>NC_091150.1:41779572-41924572 GCF_040958095.1 Procambarus clarkii | reverse complement strand
AGGAGGTGGAGGTGGTGGTGGTGGAGGCGGCCTCGGAGGTCGCAGCCGTGGAGGTGGTGGTGGTGGTGATGGTGGTGGGGGTGGAGGCGGCCTCGGAGGCCGCAGCCGTGGAGGTGGTGGTGGAGGCGGCCTCGGTGGCCGCAGCCGTGGAGGCGGCCTCGGTGGCCGCAGCCGTGGAGGCGGCCTCGGTGGCCGCAGCCGTGGAGGCGGCCTCGGTGGCCGCAGCCGTGGAGGCGGCCTCGGTGGCCGCAGCCGTGGAGGCGGCCTCGGTGGCCGCAGCCGTGGAGGCGGCCTCGGTGGCCGCAGCCGTGGAGGCGGCCTCGGTGGCCGCAGCCGTGGAGGCGGCCTCGGAGGCCGCAGCCGTGGAGGCGGCCTCGGAGGCCGCAGCCGTGGAGGCGGCCTCGGAGGCCGCAGCCGTGGAGGCGGCCTCGGAGGCCGCAGCCGTGGAGGCGGCCTCGGAGGCCGCAGCCGTGGAGGTGGTGGTGGTGGTGGAGGCGGCCTTGGAGGAAACAAACGCCAGTATTGACTGACGATAAACGAAAGTCAAGGTCACACTTTGTGTTGTGTTGCCAGCAGCTGGTGCTCGTGGGAGTCTTCACTGCCCACGACTGTCGCAGTGGAACAGGACAAGTAAATGATGAATAGGATTGGGGGGCATATTCATTACATAGGCTCAGACACTCTCGAAATAGGTATACGAGGGTCTCATAATGTCTCGGTAGTGTTGAGTGTGTGATCTGAGGCGAGTGCGTTAAGACTTGTTAGTGTGTTTATAAGTCCGTTGACTGTAACAAGCTTATCCCCTGCTGATATAACTGATTATCATACTGATAACTGATTATCCTCTGTATTCAACGGTGTCGTGATTCCTCCTGCGTCTGGCGTTGAGTGTGGCTGGTACTTGCGTCCTCGTTCGAATCCTGGCAGGATAGTTATTTACAGTGAGAGTTGAAGCCTCTAGGATTATTCGTGCCAAGAAGACACGAGGCTACGTTCATAGTGTCCCAGCGTGCGTTGGTGGGACGCTTAACAAATTAGTAAAAGTATATAGTCTCTACTTTGAGCTATAACAACTTGACCATCGATGCCCTGCACTCTGGCGTTATTTATACCACATTTCGTCAATTATTTTATTCCAGCAGTTCCACACTTCTGGTAATTTGTGTCGTACGATCCTGTACTCTTGTATTTATATAAAACCCATTTATACTCGCTGATGTAAGAGTATTGCATGATAAGATTTTGTAGCATCGAACTCCTTCGTGCTTTTTGTGGTAAGGGGTTCCATGCCTGGGCAGCATACTCTATAATAGGTCTCACAACTGATGTTTACAGCGCACGAAATGGATCTTTGTCCGTCTGTTCCTGATGTGTTCCTCTGGTGCTAGATCTCCACCAGTTACGTCCACTCCTCAGTCTTCCTCTCTTTGTTTGCATTAGTTGCAAGTTGTCTTTCCTTCATCCTGTACTGTATTTGAGGTCTTCATGCTCCTGCTCCATAACCTTGCATTTGTCAGGATTAAAGTCTAGTAGGCATATCTCAGACCATCTCCGGAGATCGTCTAGGATTCTAGATCGTCTTGGAATGCGGTCTTTGGTTCTGATTCGCCTCATTGGCTTAGCATAGTCAGCAAACATAAATAAGAATGAGTTTACTTCCTGTTAGGAAGTTTACATGCATTAATAACAGGATGGGCCTCATAATACCAACCCTTGAGGCACTCCACTCACGATACTCTCCATTCTGATAGTTTTCCTCTATGACTCTTTATCTTCTCCCTGAAAGATACTCCTTCACCCACTTTAGTACCCTTCCCGATACATTAAACGGTTTTTTAGAGTTTGTATAGAATTAGCTTGTGAGAAACGGTGTCAACTTTCTGGCAGTCCAGGAAAATGCAGCCTGCTCGGCCCCCCTGGCTGGCCTGTTTTATTTCTGTCATCTTGTCATAGCACGCTGGCCAGTGTTCGTTGACAGAGTTGGTCAACGAATACTGTTGATCAAGCAAGATTTAGTTTGCTGAATCAATGTTGATGCTTGGTACGCGTGTGTGCTGTTGCGCGCGCGTCTGTCTGTGTGCGCGCGTGCGTGAGAGTGAGAAATAGTGTGTATACGATAGAGAAAATAGGTCAGGAGTCAGTGCCTTAGAGAACCAACGGTTAGAAAGGTTTGGGTCCCAGGAGCTAGCATCTCGATCCTGCAGATACTGACAGGAGAATATAAATATGTGAATACACCTCCACGCGTGTCCGGCAATAGTGTTCCTGGACTGAATTTACAAATGAAGAAAATAAGAATCGTTGTGAAAGTTGCACATGTATTACCAGTCTGTCTGGGGTCTGTGCTGTGGGTAGTGGTCAGTCTCGACTGGCCTGCGCATGAGTCTGTTCTCGCTTACCGCAAATTTGCTCTGAAATGCGAGACTTGACGAAGGCTCCGTGCGATATACTTGTGTGTTGCGTCGCTCAAGTGCGACGCAACACAAAGGCAGACGACCTTGTGGGGGGGATATGGTCGTAGCGGACGAGGCCCTAGTCGTCACAAAGCATTCTTCAGTATATTATGCACCACTGAGAATACATGATGCAATACCATTTAATGAGTCAGTCACGATAATTGGTTACTAATCTCCCCGACGCCTTAACAACGAGGCTACTGGCACCCGAGTCATGAGCCAGAAAACATGTTAATATTAGGGGGGTTAAGATACTGGGGGTTCCCCTTTGTGTATGTTAATATTGACATGGGAAGGGGGCTTACCCCAAACGATCCCCAGCACTGGGTTGTGTAAGCATAAACTGTATCCTCTTATGATGAAGGGAGCGGGTGCAAAAGTGGGACTGCTGCTTACAGGTCAGCGTTCAATTCCCGATGGCCCAAGTATTTGGGCACTGTTCCTGTGTTTGGCCATGGAAAGAAACGCATTATAGTAGGTTTGTGATACTAGAGAATATCTGGAGGATTATGCCAGTACATCACCGTACGGCATTCAGTTCTGAGGACAATGGTCTCTCTCAAGGATCTCTCTGGTGTGGGAGGCTATGGAGAACCTAGAGAAGTACTAAAGTAGAATTATTACTAATAACGAGACCAGTGAAGAACGTACTTAGTTTCACATGACCTCGGCCAATAAATATATTGCGCAGAGTGGCTGTGATCAACGTGTGCGCGCGCGCGCGTGCAATGTTGCTAAATGCAGCGTAGTCGTATTAATATACTTCGTCTACTTCCTGAATAACATCGTGGGTGATATACATGGGGGAGGAGATCCCCCCCCCCCCAAGGTTGTTTAGTGTGTGTATAAATGGGGTCACGAGGGAGGTCAAAGTATAAATATTCGAGTAGGATGTGACTGGGATGAAGAAGTAGATGATGATGCCGTTGTAGCCGACACAGATGTGCTGAGATTGATGTGTAGGAGAAGGATGTTGATGGTGAATGTTGACTAAAGCAAAGTAGTGTCGGAAGCTGAGAATTTACAATCTATATTTTGTCTTGTGTACATTCTAGTGTGATTACAGTGGAGTTCAGCTGTATCTGTGACCGATAGGGGGGGGGGAGGGGGGTTTACAAGAGCTGTAACAAGGACTGACCGTTTAATTGGAGTGTGGTGTGTGTACTCGCCTAGTTGTGCTTGAGGGGGTTGAGCTTTGGCTCTTTGGTCCCGCCTCTCAATTGTCAATCAACTGGTGTACAGATTCCTGAGTCTTACTGGGCTCTATCATATCTACATTTGATACTGTGTATGGAGTCAGCCTCCACCACATCACTGCCTAATGCATTCCATTAACTAGCTATTGACACTGAAAATGTTCTTTGTAACGTCTCTGACTCGGAGACATTGGAAAGAACTTTTTCTAATGTCTTGTAATTTTTTAGTTTCTTTCTTTCTGTACCGCCCTGCACCACGCCTGCACCGCCCCCCTGCACCACGCCCCTGCACCACGCCCCTGCACCACGCCCCTGCACCACACCTGCACCACACCTGCACCACACCTGCACCACGCCCCTGCACCACGCCCCCGCACCACACCTGCACCACGCCCCTGCACCACACCTGCACCACACCTGCACCACGCCCCTGCACCACGCCCCTGCACCACACCTGCACCACGCCCTGCCAAACATACCAAGTGTCACAAACATTTACCATTAGCTCACCATATTGGCGAATAATTTGAAAAACAAATTCCGTGCATAATTTACCGTCAACTCTCACTAACCGCTGTATAAATAGCATCAGTATTCCTGTATAAATTTGAACACCGTTCTGCCATAAATAAACTCTTCTACAATCACAATTGTCTTGGTGTATTGTGGTCATTACTTCACAGTTACCGTTTGATAACCACTGTTGTTATACAAGGGCCACTTGGCGCTCTCTTCCCCCCCCCCCCAGCCTCAGGCACTCGCCTTCATTAAGGAGGAAAATCGCCTTTCTTCTTCTCCAATCGATTAGCATTTTTTGGCTGTCATGGTAAATCTCATTAGCATGCGAGTAGACGGTGTAGAGGTGCATTAAGCCCTCGTCTTGTCTGCCATGACGCAGCTGGTGGGAAAGGTGGCCCCTGCAGCTGGTGGGAAAGGTGGCCCCTGCAGCTGGTGGGAAAGGTGGCCCCTGCAGCTGGTGGGAAAGGTGGCCCCTGCAGCTGGTGGGAAAGGTGGCCCCTGCAGCTGGTGGGAAAGGTGGCCCCTGCAGCTGGTGGGAAAGGTGGCCCCTGCAGCTGGTGGGAAAGGTGGCCCCTGCAGCTGGTGGGAAAGGTGGCCCCTGCAGCTGGTGGGAAAGGTGGCCCCTGCAGCTGGTGGGAAAGGTGGCCCCTGCAGCTGGTGGGAAAGGTGGCCCCTGCAGCTGGTGGGAAAGGTGGCCCCTGCAGCTGGTGGGAAAGGTGGCCCCCGCAGCTGGTGGGAAAGGTGGCCCTGCAGCTGGTGGGAGGGGTGGGAAAGGTGCCCCCCCCCCCGCAGCTGGTGGGAGGGGTGGGAAAGGTGGCCCTCCACAGATAGTCGCAGATAATCTGGCGGATAGTCTGATTATTATTATTATTAATTATAATTTATTAGGATTAATTACTTGGATTGTGATTAATAATAGTTTGGATTAATTATAATTATTAAACTTTGTTTCAGAGAGACGAGATAGCCTTTCTACACGTCTAAGGCGATCAGCCCCAGTTAGAGGTAAGCCAGTGTTGCTGAAGGATTGTGCTGGGGGTCCAGGGCGGGAGTCCATTGAGGGGGGGGGTGTTGTCGACTGGGGTCACAAAGGGGTCACAAGGAGTAATACACCAACAGGTGTACCACTGAACTCAATTACGCGACCTTGCGGAAGTTGCCATTGATATCACCTGTTGATAATTAATTATATTACAGGTGTGTGGGGCCGTGATTGGCTGGGCTCTCTCTTCCTGTCTCTTGTTCTCCTCCTCTATCTAATCTATTTCAATTATTATTTATTCGTTTTAGTCTAATGACTTTGGATGATGATTTTTTGTTTGTATAGTTATGATGAGCTCAATCAATCAAGATAATAAGAATCAAGATAACCTCAAGATAACCTCAAGATGGCCAAGTCTATTTGCGGGTTATATTAAGTGACGAGTTTATTTTATCAATAGCTCTTGGTTACTTTGATTAAAACCGTTGTCAAATTAATGCACGAAATGGGTGTGGGTGTGTGTGTGTGTGGGTGTGTGTGGGTGTGTGTGGGTGTGTGTGGGTGTGTGTGGGTGTGTGTGGGTGTGTGTGGGTGGGTGTGTGTGTGTGTGTGTGTGTGTGTGTGTGTGTGTGTGTGTGTGGTGTGTGTGTGTGTGTGTGTGTGTGTAACATCAATTGAACTCGTTTCCTTTCATTATTTTTTTGTTTCTTAACGGTCTCATTTTGAACAAGTTTTCTATATTGGCTTTATCAGAGTGACAATAGACTGAAATAAATGCCGTTAGGTTATTTTTATAACTTATGGTTCAAAAGACGTTCCACCTGTTCACAACCTTCTCAAGGCGAGTGGAGCAGGTGAACTGTTCATTGTTCACTTGGAACATGAGAACACTGGCCCGGAATCCACAGTTAAAGGAGGAGGAGGAGGCAGCGAATTGTAAAGTTTATTCGACCATGTCTAATTTTATTCCTTGAATTTCTCAAGCCGCATTTTTGCATATAAATATCCCGATATATTTGCAGCATATTCCCAA
Source organism: Procambarus clarkii (assembly GCF_040958095.1). Lineage (NCBI taxonomy): Eukaryota > Metazoa > Arthropoda > Malacostraca > Decapoda > Cambaridae > Procambarus > Procambarus clarkii. The sequence continues at coordinate 41,918,386 of NC_091150.1, read as the reverse complement.
GTGTCGGGTATTGTTGGCATGTGTTAATAGGTGTTGAACACCTGTTGTGTTCTGTTATGAAGTTTTTTGGGATGCGTTTTATACGCGTTTCCTTTATATGATGGGAATTAACACACAGTATCACTCTGAATCTTCGCGAGTCTGATGTACGTGGCAGTTTCACACTGCATCCTTGGCCAATCACGTGGGAGGAGTCAATTTCAACTCTCCAGAGGTTAATGAGCCTTTATTAAGCCCAACAGCAAACTTATTAGTTGGTCAATAAGGCAGTGTGATAGACTTAATCAAATTAAAGGCGATTCGTAAATTGTTGTACAATTATATTTGAGAAACTTTTAATTAATTTACTGTACTTAAGAAAAGTCACAATAACAGCACAACACGTAAGTAATTACCAAAAGAAGGCACCAAACCGGAACAATGTCATTATCATATTCAGAAACTAAGTTCGTAACAAGTTGTTAAAATTACTGCAATACTGGCTGGATTAAACAGGTGTATATCAGTCCAAGTCAAACTTATATTTTAGGCGTAGAGTGATCATTTAATTTATAAATATATCATCTTTCACAGTGTTAAGAGTCAAGTTTAACATTTGAGGGGTATAACACTCGTCGTAAGTTATGTCACAAAACACAGTAAAGACAATTGGAAGGTGGAACTCGTATTAACTAACCATCCCATGTTACAGATATTTGCGCGCGCTCAGACACTCAGACTCACTCAGACTCACTCAGACTCACTCAGACTCACTCAGACTCACTCAGACTCACTCAGACTCACTCAGACTCACTCAGACTCACTCAGACTCTCAGACTCACTCAGACTCACTCAGACTCACTCAGACTCACTCAGACTCACTCAGACTCACTCAGACTCACTCAGACTCACTCAGACTCACTCAGACTCACTCAGACTCACTCAGACTCACTCAGACTCACTCAGACTCACTCAGACTCACTCAGACTCACTCAGACTCACTCAGACTCACTCAGACTCACTCAGACTCACTCAGACTCACTCAGACTCACTCAGACTCACTCAGACTCACTCAGACTCACTCAGACTCACTCAGACTCACTCAGACTCACTCAGACTCACTCAGACTCACTCAGACTCACTCAGACTCACTCAGACTCACTCAGACTCACTCAGACTCACTCAGACTCACTCAGACTCACTCAGACTCACTCAGACTCACTCAGACTCACTCAGACTCACTCAGACTCACTCAGACTCACTCAGACTCACTCAGACTCACTCAGACTCACTCAGACTCACTCAGACTCACTCAGACTCACTCAGACTCACTCAGACTCACTCAGACTCACTCAGACTCACTCAGACTCACTCAGACTCACTCAGACTCACTCAGACTCACTCAGACTCACTCAGACTCACTCAGACTCACTCAGACTCACTCAGACTCACTCAGACTCACTCAGACTCACTCAGACTCACTCACTCACTCACTCACTCTCGACATTCTACACACATTCTGCGGCTACTCAGACTGGAAACGACTCCCAACACAGCTCGCACAACATAGCTCTGACGTCAGTTGGACTCTAAAGGCCTGCCGGTAATCCATTTCCCTGTGACAGTAGTTGCTTCATAATTTCAAATATCCAGCTGGGAGGGGGAAGGGTCTCCCTGCTGACCAGTTGTTATCCAGTTCTGTAGATCCTGTAAAACATCTAAATTATTGGGACCGTCTCAAAGCTCTTAAAATGTAGTCTTTTGGAAAGGAGACGAGAAAGAGGTATCAAATAATATATACATGGAATATACTTGAAGGCCAAATCCCAAATTTGCACAGTAGAATAACAACATCCTGGAGCAAAAGATTCGGAAGAAAATGCAGAATAGAACCAGTGAAGAGAAGAGGTGCCATAGGCACAATCAGAGAACATTGTCTGAACATCAAGGGTCCACATCTATTCAACATCCTTCCCAGCAAACATTAGAAATAATGCTGGAACAAAGGTGGATGTATTAAAGAGGCACTTAGATAAGTTCTTGCAAGAAGTGCCGGACCAACCAGGCTGTAGTGGATATGAGGGCCTGCGGGCCGCTCGAAGCAACAAACAGCCTGTTGGACAAAGTTATCACAAGTCGGGGAGAACAACTCCTCCTAGAACCTTCTCAAAGTATGCTCCAGGTATGCTCCACACCCGCTACTCCATTACATATATCACTCAATCTTAAGTTATGTTTCCTAACAATTAAGTTTATATTCCCGGGGGAAGTAGTAGCAGTGAGGCAGTGACAAGAGAGTACCTGAAAAACAAAAAGTTGATAGTTTACTGGATGGGCGATTCCTTTCAAACAAAATTGTATCATTCCTTTGTGAATTATTTCCTCGAGTGTAGGTACGGACACCCGGCCAGGTGCAGGAGAGAGCAAGGATGGACACCCAAGATACCTTTTATAACATTGTCTTCACAATTAAGCTTACCAATTAAGCTTAAAACCTTCACCTGCTAGTGTGTGGTCTGGTCAACATACTTTAGCCACGTTATTGTGACTCGTCGCCAAGCTTACCAAGGTCAACATTTTGTTGGTCCCATACTTCACATCTATACAAGTTTAGACATAGATTGATAAATGTACATACCGCGGCTAGAAAAAGCAGAGTCCAAGAGCTGGAGCTCGATCATTCAGGCATAAGCTGGCGAGTACAAACAGGTGAGTATACTCTCCCTTGCACAATTAAAAAGGGTCATAATCATTATCATTACATTTTAGGGTGTAAGGCCGGTTGTGCATTCCAACATGAAATGACTGTCAGTAAGTTGGCCCGATTAGCATAAATATTGCGTGGTTGGTCACTCTTGACAATGCCAAGATATTTGGGTATCAAGGTTAAGTTGTACAAATACTTGTGTGTTTTTCTTGCACAAGGTCGAGCGCCCATAAATTATTATAGACACTCTTCATGTCAGCGTGTATATATACATTTGCTCACTTGTTGCGGTTATCTGTGGCTTTTATTATCACGGTTGAATGACTGTTTTGTCTTAATAAACGGGGCGGAGCAACCTGTTTTTTTTCCCCCGGAGAGTTAGCGTTGAATATTTCCTGTTGTGTACAGGACAACAGACCCGTTGTATTTTTATTCCTTATTGTGTATTTATTCAGTTCTGGTGAACGTTTCTCTCGAGTATTTAGAGATATATTGCACAGGACGTAGACACGTTTGGGGTTGGTATAGTCTTGCAAGTGTCTGTGCCATCGGGGTTCCCATCATTAATAATAATAAAGAAAAGTCATTGGACATAGAACTGCTGGAGTGTTAAGAGATTGATCCATGCTACAACATGTATGATTGATGAAGTGTTGAGTCCTGAGAGGGATGGGTTGAATCATGCGATCCCATCTGCTGCCACCATTGAGGGCTAGACTCAAGGTGATCACGGCGACTCACTGGTTACTCATCATGTTCCAGCTACTCTTGGCCAGTGCTTACCTACCGTAACAGTGAATGCTTCTTGGAAGAGTTGGATGAGGATCACGGGAAGAATATGGCCAGTTGCTTCAGGTGGACTGTGAGAAGTGTTTTGGGAGTATTGGTGATCAGTGTCAGCACTCAGAAGCTTCTTTGGCAACACATAATTGGTTCTTGTGGTAAAAATAATTCAAATATACCCAATGTGGCTTTTCGATTTTGTTATTTTTTGGTTAATGCTGTTAGGCTTATCGAGGTCACTGTTGACCGACAGCGGTTGCCTGTGGCATCAGATGTAAGGAAATTTGACCACACTTCGTGCCCTGCCTCGGACTCGAACTCTGGTCTAATTGATTGTCTGAAGTTTGAGTTCAGATGCCTGGGGGTGAGCTGTATCAAAATGTGCAGGATTAATGGCGGTTTTATTGGGAGTGACAATAGAGTGAAGGGGACGGTGTCGGCCCAGTACCCGCACTGGGGGGGCACTGGTAACGAGACATTTTATAGCGAGTCATTTTTGCCATTTTCTCGCCTGCATTCTGATTCATCATCCTGTGTTGAGTCGCACGCCGTGGGGAATGTGGGTTATGTTTATTACTCGCATTTTTAACTTCAATTATACTTTTTTTTCCCTTCCCTTCACAATACTGTTTGGCCGAGTGATATTTTTTTTGACCTAAACTAATTGTTGCATAAATATTATCGTGGTGTAGTGCAGCCGGCACTCCCCCCCCCCCCTAGCTTTGCATAATAGTCGACCATTGCAACATTATAAATACTTCAGCGATCATGCATGGATCAGTGGATCATGCGCGCGCACACACAGGACGCAAATGCTTTTAAGGTTTGTTTGCTAATAAACCTTTTGGGCAAGTGCACAGGACAAGGGTTGAGTGGGCACGTGTTGTGGCCTTCGTTCACCTCGCCATAACTGCGGGTTGTTGAGCCGTGTTCAACTCTATATTAGATGGCTCAACAAATTTTGGTTGCGTGCGTGCGTGTGCGTGCGTGCGTGTGTTAGTTGCGGGTAGATAGATGAATGTTGCCAACAGCTGCGTCTGTTCGCAAGCTTTTTATTTTATTTTATCCTCTTTTTTATTGGTTTTGGGAATCAATGGCCTAGTGGCCCGGTCTCTGGCCAGGCTTCATGGTTGGTGGTCTAGTCAACCAGGCTGTTTGATGCCGCTACTTGCAGTCTGACGTCATGTTTGTGTGTAAATATTTTCAGTCTAGCTGTCCCTCCTTTTTTCCTATCTTAAATCACATGAACAGTTTGAGAGATTATGACAACAAGGAAGGAGGCATTTGTATTGATTGGCCGGTGGCAGGAAAAGGCGGGGCTCAGGAGCTAACAGTCGACTCTGCAAACACAACATTTAGGTTAAAGAGTGCGCGCACACACACGCGCGCGCACAAGCCTTGAGAGTTTATTTGTAATAATTTGGCGTTTATGATAAGAAACTAAAGTAAAACAAAATTGCGCACAATTACTAAAATAAACATTAAATTAGATAATGATTAGGGGAAATGGGATAATACACGAGAGTCTGGGAACCTGTGGACGGTAATACACAAGCCTTAAGAGAATGTCTGTCTGTCTGTCCGAGGCTGGAGGGAGGGGGGGAGAGGGGGGGGTCATGAGGAGAGGGGGTGATAGGGAGATAGGGGGGGAGGGAGTGTCCTGGGCACCGCCGGATACCCTCCTAGTATCTTAGATTAAATTTATTAGAAACCTGATCTTTCTCGTGGGTGTGGGGTGGCCCGTTAGGTGGGGGTGGCCCGCTACGTGGTGAGGAGGCTGGTGTGAGGGTGTGTGTGTGTTCAGTAAACTAGCGTTTGTTTACAAAGCAGACCTGTACTCTGCTCACACCATGTTCCAGTACACAACCGACCTCGGCTGCTCTAAGACACAACTCTCCGGCGCAGAGCACCACCTCCACTGGTGACTCTATACATAAAGAACTGCCCAGCTGATTCTGTAGTCACACCCCCACACAGGCGGGTACAGGAACAGACGACTTCTGTCTCTTGTTAGGCAGAGAGCTTTCCCTTCCCCCTACCTCATGGCAAGCCTTACCCTACTAGTTTCCCCTGGAACACGACCCGCTAGTCGTTTAAGAACCAGGTACCCAATTTCTATTTGGAGAACAGGGGGTTGAGCAATTAAGAATTGGCGCCCAGTCAATCCTCCAACGCTAGGACTCGAACCCGGTCAAAGTAGAGACGTTACTATCACGCCATCAAGGCTGCTATATACATCGTGTGAGATTCCCACTGAACATTTTATCCTCGACAACCGTGGTTTTTCTCTCTCTCCTCTCTTCCCGTACGTGTTTACCGCGTGTAGAATAGGAATTTCGTCACATGTGTGTACCTACACAAGTCATGTTCAATCACACAGTGTCCCAGGGGTGTGTCCACTCAGCTTCTGACGTGTCTAACTAAACGCAAGACCTTGGTTTTTACCTCTCTTCTCGCTTTTGGGAACACTGCAAAAACCTCAGCGTGTGACGCTTGAGGTTGGTAATTCTTACGTGAGAACGTCCTGGCCTGAACTCCCAAGCCTGGCAGCACAGGAGGCTTCAAAAGATGCAACTTGATTCAATAACTTAATCAGTAACTACTGTTGGCGGCCACGTGTCTCTAGCTTGTCTTCCAGGACGGCCCGTTTGGTGATGATAATATCACGAGACGTCGACAGGAACGTGACTCCTGCCAACAATGAGGAGGAAAAACGCCTCGCCATGTTGTTCAAGAGTAATAAGACGACAAACTTGCTCTTAAAGAAGTATTCCGGCATCAAACAGGATATTGGTCTACGCCTTCACCTGCCCACTGGAGGGACTATCGGCCCCCAACGATCTTGATATATACTCCAGGTATCGTATACTCAAGGATACATACATACATCAAGGCGCCTGATAATGCACAAGCAAAAAGACTTCGCAAAAGATCACATTACTCTCGCAGACAAGCTGACCATCACCACACACACATTGACAAACTACGAAATAGTACAACAAAAACTCTTAAAAATCATGTATATTTGAATGGAATACATGTGTATACATGTGCAAAACAGTGTCACAATAACGAAAATTGGACGCCAGACCCCTATAACCTAAAAGGCAAATTAATACAGAAAATTGCTGGGGGAAATTGCTTGTGTTTAACGAATCATTTCTGGGTACCAAATGTTCACAACCCGCTGTGAAGGTTTGGTACAACCGGCAGCTTGTGTTACAGGTGGAAGAGTGAGTGTTTGAGGTGTGTAACATATGGTTACAGTAGAGTGGACATCGTGTGGGTGTTACAATGTCATGTTGGAGAAGGTGACGACGGTGTGACGGGTCTCCCTGGTGGAAGTACAGTGTGTACCCCCGTGAGAGAGTTGGGGAGGGGGGGGGGGTGAGAGTGTGAGAGAGAGAAGGGGCAGGAGGGGAGAAGAGAGAAAGGGGAGGGGGGTAGAAGGACGAAGGGAGGGAGAGGAGAGGAGAGGCGCGAGGTGAGGGAAGGAGATAAATATGGGGGGAAAGGAGGAAGAGAGATAGATATATATAGATATGGGGAAGAGGGAGGGGAGGGGTAGGTGCCTGAACTGACAGCCCTAATGAACCTAGGTCTTAGTTTAAAAAATAATATATATTATATATAGACAAACGCCACCACGGCGAATGAATCACATTCTGTACTGGACTACGTTGCACACTCATTCACCTCTTCCAGACACTTCTGGGAACCTGGCCAGACACACTCTTCCTTGGGCTTGTCGGTGCACAAGTTTCTAAGCTTCTCAGTATCAGGGCCCAGACGTCCTCCTGGGCTCCTTCCTTCAGCCACGTGCAACTGACGACAAAAACCTTCTAAGAGGCTTACTATTTGACGAAGTTTAATGGTTTGTTTTGTTGTGAATAGTATAAGTATGTGAAGCACTTGGGAATGCGTTAGACACATACTCCCTTGAACATTATATTGTAGAATGTCCCATATTGACTGATTTTCGCCCTCCTGGGCTGAGGTATGCTGAACTTTGTAATTACTATATTAATACTGGAACACTTAATATATTAGACTTGTACCAAAGATTGGCCATGTAATGCATCAGTTATATAATGTATGTGATGTAACTATAATCTGAGCTTGTAAAAGTATCTTAATAACACTAGTTTTTACAGCACCTATTTTACTGTCAAATTAGGAGACATAGAGGTGTGTGTGTGTGTGTGTGTGTGTGTGTGTGTGTATGTATGTGTGTGTGTATATATATATAATATATATATAATATATATATATATATATAATATATATATATAATATATATATATATATTATATATATATATGTATATATATATATGTATATATATATATATATATATATATATATATATATATATATATATATACATATATATAATAATAATAATAATAATAATATAAGAAAGCTCTCTTTGGAGAAAGGAGAGCACTTTCCCCATAAAGGATTCGAACCCAGACAGCCAGGGCTCCCTGCCCCTTGGCGTGTCCAATACTTTACCGCTAGACCACACTGACTGTACCACCTGCTCACTGTTGTTCTCCTACTTGTGATGATAGATTGACCCAATCTATTGTCTCGTGGTTCAAGTCCCCCTTTATAAGGGTTTGGGTTTCTGATGCCACATTGATCACATGATGCAGATGAGCACCTTCCTCCTGGTGCTGCCGTGTGTGCTGTGCTCCCACTGTCAGTCTGTTACCATCTTGAGCTGGGATGTTGACCAGACCACAAACTAGAAGGTGAAGGGACGACGACATTTCGGTCCGTCCTGGACCATTCTCAAGTCGGGTAACAAGTGGTTCTGCAGGTGTGGGCGGAACTGGTTCTCTGATGAGCGTAACGGTGACACTCCCCAGAGAACCGGTGGAGGGTACCCAGAGGTATAGTGGCTACCTTGCCCGCTGGGGCCCAGGCACCCAGGCCAACTGTCCCGACCAGATGATAACGCGTTGCTGCTGTCCTGATTGGCGTTGGCCGCATCTTGCAACCCGTTCTCACACTTTCGTATAGTCAATATTGACTTATTAAATACGTGCATATGTGACATACTAAACATACTAGTTTACCTTGAAAAGCTTCATTAGAAAACACCGACCTTACCTAACCTTCTTAGTATGTTAAGATAAGCATCTTATTGCTTCGTAATTACAATTATTACTTAACCTATACCTATAATAGGTTAAGTAATAATTGTAATTATTAGTAAACTAGTATGTCACATGCACGTATTTAATAAGTCAATATTGATTGTAAGAAAGTGCGAGAACGGGTTGCATCTTGCAGTGGTGTCGAGGAGGTCCTCAAGATAACGGGGGACACGAGGTGCCGTGTGATATCTTGTGGCAGGTGGTGGAGGCACTCCGGTGTTTGTGTTGGAATTGTAGCCACTCCCAGATCTTTCCGACTCCTGCAGTTGCCTTCTTATGGTGTAGATTGCCTTCCGGTCTCCTCTCTTCCTTTCCCAGCGTCATTACCTTACACTTGTTGGGGCTGAATTCTAGCAACCATTTGTTTGCCAAGGTCTTCGTATAACTTCCTGAATGTGTAGTGTGTTTGGGTTGGATGATGGTTAAGTTACACAAGTTAGAAATGTTTAAGATACAATATAAATAACGAGAGGAGGGAGGGGAGGGGGGGGAAGAGAATGAAAGGCCAGAGTGAGAGAGAATAAGAGGGTGAGAATGTAGATATGTGTATTCCAGAAGCGAGTTCTCATCCCCCGGCCTGTGCAGTTCACCTTGGTTCTCTATCCAACGTCCAGCCACAGGTCCAGACGAACCACTTGTACGGCCGCTCACCTCTCCACCCCCCCCCCCCATCCTTCCCACCCCCACAATGCCCCCTTTCCCTATCCTCCTTGTGCCCATCCCATCCACCCCACTACTGCACCCCCAGACCCCTCTCGCCCATCTGACGTCACCAATGTACTGTACTGCCCTCTCACTTTCCCAGTGATGTCACAAGGGGCTCGGTAGTCTCTGGGACCTGCTGAAATAGGTCAGTAAGGTATGCTAATCTTGCCTTCCTAGTCTCAGCAGGTCACGAGAGGTCAGCAGCCGCTTGCCGATTAACTCGGTCCTGTTAGCTTCTGTTTAAATTCGCAATGGTCCACTGAATTCCAGGCTTGCCCTTGTTTGCGTAGTGGCTCGTTATTGATGGGGTATCAGTTGCACCTCGTCTGTAAATAACAGAAAAGACCATTTTAACTCCCTCTGTTGACGTCATAGTATTCCTTGGCCACGTATTGAACTTTGGCACCGAAACAGTTAGTTTATGGTCCTACAAAAGTGGAAGGCAGTGCAAAGGAAGAAAGCTATACAAAAGACCTACAGACTAGGCTCCAATGGAATTGGACGAATTTTCTAGGAAACATTTGCAGTATTCGTTTGTACATTTAATTCATCATAATCAATTCATCATATTCAAACTTGGGATATCTGCTCAGGAAATGTTGCATCGTATATTCATTAATACTAAGATACAGTGGTATATACACAGTAAGTAACTGTCTCTATTCCTCAATAAGAGAACAGTTAAGTACATAATGGTCCAGACAATGGTCATAGAGCTGACTGCAGCCTTGCCATATAGGCACCCCAACCCCACACATCAACTATTAAAGGAACTGACGAGGTTTCGGTCCGTTACAAGGCTTGATAATGGTCCAGGATGCACCGAAACGTCAATACCTTTACTTCCAGATGTGTGGGGGTTGGGTGTCTAATTTTGAGCCACGTTAGTGTGACTTTCCATAACCTTATAGTATTGCATGTTGCACCTGAAGTGTTGTTCAGCGCTCACATTAAGCAATGGGTTAGATATGAGCCAATTTCTGGCACATTATAATGTGTCCTCTTACTGAAAGAACTACATTTTTTTTAATCAGTCGACCCCGATGCAAAAATTACTGTGGATTAGGAAAATGGAAAAATGCCGTAATATTGAAAACTTTCAGGTACTTTAGGAGACCCGGCTCCGGGAAGTTGGTGGGTAGCCTAGCTAGGATTTGACGCTTCTAGTTAAGCTCAACAACTGCATTTATTTTTTTACGAAGGGAATATAGAACGGCCTCCGTTGAAATTCACGAGACTAATTTTTCTCACTAAAATGCCCTAGTGTGTATAATGTAGGCAGACTTAACCGTTATGTTTCAGTACCACTTTATTGATCTAATTTAAGAGCCTCGTCGCGCAGAAACAAATCGTCGTGAAATATATCTTGCAGGAATTGTGTGTTGTTGCAAGTGTGTTCGCCGGTCTCCTGCAGTGAACGTTCACTAAAAGGGAAATTGGTATACAAACAAATCGCCAAACATGAGCATGAAGAAAAATCCAAACGGGTTGCATGAACGGAGACCAGAACCTGTTACATGATAAAGTCTTGGACGCGTGTACGACAACACACAGGGTGTTCAACCTGTTCTCGCTATAGCGCGTCGCATTTTGACGTTGACTTTACCCAATGGCATAAACTGACGTACAAGCTACAAGAAAATAGGAACAGCCTCGTCAAATTGACATAATGTCCCGTTTTGTGTTCGTGGAGCCTGTTCTTGTTATAACCATTTTTTTAATGACGTATTAAAACGTTGTTACAACGTGTTAGGTGTTAAAACTTGTTCGAACGTTGCAGCAACGTAGAGTATCGGTGTGTTGGACGGGTAGCCTCCTCATAATGTGCAAGGCTCCCAGTCCTCCCCATTAGCGCCACTCCAAGTTTCGCCCATTGCATTTTCGCCACCTTTCGTGAAGCAAAATGGTAGTTCAAAAGTCGACCAATGGTTGAGGAGGTGGTAGAGCGTGCTAGGCCGGTGGTCGAGGTGGTGGTCGAGCGCGCTAGGCCAGTGGGCTAGACCAGTGGTTGAGGTGGTGGTCGAGCGCGCTAGGCCGCCTAGAAAGTGCCCTCTTACTGAACTGTCAGGAAGTGCCTCGCTCGGCTCCGGCTGCATTTTTAGCATTATGTAACCAAAAATTCAGAGAAATATGAAGCTGCGTGAAGGGGATTTTTATTTAAACTTTCAGAGACGAATTATAAATGTTTAGTTTAAAGATTCTTGTATCTTTTAGAGGCGATACAACGATGAACAGATGTAATTATCATTTGCTGAACTCCTTTTGTTGTTGTAAACTTTTAATACATGTATAATTTTCGTTGAGGAAATAGATGGAGTAGTAGCATAAAGGTTTGTGACGTCTCCAGCCTGCCTGCCTCGCCACGGCCCTGCCTGCCAGCCTGCCTGCCTGCCTGGCAGCCTGCCTCACCACGGCCCTGCCTACCTGCCAGCCTGCCTGCCTCACCACGGCCCTGCCAGCCTGCCTGCCTCACCAGGGCTCAGGCCAGGCAAGTGAAGGTCGCGGCGGAGACACCCAGTAATTATTTACCCGACCATGGGTGACGCCCAGGAGCATAACGAACCAACACTGTCAGAACCACACCCACCTGCACACCCACCAGCTCTCCTGCACACCCACACACCTGCCCGCCCGCCCGCCTGCACACCCACACACCTGCCCGGCCGCCCGCCTGCACACCCACTCACCTTTTGCAAGCGATTCATTAAAGGTCAGTGCTAGTGGTACGCTGAGGGCCTGTGCCTCTTCTTTTAACATACTATGGTGATACGTTGCCTGGTCCAACAGCGTCAGTCTCGTCTAGTGATGCTAGTAGTTTCCTCGTCACCTCTGCTCTTACCTCAATATTTAAGTCTGTCATCTAAGGTATTCCTCTAGTAGTACTGGAAGCTGTTCAGGCTCGGTTGTGGACAATGCAAACTAGCATAGTTCCTTGCAAAGTTCCTTATGTCGTGTATATTCACCTCCCCTTTTTAGTAGCCAATTGGTCGTTCACTTGTGTAACTATTTCATTGACTCGGGTGTTCTGGACGACATCCTAATAATTTATCCAAAATTTGCTTGTCCATTTTAAAGAATGAAGAACAATTTTTATTTATATTACTTCTAAGCTGCATCACTTATGAACCCATCCCTGCCCTTGTGTGGCAGTGCACAATAGAAAGTTTTTTCACATATCCATACATTAAAACATTGATTGTAACCATGATATGTGTGTGCTTCCGCCTACAGTTTAGACCTATTGTCTTGTGTATGACCCTCTGTCCTGTGTGACAGTGAATATTATCCTCACTTTATCCTCACTTTAATAAGACTTAATTGAAATCCTCAGATTAGGCAAATTTGTAATTGTCAGTAAAGATAATAATAATGTAATTTTCCTAAAGTCACGCGCGTGCACACGCACACGCGAGCAGTGCGCACGCGCGCGCGCACACAGACCCTGCCTATTCGCCTGTTTGTGATTGCAGGTCAATCTTAAGCTCTTGGGCTCTGCCTTTCCAGCCGCTGATAGTGTTGAGACCCTTGTGTGTGTGTGTGTGGGGGGGGGGGTGGCCGAATTTTTGGCAAGGTTTAAAATTGGTTAGCAAGTTAGATATTTATATAAATGATTCACTTAAATCTAAATCAAACGAGTTAAAGCACCCATGTTACAGGCTTGGTACAGCAGTGTTGGGATAGCTGTGCATGAATGAGTTTCAGGCTTTAAAGGACAACCTTGTTTGGTCAAATTAATAGCAAAGTTTAAATAAGTATTTGCAAAGTTTCAGAAATAAAAGTAAAGCTAATATTTTGCAAGTTCATATGGAGAAATATTGGGGACAAGATGGGTGTGTCAGGTCCTACAAGAATAGCAGTGTTTGTATGATGCCCAACTGGACACCCCTCCCCCTCCCTGCACCCCTGCTGGGGGGACACCCCTGCTGGACACATAAACCTCCCTGCGCCTCTGCTGGACACACACCTCTGCTGAACAGCAAGAAACGGTACATTGGGTTTAAAGCAGTAGGAAGAGATAACCATAGTGCCCAAGGTCACGAGAGCAGAGTGTGCCTTTCACTCTCTTGTTGGTTAGTGTACAATCAGCCCCGCCCACTGTCGGCCGCCCATTGACAGGCCCCGCCCACTGTCGGCCGCCCATTGACAGGCCCCGCCCGCTGTCGACCGCCCCTGACGGTCACCTCTCACTGTCCTTACTGTCATCAAAAATCAATTATTTATTCGTTTGGTGTAAGTTGTTGTGGAAGGGAGGTTTCACTGGTTCTCATAAACGGCATTTGATTTCAGATAAAATGCTTACAGCGTCCTCTGTACTCCGAGGTAGTGCCCTGGCTAAAAGAAGGCACTTAATTTATTTATATTACATCTTTATATAATATATAAGGTACCGCCTCTGGTTGTGTTAGGGAACCCATCAAAAAGGTTGGTGTTCACGGAGACCAAACCACACATCAGAAGAGGGAGAAACGTCGACGTGTTTCGGTCCGTACTGGACCATTATCAAGTCGTGATGATGGTCCAGGACGGACCGAAATTTCGTAGTTCCCCACCCTGCTGGACGAGCCGGAGTCGGTCGGCCGAGCGGACAGCACGCTGGACTTGTGATCCTGGGTTCGATTCCAGGCGCCGGCGAGAAACAATGGGCAGAGTTTCTTTCACCCTATGCCCCTGTTACCTAGCAGTAAAATAGGTACCTGGGTGTTAGTTAGCTGTCACGGGCTGCTTCCTGGGGGTGGAGGCCTGGTCGAGGACCGGGCCGCGGGGACACTAAAAGCCCCGAAATCATCTCAAGATAACCTCAAGATAACCCTCCCCTCATCTTCTAATGTGACGTTTGGTCATCGTATCTTCAGCCACGTTGTTGTGACTCGTTGTCTGTGAATAATGTCCAGTATCGTGGTCGTGTTGACCATCTCCATCGTTGTGTCTGTGTGTACTATTTACGCCTGCAGAACAGAGCTATTGGCTCTTGGACCCCGCCTTTTTAATAGAGCTATTTTGTTTCTCCTTTATGTCTACTACACTTATTTCTCTCTAACACGCATCCCCAGGAAGCAGCCCATAGCAGCCGTCTAACTCCCAGGCACCTATTTACTACTAGGTGAACAGGATGGGGGGGGGGGGGCATCAGAGTGAACGAAACTCTGCTCATTTGTTTCTGCTTCGACCGGGAATCGAATCAGAGTTCTTTTAGGATTACGACTTCAGAGCGCCAGCTACTCAGCTGCGAGGGCGTGTACACTCGCACGTTCTCGAGTACATCACAGTTTGAGGCGACAGTGTACTCGCCTAATTGTGCTTGCGGGGGTTGAGCTTTGGCTCTTTGGCCCCGCCTCTCAACTGTCAATCTGTGAAGTGTGAAGCTCTACACAGTATGGGCTACTCTATATACCCTCTACTCTGGAGGGTATATTCCCCAACTATGCACTTCTGTGCTTCCGGAAGTACTTTTGTGCTTCCGGAAGTACTTCTGTGCTTCCGGAAGTACTTATGTGCTTCCGGAAGTACTTCTGTGCTTCCGGAAGCACTTCTGTGCTTCCGGAAGCACTTCTGTGCTTCCCTTCTATTGTGTATCTAGCAATTACGCTTTAGTTATACCTGATTATGACCTCTACGACAACTACGGAGAATTAGCATTGAAACTTCAACAGATTTGCCCTTTGTCGCCCTGAAGCGTGTTTGGTGGGGTGGGGGGGGGGGTGTTCACTTGTATACACGTGTTCATTTATGATTGGCACACAGTCGTATACATATGTATGCAAAGCTATATACACTCAGGAACGTACAGGCCAGGTGTGGAAAGGTGTTGAAGGTTTTGGCCAATTGTTCTCCAGTTTCAGTATTTTATAATTAATAAAGTTACTCTTTGTTGTCCTTCCCTTCCTCTCTGCTTCCCTTCCTTCCTTCCCTTCTTCTCTGCTTCTCTTCTACTTCATACTGCTCTCTACGCAGCACTCTCTCCGTTCCTCCCTTCCCCCATAACCACTTTCCCCCACCTCACCCTCCTACCTAACCTCACCACCACCCCTCCCCCCTCCCCACACTTTACAGCACTGCACAAAGCAACATAAATATATCCGCAACAAATGTCATCAGAGAGCTTGCGGCCAGTGACCTGGCGAGGACGGGCTCCCGGCAGTGACTGTCCGGCCACGCACGGGCCGAGTACACGGGCCTCCCGGCAGTGACTGGCCGGCCACGCACGGGCCGAGTACACGGGCCTCCCGGCAGTGACTGGCCGGCCACGCACCGGCCGAGTACACGGGCCTCCCGGCAGTGACTGGCCGGCCACGCACGGGCCAAGTACACCGGGCTCCCGGCAGTGACTGGCCGGCCACGCACGGGCCAAGTACACCGGGCTCCCGGCAGTGACTGGCCGGCCACGCACGGGCCAAGTACACCGGGCTCCCGGTAGTGACTGGCCGGCCACGCACGGGCCGAGTACACGGGCCTCCCGGCAGACTGGCCGGCCACGCACCGGCCGAGTACACCGGGCTCCCGGCAGTGACTGGCCGGCCACGCACGGGCCAAGTACACCGGGCTCCCGGCAGTGACTGGCCGGCCACGCACGGGCCAAGTACATCGGGTCTCCCGGCAGTGACTGGCCGGCCACGCACGGGCCGAGTACACCGGGCTCCCGGCAGTGACTGGCCGGCCACGCACGGGCCAAGTACATCGGGTCTCCCGGCAGTGACTGGCCGGCCACGCACGGGCCGAGTACACCGGGCTCCCGGCAGTGACTGGCCGGCCACGCACGGGCCAAGTACATCGGGTCTCCCGGCAGTGACTGGCCGGCCACGCACGGGCCGAGTACACCGGGCTCCCGGCAGTGACTGGCCGGCCACGCACGGGCCAAGTACACCGGGCTCCCGGCAGTGACTGGCCGGCCACGCACGGGCGAGTACACCGGGCTCCCGGCAGTGACTGGCCGTATATACACAGCTTCCAGTCGTCTATCCAGCAGGTTGCCTCCACTGGGTAATAGGGTAAACACTTAACGTCACGCCTCCAGGTGTTGACTGCGGCTTGTTCTCGCGGGGGAAATGATTTGCGTGCGTGTTTGTGCGTGCATGTGAGGCAGGCAGGCAGGCACAGGTATCTTGAGAGCACGAGAGGTGGCGCGCCACATTCATTTTTAGTCTGTAAGGAGTGATAAGTGGGCATGCAAAAGCAATTACAAAGCACAGAGACAAAGAGAGAGAGAGGCTCTTGGCCGGCCAAAAGTGTGTCAGGCCTCGTACGAGCGCGCAAGTCAAGGACTTAACCCTCAGACGGCACCTCGTAACCTCAGAAGGTAGCAGCTGTCACGCTGTACCGTAGCGTACCTCCCCACGCCGCCCACTGTACCTGTAGCGTACCTCCCACGCCACCCACTGTACCGTAGCGTACCTCCCACGCCGCCCACTGTACCTGTAGCGTACCTCCTACGCCGCCCGCTGTACCTGTAGCGTACCTCCTACGCTGCCCGCTGTACCTGTAGCGTACCTCCTACGCCGCCCACTGTACCTGTAGCGTACCTCATACACCGCCCACTGTACCTGTAGCGTACCTCCTACGCCGCCCACTGTACCTGTAGCGTACCTCCTACGCCGCCCACTGTACCTGTAGCGTACCTCCTACGCCGCCCACTGTACCTGTAGCGTACCTCCTACGCCGCCCACTGTACCTGTAGGCGTACCTCCCACTGTACCTGTAGGCGTACCTCCCACTGTACCTGTAGGCGTACCTCCCACTGTACCTGTAGGCGTACCTCCCACTGTACCTGTAGGCGTACCTCCCACTGTACCTGTAGGCGTACCTCCCACTGTACCTGTAGGCGTACCTTGGTCCGACTTAACCTCCGCGTGTCGCTGGTAAACGCACCGCATGTTATCCTGACAGAGATGCCAGTGAGGTGGGCGGGAGCAGGACGAGGATGGCGCCGTCTGGGCGGGTTACGGGCGTGGGGGGGTAAGGGGTGGGGGCGTGGGTATCTTTGATGGAGTGGGTGGAGGGTAAGCGTGCCCACGCCCATAGCTCCGTAAGGAAGGCTTGGTACGCCCGCGATGACCATGGTGTAGGAAAAAACCACCCATGGTGTTGCAAGTGTGGGCGCCGGTAGCACTCGTGTCTTCAGAGGCCGCCCACAGCTCGGTGTTTTACCGTACTCGCCTAGTTATGCTTGCGGGGGTTGAGCTTTGGCTCTTTGGTCCCCGCCTTTCAACTATCAATCGACTGGTGTACAGATGTCTGAGCCTACTGGGCTCTATCATATCTACATTTGAAACTGTGTGTGTGATCTTTCAGCAGATTTGTTTACTTTTTTTGTATGGATTTATATGCTAATTAAACAGAGTAGACACGGTGGTCATGGACAACCTTTTCTAATTGACAGCAAGACACGGTGACACGGGTGGCGGCTGGACACACACGCAAGCCACTACTCACACCGTGTTCTGGTGGCCAATCACCACCGAACTTCTCTGAGTAGTCAACCACCTCCATCCACAACACAAGAGCAGATGCGATGAACTATCCTCCGACCATTTGGTCACAATTTGGTCCGGGAGACATCTCCCGTCACGCAGGGTGCAGTCGCACCTCCACAGATCTCCAGTATCAGCTCTTGATACTGGTAATGGCTCGAAAGGGCCACCACTTACGGGCTATTCATGCCCGTGCCACCTTTTGGGTGGCTTAATCTTCATCAATCAATCACTATCCTCCGTGTCGTGTTAAGAAAACTTCAAACTGCTCTGAACGCTAGAACACAAACTACCGTGATGACCAGACCACACACTAAAAAGTGAAGGGACGACGACAACGTTTCGGTCCGTCCTGGACCATTCTCAAGTCGATTGTCGACCATTCACACAATCGGGTTTGAGAATGGTCCAGGACGGGCCGAAACGTTGTCGTCGTCCATTCACTGTCTAGTGTGTGGTTTGGTCAACATAATTCAGCCACGTTGTGACTCCTCGTCTGCACAAACTACCGTATTTCACTTTCCGGTAACCACCAATTGGCAAGCGACGCCCTTCACCCCCTCCCCCCCCCCTTTATCGACGCCGCCTACTCCATACTTACAAGACTCCTTCATTCACTCCTTCCTAATAAAACATCCATCATACACATTACCTATTCTGCGATATTTGTCACCATGTTTAACTCCTGCATTATAAAAATCGGTTTGTGACAGCGGCTGTCTAGAATATTGATACAACTTTCCTGGGGCCAGATTCACGAAGCAGGTACGCAAGTACTTACGAACGTGTACATCTTTCCTCAATCTTTGACGCCTTTGGTTACATTTATTAAACAGTTTACAAGCATGAAAACTTCCCAATCAACTGTTGTTATTGTTATAAACAGCCTCGTGGTGCTTCGGAGCTCATTAACTGTTTAATAATTGTAAACAAAGCCGCCTAAGATTGACAAAAGATGTATAGGTTCGCAAGTGCTTGCGTAACTGCTTCGTGAATCTGGCTCCAGACTCGTTGCAATGTGGATCTTCTATGTTTCAAGGTGACCCGCGTACACAAAGGCGCTCCCACTCGCTCAAAATCACTTCTCTAAAATATTTTTTTAAGTTAAATTCACATTTAAACTAATGATTTATTTTGAAGATTTTCATATCAATGTCTTGTATACAGGGAAAGATGAGGATAGTTAGTTATGAGGAGATAGTTAGGTCAGTATAATTATATCGGACGAGGGGCAAGGATACGAGGACAGGGGCTAGGGTACGAGGACAAAGGGCTAGGGTACGACGACAAGGATACGAGGACAAGGGCTGGGGTACGACGACAAGGGTACGAGGACGGGGGGCTAGGGTACGACGACAAAGGGCTAGGGTATGACGACAAGGATACGAGGACAAAGGGCTGGGGTACGAGGACGAAGAAAGACTTGTTAGCAAGGGCTGTTGAGTGTGCTGGGGTATGGCGCTGCACCTCATCTCCCAGGGAGTAGGGATGCTCCCGTACGCAAATCATGCAGCACCTCTTGCATTTGGTTGCTGGTGTATGGAGATTTTCTTCCAATTAGCAGCGCGGCGGAGGTTGAGTCCGGCGTTCGAACGCCTGGCGGTGGCTGGCCAGGCTGGAAGTGACGAGCGCTCAGCGTAACTGAGCGCTGTCCTCCTGAGGGGAAGAATTGAATACCAATTCTTGTTATTCAATTTTTAAATATTTGACTGGGAGTCGGTTTGTACAGGAAACAAACACACACACCCCACACACACACACCCCACACACACACACCCCACACACACACACCCCACACACACACACCCCACACACACACACCCCACACACACACACCCCACACACACACACCCCACACACACACACCCCACACACACACACCCCACACACACACACCCCACACACACACACACACCACACACACACACACACCACACACACACACACACCACACACACACACACACCACACACACACCACACACACACACCACACACACACACCACACACACACACACCACACACACACACTGTGTGTGTACCTGGGTGTGTCATATGTACAGAACACACACACGCATGAACTTGGATGTTTCAGATAGTTGGAAAGCTTGAACATCGAGTATTGGCCGACACAGGTCAAGATTGTTTATAAGGTCAGAGGTCAAACCAAAACGGGAGAACAAGAGGTTAACTTAGCAAAGGTGAAGAGAAAGGCTTAAAAACCTTCATGAAATTGGTGTTATGTACCCCCCCATTGTGGGATTATTAAGCCTGGGTGTTCATGGGTCAGACTTAGCCCTCGCTGAAAGTCTGGGTGTGTGGGGGAGGGTTACACTACCCTCTCACTTGTAGCTTGGGTGTGTGTGGGGCAAGTGTGTGTGTATACATATGTACGAATATATACTTGCATGTACTGTCTGCATGTATTAATCCACATACATGTAATATCTTTGTTATATACATAGAAGTTGAGAAAGCAATGAAATAACAAATAATGGAGCTAGATACACATTTTTTGTGGATGAAAAGTGAGAGGTGGTGGGCAGAGGCCTGAATGAAATGGAGAAACCTGAGTAGGCCTTTGACGGGGAGAGGTCTGGAAGGGTTAAGCAAAGATGAAAAGAACGGGAGAATAAAATTGGCAGAGAAGAAAGTTTAAAGGAGTGAAAAAGTTATACAAAGGGTCAGGGTGATGGGAGTGGAGATAGATCAACCACGTAGTGGAGACTTTAAGGAGTAAGAATAACGTGAAAAGGAGAGTTTTAATGTGTCTTGGCAAGCTGAGGCCAAGTCAGTGGTGGTTGTGGGGTTGGTAAGGTCGCCTGGACTTGGCCCAGGAGCTAAGCTCCTGCCCGCGCTAAGCAGCTTCGTCTTGACAGGTGGACATACGTTCAATGATTTATTGGAACTCGTGCCGCAGGAAATTTAGAAACGTCAAAACATAAGTTATAGCCCTAGCTCCTGTGCCAGGCAAGTCCACTACGGGATCACCATAGCCCGTGCTACTTGGAACTTGTTGAACAAAGGCATCGTCAAAATTTACCCAGTGTCTGGGCTGGTATATGGTACACTTTTATTGGTGATTGTTATTCTTTAGTGAAGGGACTCGCGATCCGCTCTAAATGCCGCTCGTGTACATCATGTCGTAGACTCTAGATGTCGAGACCCTTTGTGCCGCGCCCTTCACCTGCGACCCGGGACGCGCTTCTAGCTTCTCTACACGCTACAGATTGATGAAGATTAAGCCACCGAAAAGGTGGCACGGGCATGAATAGCCCGTAAGTGGTGGCCCTTTTGAGCCATTACCAGTATAAAGAGCTGATACTGGAGATCTGTGGAGGTGCGACTGCACCCTGCGTGACGGGAGATACTCCCGTTCACACGCTACAGATAAACTCGCTGTTTATATACCCACCGTGTAGCATATAGGTTAGCTTCATAGATAAGATAACAGAAAAAGATACTGAACTGGGTAAGGGAGTATCTGACAGACAGGAAACAGAGTAACATAGAGTACATCAGGTAGAGAACATATCGGGCAGGAAGGTAAACCTCTCGACCTGCTAACTGGAGCCGCCAGTAATCTACTGCTCTACCCTCTTCCCCCCCCCCACTCATTTGTTAAACAAAAATAATCCAGGGAACGAAAGGCGTGGTTGACGCCTCGTAACATTTGCACAAGGCTTTAAAACATCTTCCCCCCCCCCCTGAGAGCATCCCATTCCCCACCCCTCCCCCCCCTCCTCTCAACCCCCCCTCCCTCCCTCCCTCCCTCTCATCCCCCCCTCCCTCCCTCCCTCTCATCCCCCCCTCCCTCCCTCCCTCTCATCCCCCCCTCCCTCCCTCCCTCTCATCCCCCCCTCCCTCCCTCCCTCTCATCCCCCCCTCCCTCCCTCCCTCTCAGCCTCCCTCCCGCTGACTGAGAGTCCCTCAGTGAGGGGCACAGTGGAGGTGTGAGGAGACCATAGTGGCAGATGCCCAGTTGTCCTACACGACCTTGGTCAGGCCCCCACCAGCACCCACCTCTGTGGCGCCCCCCCCCCAGCACCCACTTCTTAAATTCACCCCCCCACCCTATCACCCGGCCCACATCATCCAGCCCCCCCCCCCCTCACTCACCCAGCCAGCCCCCACCCTCCCTCACCCCACCCAGGGGGTGGAGAGCACACATTACATAAGCCTCAAGGTGAAGAAGAGCTAAAGATTCCTACAAGAGACAATCCAGGATTGTAAATAGGATTTTGACCCTTCCCTTCAAGACATGGTATTTCCGGAGGAGCGGTTGGCAGGTCCTCTTCTCCTAACTGACGGAGGAGTCCCATTCCGCGAGCTCCACTCCCCTCCCAGCTGTGAAGGGCGTCCTGGACGGAGACGCGACCAAAAAAAAAAGACCGCGTTCTGTCTCTTGTTACGACAGCAAGGATGGAGAAAAGAATGATACATATATACGGAGGAGAGGGGGGCATTGAGGGACATTGTTAGAGGGACATTGAGGGACATTGTTAGAGGGACATTGAGGGACATTGTTAGAGGGACATTGAGGGACATTGAGGGACATTGAGGGACATTGAGGGACATTGTTAGAGGGGCATTGAGGGACATTGTTAGAGGGACATTGAGGGACATTGTTAGAGGGACATTGTTAGAGGGACATTGAGGGACATTGTTAGAGGGACATTGAGGGACATTGTTAGAGGGGCATTGTTAGAGGGACATTGAGGGACATTGTTAGAGGGACATTGTTAGAGGGACATTGTTAGAGGGACATTGTTAGAGGGACATTGAGGGACATTGTTAGAGGGACATTGTTAGAGGGGCATTGAGGGACATTGTTAGAGGGACATTGAGGGACATTGTTAGAGGGACATTGAGGGACATTGTTAGAGGGACATTGAGGGACATTGTTAGAGGGACATTGAGGGACATTGTTAGAGGGACATTGAGGGACATTGTTAGAGGGACATTGAGGGACATTGTTAGAGGGACATTGAGGGACATTGTTAGAGGGACATTGAGGGACATTGTTAGAGGGACATTGTTAGAGGGACATTGTTAGAGGGGCATTGAGGGGCATTGAGGGACATTGTTAGAGGGACATTGAGGGACATTGTTAGAGGGGCATTGAGGGGCATTGAGGGACATTGTTAGAGGGACATTGAGGGACATTGTTAGAGGGGCATTGAGGGACATTGTTAGAGGGGCATTGAGGGACATTGAGGGACATTGTTAGAGGGGGCATTGAGGGACATTGTTAGAGGGGCATTGAGGGACATTGTTAGAGGGGCATTGAGGGACATTGAGGGACATTGTTAGAGGGACATTGAGGGACATTGTTAGAGGGGCATTGAGGGACATTGTTAGAGGGACATTGAGATTAGTTTGTAATGGTGTAAAGAATCAACCGGAAGCTTCCGGGGGTGAAGTTGGAAAGAGAAAATGGTTAAAGTTCAGAGCAAGGGGGAGCAAGTTAGGGTTATCGGGCTTCTTCGCCAGTCGAGCAGCCGGTGAACCCAAACCGCTCGGGTTCTCCAATTTCCAGTTAGGGCACTCGCTGCCTGATGCGAACTTATTCTCTGCTCTAATTTCAACCCGTCCTCGGACTATGTCCACTCCATCCAGCGGTCGACCCCAAAGACGCATTCGTCAATTTTAACATTCTGGTCATTCAAAACAGGGATTTTATCAAATATATATTAATATTATTATATACTAGGATATTGTGCATATTTAGGCACTGGTTAGGTTCGGTGTTTAGGTTTTGTTGGCGATTATTCAACCCGTCCTCGACTCAAGTCCATTACATCCAGCGGTCAACCCCACAGACGCATTCATAAATTTTAACATACTGTTCACTCAAAACGGGAATTTTCTCAAATATAAATTTATATTATAATATATTAGCATATTGTGTATATATAGGCATAGGTTAGGTTAGGTGTTTAGGTTCTGTTGGCGATTATTTGTATTTGTAGTACGTGGGTGAAGTATTTATAGCGTTGTGATTCGAACAAAATTCGTCAGTGAAGCACTTGTTCCGGATATGTTCGAATGTCAGCAGTTGTGAGTCGTGTGTAAACCGCTTTTCATTCATAAACAGGGAGTTTGGCGGGTGCATGGAATCACTTTTGGATCTTTGTTTGGAGGACGGGCTGGATTATTTGTAGTACGTGGGTGAAGCATTTACAGCGTTGTGATTCGAACAAAATTCCTCAGTGAATCACTTGTTCCGGAAGTGTTCGAACGTCAACAGTTGAGTCGTGTGTAAAGTTTTTCATTCATAAACAGGGGGTTTGGCGGGTGCATGGAATGGATTGTGGGTCTTTGTTTGGAGGACGGGCTGCTAATTTAATTGACGATTCAAACACAGTTACTTGGTTAATCCAAGACGACCCGTCTCTCTAGTTGGCTACAAAACTAGTATAGTTAGTGTCCCCAGAGAGCCAGACCAAGGAGACGAGAGTGGGGAAGGGAACTCGGCGGAAAGCGCCAAGTCATTACGACTATGTAGCACTTGGAAAAGGGGTCAGGATTAGGATTTGGGATGGTGCCCCAACCCCTTGGACGGTCGGGAATTAAACGCCGACCTGCATGAAGTAAGACCGACGCTCTACCATCCAGTCCAAGTGGTTGGGCAGAAAGTAGGATAAATCTGAGCCTGTGATGCAAGAGCCAGATTACCTCAGCCACCCTGGGGCGGGGGGCGTCGCCCACACCCGGGGGAGTATCCAGCGGCCCCCGGGGACTGCCCTCACCTGGCAACATGCGCGGTCACCACCACCACCACTACGACCACTACAAGCACCACCACCACCCCCTCAGGCAGCAGGTATCTACATCATAAGGCAACTATGGGACTCTGAATGATATACACTGAAATATTTGTACCTTTCCACCTCTGACCTCGGGGGGGACACCGGCAGGGAGACGCCGGCAAACATTTAAACGCCGTTTTAAAACCTAAATAAACCTTTTGAATTGTTTTAAGTCAATTTACAGAGTTTGTTAGACCAATTCTGGAATATGCAGCACCGGCCTGGAATCCTCATCACTGTGAAAGCAAACATTTTAAAATTAAAAATGTTTGCAAAAATATTATCGGTTTCGAGGATAGGTTAAGGGAACTAAATCTTTCGCTAGTGGATTGAAAAAAAAAGGATTACAACACTATGCCAAGGGGGGAGAGGGGATAGGCGAGGTGGAGGAGGACATCCTCCTTAAATTGAGGGAAAATTGAAGAAAGGACAAAAGTGGAAGCCGAAAGCAAATGGAAAATGAAGAAATGTAAGGAAATACTCGTACTAATGGTCGACGAGTCGAATCCACTAAAAAGTTGTGGAAGCCTTTCTTACCATCAACAAAGTGGACATCTCAAGAGAAAACTAATTGTTTTCTAAAAGAAGTGCCGGAGCAACCGGTTCTGTGGTGGGAGTATGTGGGCCTGCGGACCGCTCCAAGGAACCGCCTGTTGTACCAAACTCTCAAAAGTCAAGCCTGGCCTCGGGCCGGGCTTAGGGTAGTAGAACTCCTCCCAGAACCCCATAAAGCTGGTTAAGGCCAGATTCGACACATTATTTAACTTGTCTATTTAAATTCTAACGCAACGGGTATATATAAATGCTATAGTAGACGGGGCATGAAGGAGTTGGACCTCCCACCCTTGTAGTCAGTATTGGAGGCGCACCGCCACGATTAATACGCATTAATACGCATCGGTGGCTGTAAGGGCGGTAGCAAGGTTCACGGCAACATGGGTACGAATGGCAACAGGGTAGTACCTCCCTCCCTCGGCGAAGACAAGATAGGCTCTGAAGGACGGCGAAGGACGCGTGTAGCAGAGATGCATATATGGGATAGATATAGAGATGGACGTGGCCAGAGAAAGGGGCCGATCAGATCAGCAACTGACGTCCATATCGTCTGACCTATGGTGTGGTTGACTCTGCTGAACACGGCTCTTAACTCGCATTATCAGGACACAGGAGCGGGTGAAGGGCACAGAGGACACGTCTAGGACAAGGCTAGGACATGCTCCGGGGGCTCGGGTATAGGGAATTTTCCCGGCTGGCAGATGGGGTCGCGGCAGGAAAGGATGGAATGCTGCTAAAGCGGCTTCACAAACTATTCAGAGTCGTTCTCGGAGACGTATTCAAAGCGCATCTTCGTTGCTCATTGGCTGGCGTTTAGTTCTATTGACGATTGGCTGGCGTCGTGCCGTTCAGCAACGTGTCATCTCACTCACACAGACACACACACAGTCAGTCAATTCAGCAGAGAACACAGTAGTGCTGCCTTCTAAATCTTTCATCTCCCACCAAGCGTGATAACATCTCAAAACCACACATGAAGTGAAGTTTGTGCATGAACACCATTGACACCCCTGTTGTGGTGGTTGTGGTGGTTGTGGTGGTTGTGGTGGTTGTTGGTTGTTGTTGTTCGCTGAGTTCATCGGTTGATATCACATGTTAGATAAACCATATGGTCTTTTCAGTGACTAGTTGAGTTTACCTGCTAGACGTTCCTAACCGGGCGCGTGCGCTCATCTCTAGTAGAAAGGTCTACGCACGCATATGACACACACACACACACACACACACACACACACACACACACACACACACACACACACACACACACACACACACACACACACACACACACACACACACACACACACACACACACACACACACACACACACACACACACACACACACACACACACACACACACACACACACACACACACACACACACACACACACACACACACACACACACACACACACACACACACACACACACACACACACACACACACACACACACACACACACACACACACACACACACACACACACACACACACACACACACACACACACACACACACACACACACACACACACACACACACACACACACACACACACACACACACACACACACACTAATGTATGTATGTATGTATGTATAAATATGTACATTTATACTCTGCTCCGCCACCCCCTCGCAACATCGTAACGGGAAAATATACACAGTATATATTATATAATGCTATATAATATTATACATTGAAAGCAGTCCTTGTTGCAGACGTGTTATTGTATCTGGCCGAAAGGTTTTCAATAATTCTTGCACGAATCATCTTTCTTTTCCTCAGCAGAGGTGGCCAGGTCTCTCTACCCTCTTACCCAACAACACCTAAACCTCCTGCATCACAATTGGCTCAACATTTGATTGTTGTTGTTTTTTAGATCCAGCTGCTCGAAACGTAAGTTCAGAGCAGCACGGGCTATGGTGAGCCCGTAGTGGACTTACCTGGCACAGGAGCGGGGCTGTAACTGAAAACATTTGATTCATCTTCTTCGAATAAATAAAATTCCGTCGTGCGGGTGTGCGAGCGCTCGCCTATCTCGTCTCGTCCACCACCACCACCACCGTGTTCGGGGTTTCCCTGTATTTTGTCGTTTTATGGAATATTTGTTTTACTAACTAACATGTAATCGTTGCTCGGGGAACCACTATACTGCCTAGCGTCATGAGGCCTTTTGGAGTAGTTATTTAGTTTTCCCAGTGCAGTTGTCCGTCGTGGAGCCACTGTCTCCTCTCGGCGGAACATTGGAATATTTTTTAATTATTTTTTTGCTTATGTGGAAACATTGGGCGTCACTTGGAAGCGTGTGGCTGTCCCCCGAGGCTGACACCGGCTGCTGGGGGACCCGCAATCATCTGTCCGTACATTCCGCCGTAGAGTGGGATGTTTCCGTTATATTCTGGCCATCGAGGCGGCTTCCTGTGGTCCGGACACATTCCCTCAGGTGGACCACAGTACGTGTGGATGTTGGCACGGCGCTGGATAACTGTGAGAGTCCCTCCCCCATCTCTTTCTTCCCCCCCCCCTCTCTCTCTTCCTTCCCCCCCTCTCTCTCTCCCTTCCCTCCCTCTCTCTCTCCCTTCCCTCCCTCTCTCTCTCCCTTCCCTCCCTCTCTCTCTCCCTTCCCCCCCTCTCTCTCTCCCTTCCCCCCCTCTCTCTCTCCCTTCCCCCCCTCTCTCTCTCCCTTCCCCCCTCTCTCTCTCCCCCTCAAGTCGTAGGATCACAAGGGAAGGCAGGGTGTGTGAGGAGGGGGGGGGGGTTGATTCTCCGTTGCATGACAGAAGCGTTTGGCAACGCTTCCCTTCTCCTAATGCATCTCTGCAGCCAGATATAGATACCTCGGAGTTAAATAGCTGTTGTGGGTTGCATCTTGGGGATGGTAAATAGTTGGCCTGGTAGAGGGAGAAAATATCAGTAGGCATAACGTCAATCAACGGGCGATTGGAGAGGCCGGGGGTCCAATTGCTAGATATCAGATCCTCCATGCACAAATAGGTGAACACACACAGTCTCTGCGGCTCTAGCCTGGAGTTCACATCTAGTCAAACACAAAACGAAGTTAGAAAAGATTCAGAGGTATGCTACCAGGCTAGTTCCCGAGCTGAGGGGTATGAAATACGAGGAAAGATTACTGGAACTAAACCTCACGACACTGGAAGATAGAAGAGTTGTGGGAGACATGATCTCTACCTATACATTTCTCAGAGGAATTGACGGGGTAGGTAAAAATACCGTTTAGCACGGGTTGTACGCGAACGTGGGTAACTTAATTAGTATCCAAATGAGCTACCGGAACGTTTAGAAAGAACTTTTTCAGTGTCAGAGTAGTTAACAGATAGAATGCATTAGGCAGGGATGTGGTGGAGGCTGACTCCATACACAGTTTCAAATGTAGATATGATAGAGCCCAGTAGGCTCAGGAATCTGTACACCAGTTGACTGACACTTAAGAGGCGGGACCAAAGAGCCAGAGCTCAACCCCCCGTAAGCACAACTAGGCGAGTACTCGCTCACTCCCATGCAGAGTGTAGATATTTCTACATTTCAAATGTAGATATGATGGAGCTCGAGAAGCTCAGAAATATGTACACCAGTAGATTGACGGTTGAGAGGCGGGACCCCAAGACCCAAAACTCAACCCCCGGAAGCACAACTAGGTGAGTACAGAAGCGGTGCACGCATACTTGCGTGCACCGCTTTTATGCCAACGTGAAAACTGCAATGTGTGCACGCGCGTTTTGTTCACACGCACGCGCGTGAGAGGTGATGGCGGCAGTCAAGACGAGGCGGAATGACCGGTCGCTTTCCCACTAATGACAGACCTGACACGGGTGACAGTCAAATACACCCACCCGTCAGTATAGCGAGACGGTGATGTACAGAGACCAGAGAACTGCGCGTACTATATGCTTAACAGATCCCTAACCCTGTCCACGGAGGACAGAAGGAAATGTGTACATGTTGGTTAGCATTATAAATGTCTGGCCACGTCTGTGGTAGAAAATAATAATATTTACAAAAATAATACAAATAAAGTAAAACTTTTCGTCAGTAGCCTGACGGTGGTGGAGCAGACCTCCTGATAACTGTTGATGGTAATCATGGCGGCTACTGTGAGTACCCCTCACAGTCGTAGCGAAGGCAGGGGAGCGACTATGACAGCGTGACAGTGAAGACGGAGGCTGACAATGACAGCGTGACAGGTGAAGACGGAGGCTGACAATGACAGCGTGACGGTGAAGAGGGAGATCGACGCCACCTACCGCGACCCACTTCATGCGATATTTACGGAAGCAGGGACCCGGCACCGGGGGCGAGGAGCCGCCATGTGGTTGTCACCGGGCGCCCGCGGGGCCGCTTTCGGTCCTGGAGCGCTAGACACTAGACGCACCACGGGTGCGGCCATGCTGTGCCTAGCCCCCGGCCGTGCTGTGCCTAGCCCCCGGCCGTGCTGTGCCTAGCCCCCGGCCGTGTTGTGCCTAGCCCCCGGCCGTGCTGTGCCTAGCCCCCGGCCATGCTGTGCCTAGCCCCCGGCCATGCTGTGCCTAGCCCCCGGCCATGCTGTGCCTAGCCCTCGGCCATGCTGTGCCTAGCCCCCGGCCATGCTGTGCCTAGCCCCCGGCCATGCTGTGCCTAGCCCCCGGCCATGCTGTGCCTAGCCCCCGGCCATGCTGTGCCTAGCCCCGGCCATGCTGTGCCTAGCCCCCGGCCATGCTGTACCTAGCCCCCGGCCATGCTGTGCCTAGCCCCCGGCCATGCTGTG
The DNA here is from genome assembly GCF_040958095.1 of Procambarus clarkii. NCBI lineage: Eukaryota > Metazoa > Arthropoda > Malacostraca > Decapoda > Cambaridae > Procambarus > Procambarus clarkii. The sequence continues at coordinate 41,888,445 of NC_091150.1, read as the reverse complement.
CCTAGCCCCCGGCCATGCTGTACATAGCCCCGGCCATGCTGTACTCGGGATTGCTTCCCCCATTGTAACAACACTCCCGGATCATTCCGTCATCAGAGGCGCTCGCTTGTCATTCTTTTCGTCTTGGAAGGCTCGTCTCTTCTGTCGATTCGTACAACAACTTGCCATAGTCCGGAACATTCTCCCTCCTCTACCCCCCAAATAGGTAGAGGAGCGAGAACTCCTCTGTCCTCTCATATTTATTTTCCTTCAAACCCTCTGTATTACCTGAGGGGGTTCAGGTGTATCCTGGAACGTGTTGTATAGCTTTGTATTCGCTTCTCGCCACCTTGATCGTTGTGCTGCTTCACGGCGCATGTGTGTGTTTGGTGTCTGCCGTTGATTGATTGATTGATGAAGATTAAGCCACCCAAAAGGTGGCACGGAAATGAATAGCCCGTAAGTGGTGGCCCTTTTGAGCCATTACCAGTATCAAGAGCCGATACTGGAGATATGTGGAGGTGCGACTGCACCCTGCGTGACGGGAGATGTCTCCCGTGTGGTGCCTGGCATAGATCACCCTGCCTGTTATCCCTGGGGGTCACACATCAACTAGACCTCCCCCTCTGCAGTGCCTCCCTCACCAGGATCACCCACCGTGGCCATTCTTGCCGCTCCCAGACAGGTGTGACCTTCAGGGCCTTGGTGAGGCTCTGGAAGCCTTCTTGGAACCCCAGAAGTCAAGGGCCGTAGTGATGTAAGCTTCATTCGTTTCGACCCCTACGATACGCTGCTGCCTTGTAATGGCATATTATTGCGTTGGCGCTAATCTTGATTTCAGGTGTTACGATAGAGCTTCGATGCGTTTCATTCTGGCTTGCGCTGCGTCTTGGGTTGGCTTAAGTGTCTTGGGAGCGGTTTGACGCTGCCTTAGCAAACTGATAGGACTTTCAGGCCCTGAGGATATGCTTGCTAGTACCTGAGAGGTGCTTGTCGTGATGAGGTCGTCCTAGCGAGCAAAACTGGGTGGCGCTTGTCCTCTAAGAATACGCCTTGTGTTCAGAGTGAAATACACGGGATTCTGGTCCTGCAGAAGCTTCCTGTTGGTAAGCAGTCTTGACCCATAGATCAGATCAGTGTTTACACTTCGCCAATCGCCTTGTGAGGGGTTTCAGATAAATTAATGTTCAGTGGATTAAGTGATGGGGTTGAAATGAGTTTGATGGCTCCTAGGAGGCTCTTGATGGCTCCTAGGAGGCTCTTGATGGAAGAGATTCTGCTTGATGCTGAGTTGCACAGGAAAGGTTGTGTGGTGGTAGTCTTGGCTCTGTTACGTTTAGGTTTAAAGCTCTTAACTGGTGGATTTGGATCTGCTGGCTTGGAGTCGATTACACTCCTCCCAACGCTTGGCCCACTGCTGTTTTTTTGTATTTTAAATTCACTTTCAATATGCTTTTAAGGATGTGAATTTGTGTCGAGAGAAACGCACCAGGTGTAACTGCTGCAGGGCTACAATGATCTTAAAACGGGCTTTGCTTCGATATTTGTCTTAATATTACCTCAGACATCTTCCTCAATCTTACCCAGCCTCTGACTTCGTAACTTCTACTCTGGTTTATGGACTCCTCCTTGTCTCGTAATTTCCGGCTTAGTTAACATGCATTCTTATACCGAGTCTTTCTCAATTTATCTTTCAATCCCTCAGCGTCTTGTTTTTCACACTTCTAGGAACGTTTCTTCGTTGTAATCATTGCACCGTGATCTGCGGCTTCCCTCCATACCTTTCTAAAAATAAGAAAATATTAAAATATTAATCAAACTCATACTCGGCGAGGGGGGGGGGGGGGAAGGTTACTGGTTATTAATGACATGACGCTGCCGTCCTGCGTCATCAGGGCTTCAGTCAGGCAAAACGTATGTGCTTACTACTGTAGGTACTCTCATACGATCCCTCCTTCCCTCTCCCTCCCTCCCTCATCTCTCCTCTCCCTCCCTCATCTCTCCCTCCCTCATCTCTCCCTCTCCCTCCCTCTCCCACCATGCCTCATCACCTCTATCGACAATTCGTGGAAAGATGCCGGAACTTAATGGCTTCTCGTGGTGTTGTCTGATTAATATTCTCGTCTCCCAAGCAGTGAAAGGTGCTTGCTGGAAGAGTGTAGAGACACGCCTAGACACGCATGCGTCGGTTACACACACACACACACACACACACACTGTACACGAGCTACACCCTAAACACCTTCCCCCCCCCCTCCCCTAAACAACAACTCAAACAAGGAACAGCCACAAGAGAACAGAAGCCACAATTATTTTACGAGAAAACCTTGGACATAATCTCTTGGTTCTAGGGACCGGCTGTGTTCGGAGGAATGTCAAATTAGGTGGACTTCTCGTGAGGCTGGTGCGTCGACGTCTGCGTCCACATGGCCCTCGACGCTACTAGCCCCACATGGCCCTCGACGCTACTAGCCCCACATGCTGTGTTCTTTTGAACTCTTTCCTCGTGCCTTTGAGTATGCTAATTTTTACTTAGCGAGGCGCGTCAAGCCCGCTCTAGGTATAAAATGAACTTTGAAGTTATTTGTTTAATCTTACCACTTGAAGAACGTAAGAAACATGGAAGGTCCTTGCCAGAATCACTGACCTAACTCTCGCTCTCCTTCCCATGCAACGTCTTGAAGATTAAGTCACCGTTTAATTAAAAAAACGACAAAAATGGTGAGCTTTGGCCCTCTCACACGAGGTTCGTGGTTAGTCTCCTAAAAGTCCAGGCGAATGGGATAGTTTATAATGCCTAAAGAGTTCCTAACCTTGGGAGTTACGATGAGATGATTTCGCGGCTTAGCGTCCCCGCGGCCCGGTCGTCGACCAGGCCTCCTGGTTGCTGGACTGGTCACAACCAGGCTGTTGGACGCGGCTGCTCGCAGCCTGACGTATGAGTCACAGCCTGGTTGACCAGGTATCCTTTGGGAGGTGCTTATCCAGTTCTCTCTTGAACACCATGATGGGTCGACCAGTTATGTCCCTTATGTGTAGTGGAAGCGTGTTGAACAGTCTCGGGCCTCTGATGTTGTTAGTTCTCTCTGAGTACCTATAGTGTAGATGCTGGTGGTTATTATTGTGGCGACTATTATACTGGTGACAGTGTTGGTTACGATAGTGAGGGTGTGTGTGACTATGCAACTTCTAAGACCTTAACGGCACTCGTGGGTTCCTCAAGACTGAGTGACGCAACAGTTGACAGATCTCGGAAGAGAAACTTTCGCTGGTGTGTGTGTGTGTGTGTGTGTGTGTGTGTGTGTGTGTGTGTGTGTGGCGGGAATGTGGCTGTGACACGGCGGGAATGGGTGGTCACGGTGCAGCTAGGCAATGAGTGTGATAGAGGCACGGGGCGACGTGTCAGCCGTGTCCTGTGAACTTGGAGAGTCCCCCCCCCCCCCACACACTCCCAAGCCTCGACACGTTGGGTTGATATCTTAGACATAGACGGGTCATGTGTACCGGAGAGATGCCCAAAAATGAGAGAGAGGGAGGAGAAGGCTGATGTTAGGATATCAGCACTAACGAGTTCATTAGTAACCTTAGCATTAGTGTCCTACCAGACACTAAAGGTGGCTACATGTGTCACCATGGACGCCAGGAGAGTTGATACATTACACAGTGGACACATAGGTGATACACACTGCAACGCACACACCACCCACACATCATACTGGGCACGGTACAAGGCGCCGGAGGTGTTTGACGGGAGCCTGGCACATGTGACTTGAGTAAACACACACATTTGACTAAACACCCGGATGTGTCCAGACGGCTCCTTCTGCCTTAACCTTAATCTTAGACGTCGATGTGAAGCTCTACAAGATTTGAGCAGGTCCAGCAGACCTTGTGTCTTCTTGTACAGTCAACTATATCATTATTTGATTCTGGCTTACTGAAACACATCCTAGTTATTTATCATACGTTTCCTAGGGGTCAGATTCACGAAAGAACTTACGCAAGCACTTACGAACGTGTACATCTTTCCTCAATCTTTGACGGCTTTGGTTACATTTATTAAACAGTTTACAAGCATGAAAACTTCCCATTCAACTGTTGTTATTGTTATAAACAGCCTCCTGGTGCTTCGGAGCTCATTAACTGTTTAATAATTGGAAACAAAGCCGCCAAAGATTGAGAAAAGATGTACAGGTCCGTAAGTGCTTGCGTAAGTTCTTTCGTGAATCTGGCCCCTAGTCCATTCTTAAGAATGGAGAACGATAATGTTGTTTACTATTCGTTAGGCTGCACGTCTCGTGAGACGATCCCTGCCTTGTGGTAGTGGTGAACAAGACAAAGTTACATTTACAAATTTGTTAACTGAAACGTGTATAATATCAGATGTAGTAACCTCATGAAATATCTCAAATATGTATGTGCTTCTATCTACAAGTTAAGCTTACTGTCGTCTGCATTGGGAGCTTCAGCAGCGACGGTGTATTAACACGGGAGAATTACGCAGATCAGGCAAAATGATATATATATTGTTATTTCAAATGTTAGTATAGTATGGTAGATGAGATCCAGGTAGACGCCACTCACTCACCGGATATATATATATATATATATATGTCGTACCTAGTAGCCAGAACGCACTTCTCAGCCTACTATGCAAGGCCCGATTTGCCTAATAAGCCAAGTTTTCCTGAATTAATGTCTTTTCTCTAATTTTTTTCTTATGAAATGATAAAGCTGCCCATTTCATTATGTATGAGGTCAATTTTTTTTTATTGGAGCTAAAATTAACGTAGATATATGACCAAACCTAACCAACCCTACCTAACCTAACCTAACCTATCTTAATAGGTTAGGTTAGGTTAGGTGGCCGAAAAAGTTAGGTTAGGTTAGGTTAGGTAGGTTAGGTAGTCGAAAAACAATTAATTCATGAAAACTTGGCTTATTAGGCAAATCGGGCCTTGAATAGTAGGCAGAGAAGTGCGTTCTGGCTACTAGGTACGACATATATATATATATATATATATATATATATATATATATATATATATATATATATATATATATATATTATATATATTATATATATTATATATATATATATATATATATATATATATATATATATATATATATATATATATATTATATATATATATATATATATATATATATATATATATATATATATATATATATATATAAACACACAAATCAGAACAAAGTCTTGTAGAACTGTGTGTACAGCGTTCATCATGCCAGCGCCAGCATGTAGAGCTTTTGCCATACTCAGGGGAGAAACTACAGGTAATTAAGTTCCAGACTGGTCCCGGAGGCGAGAGGTTAGAGTTACGAGAAATGACTAAAGGCGCCGTCTCGTCACTGCAGGAGGGAATAAAGTCAGTAAAACTATCGTGATAAAACTCCGTAAGTCAGTATGACTCTATAGCCCTTGGAAGGAATGAGGGCGGAGGGAAGGTCAGGTGCCCAAGCACTTGAATCATCTGAGATCGAATGCCGACCTTGCAAGATACAAGGCTGTCGCTCTACCGTCCCGTCCAGTAGGAGAGGTTTGATTTTTAGATTCAACTATACCAAAATAAACAGATTTATAAGTATACATTAAATGTAAATTTCATATATAAATGAAATATAATTAAAGCAGGATCTCCCAGGCGCTTTAGGTTGCAACAAATGCAATTCCACATTTCACTGAAGATATCTGAATGAAAATCCGATTGTGAAAACTCTTGAAATAAGAATTAATGAGGCTTAATAAGGATAATGTTATATCCATTAATAAGGATAATGAGAGAGACTTGAAAACCGAAAAAAAAGTTTATGAAGACAATATGAAGCTTATCTGTTTAACAGTGACCGGATTAGTTTTTTTCCCCTCCACTCAACACTATTTAAGGTCTGGTCAAGGTGACTATTTGTGTTAGCAGCCCGCAGGTGCTGCTAACACGCCTAAATTGGACCAGAACCTCCTGCAGGCACTCGTCAAGTTCCATCTTAAAGGCTCTGTCAGTTGTCGGGAATATAACAAATATGACTGCTAGAGGTCGTGCGTGTAGACGTGGCCAGGTCGTGCGTGTAGACGTGGCCAGGTCGTGCGTGGAGACGTGGCCAGGTCGTGCGTGGAGACGTGGCCAGGTCGTGCGTGGAGACGTGGCCAGGTCGTGCGTGTAGACGTGGCCAGGTCGTGCGTGTAGACGTGGCCAGGTCGTGCGTGGAGACGTGGCCAGGTCGTGCGTGGAGACGTGGCCAGGTCGTGCGTGGAGACGTGGCCAGGTCGTGCGTGGAGACGTGGCCAGGTCGTGCGTGGAGACGTGGCCAGGTCGTGCGTGGAGACGTGGCCAGGTCGTGCGTGGAGACGTGGCCAGGTCGTGCGTGGAGACGTGGCCAGGTCGTGCGTGGAGACGTGGCCAGGTCGTGCGTGGAGACGTGGCCAGGTCGTGCGTGGAGACGTGGCCAGGTCGTGCGTGGAGACGTGGCCAGGTCGTGCGTGGAGACGTGGCCAGGTCGTGCGTGGAGACGTGGCCAGGTCGTGCGTGGAGACGTGGCCAGGTCGTGCGTGGAGACGTGGCCAGGTCGTGCGTGGAGACGTGGCCAGGTCGTGCGTGGAGACGTGGCCAGGTCGTGCGTGGAGACGTGGCCAGGTCGTGCGTGGAGACGTGGCCAGGTCGTGCGTGGAGACGTGGCCAGGTCGTGCGTGGAGACGTGGCCAGGTCGTGCGTGGAGACGTGGCCAGGTCGTGCGTGGAGACGTGGCCAGGTCGTGCGTGGAGACGTGGCCAGGTCGTGCGTGGAGACGTGGCCAGGTCGTGCGTGGAGACGTGGCCAGGTCGTGCGTGGAGACGTGGCCAGGTCGTGCGTGGAGACGTGGCCAGGTCGTGCGTGGAGACGTGGCCAGGTCGTGCGTGGAGACGTGGCCAGGTCGTGCGTGGAGACGTGGCCAGGTCGTGCGTGGAGACGTGGCCAGGTCGTGCGTGGAGACGTGGCCAGGTCGTGCGTGGAGACGTGGCCAGGTCGTGCGTGGAGACGTGGCCAGGTCGTGCGTGGAGACGTGGCCAGGTCGTGCGTGGAGACGTGGCCAGGTCGTGCGTGGAGACGTGGCCAGGTCGTGCGTGGAGACGTGGCCAGGTCGTGCGTGGAGACGTGGCCAGGTCGTGCGTGGAGACGTGGCCAGTCTTGGGTGTGGGGGGGGGGGTAGACAGGTAAAGGGCGAGGGCAGAGGGTCCTCGATCACCACATTCCGTCATGCACAGAGACGAGTCTCAACACTCGGCTCGCTCCTCCTCATTCAGGAGGGGGAGAAGGGGGGTGTGAGGGGGGGGGGCAGGCTGGGACACGGTAAGAGGAAGGGGGCGGAGAGACGGACGGAATAAGAGAGGAAGGTGGAGGGAGGGGGGCGGGGGCGGGAGGGGGGGGTACGGACGAGACCACTATCCGAAGATGCATTGGGTAGGGGCAGTCAGAGGTGTCGTGGTATATTGTAGCTGGTGAGGGAAGCAGAGGTCTGTGGAGACGAGGGAGGGAGGGAGAGAGAGAGATTAGGAGGAAGAGTAGACACAGTGAGCATGAGAAGTGCTGGAGTTACTGTGGACACAAGAATGGTGGGAGGGGGGAGGGGTAGTAGAGAGAGAGAGAGAGAGAGAGAGAGAGAGAGAGGAAGGACATTCTTGTATAAGAATGAATGGAAAAAGAAAATACCGAAAGGTTGAACAGTTAAAAAGGACCCAAGGGGGTGATGGTGCAACCCACCGTCATTCTTAATATATTTATAAATATAATCTAATTTTATTATTTCATAATGTTTTTATTTCTATGGACTTTCAAATAAATAAAGACAAAGGTTTTGTAAAGACAACATATAAGCAGGTGAGGACAGTCTGACGTACACAGATCTGGTATAGAGTATTTGAAATGGAAATATATAACGTTAGTCTTTGATACATTGCTGATAATAGTAAGTAGCAGATTAATTAACACAAGACTGGACACAGATGACTCTTCCTTGATAATTTGAACTCGTCCTCATTAAGAAACATTTCAGAGCTTGAGCTCCAGGAGCGACTGGTATCTTTCTCTTTTTTACAAGTGCTTGTAGAATTGAGCTCTTAACTCTTGGACCCCACTTTTCTAGCCAATCTACGTTTCCTCTAAGATGTCTACTATCTTCTAAAACACACACTTACACACATCCCCAGGATGCAACCAGTGGCAGCTGTCGAACTCCCAGGTACCTGTTTAGTGCTAGGCGAGCAGGTGCATCAGGTAGAAAGAAAGCCCGTCCATTTGTCTCTGCCTCGGCTCGGGAATCAAACCCGAGCCCTTTGGACTACGCCTCCCCCCCCCCCCAAGTGCTGTCCACCAGGTTGCGAGAGTGAGTTGGGTTAGGTACCAGAGTGATCCAACATGATTGATTGATTGACTGATGAAGATTAAGCCATCCAAGAGGTTTTTTTTATATATTTTCTACCGCAGACGTGGCAGCACATTTACAATGCTAACCAGCATATATACATTTTAGTTCTGTCTTCCATGGACAGGGTGAGAGATCTGTTAAACATATAGTTCAGGGATTTATTGAACAATCAACCACAGGAGGTGATTGTAGTGCTTTTAAAATGCTATTCTAACCTACATATATAAATAGATACAGATTTACGTCTGCCCTACATAGTGTTAGATTTGTCTTTTACATAGTGTCATTAACGTGCATTTACAACGGTGAAATGCAATTCTGACCAGCTTCCACTCCGCGTGTGTGTGTGTGTGTGTGTGTGTGTGTGTGTGTGTGTGTGTGTGTGTGTGTGTGTGTGTGTGTGTGTGTGTGTGTGTGTGTGTGTGTGTGTGTGTGTGGGTGTGTGTATGTCGTACCTAGTAGCCAGAACACACTTCTCGGCCTACTATGCAGGGCCCGATTTGGCTAATAAGCAGTGATTTTCTTTATTTTCAATAAATTGTTTCAAATTAGTTTATTTGAATTATTATTATTATATTAATAACTTAAATCATTGACTTAATTGTGTTAGTTTAGGTTAGGTTAAGATAGGTTAGGTTAGGTAGGGTTGGTTAGGTTCGGTCATATATATACATTAGTTTTAACTCAAATTTTAAAAAATTAATTCCTACATAATGAAATGGATAGTTTTATCATTACATGGTCATTCTTGGGTACAAGTCCAATATATCAAGTGGAGCACTGACTTGCGTCCTCCTGGGCTGAGGTACGCTGAACCCTGTAACTGCTCTATGAATACTGGAACCCAAGAGGTGACACGGGCATGAATAACCCGTAACTAACATAACTGCCAGTGACCCCGTTCTTAAAGCCCGGAGTTTCCCTCCCCTGATGACGGCAGTAGACCGTTGCTGCAGACGGCTGATGTCATACCATTGTGCATACATTGAGGTTACCTTGAGGTAATTTCGGGGCTTAGCGACCCCGTGGCCCGGTTGTCGACCAGACCAGGCCATTTTGCATAGCAAAATAAAACGCTAAAATTCTCTTATTTTGGTTAGGATAGGATAGGATTGGTTGGGTTTATTTCTTCGCGATGGCGTACTGGTGAGAAATTGCTCAGGTCTTAGTCCATACTCGATGGGAATGGCAGATATGATTAGTTGTTGTTTTTAGGTTTAGCTATTCAGAACGAAGTGTCCATGTAGCACGGGCTATGGTGAGCCCGTAACAGATATGATTGGTTGTCAGTTGTTATATAGTTGTGGTCAGTGACGAGTCTCGCGTCATCAACCACTCTCCTTGCTCACAGTTTTTTCTAACTATTTGCATATTTCTCTCCTTGTTCGTCCCTTTGTCCGTCTCTCACTGTGCTTCTTTATCTTTCTCCATTGTGTGTTCGTAAATGTTTTTTCTTTTCTTTTTGACTTTTTCCCTGTTCGTATTTATCTCCACATTTCCTTCTTCGACCCCCCCCCCCTAGTGAAGTCATACAGCATATTCTCTTCTACGAAACCTTGAAGAGGACGAGTCTGTGGTTTAGCCTTCTACGTTTTAACAAGGTGTATCGCTTCTGGGAACACCTCTGTAGCAGGATTTCATGACGAACTACAGTCATGGGTGAATGTTCCCTTAGTGCCTGAGTCAACCGATGCGTCATTTTGCACTACGTGTGGCTAGCATATAAGACCTTCATGGTCGCCCAAGGCTCCCCCGGATCCTCCACGTGTCCTCTGGTATGCGAGTGCCGGAAAGTCCGTCGGTGTGGGAGAGTTCCGGTGAGGTGTAGCGCCACATTGCGTCACCCAGTAGCTACTGGTACTGAGTGGCGGGGGGGAGGCAAGGCAGGCCAGTGCCCACCCGGCAGCGTGCCTCCCTCTCTGCCAGACGCGCGAGCAGAGGTCAGGACCCAAGAGTTGGGTGGTTTTGTAGCTCATGGATTTTCAAGAACTCTGATTTTTATATTCGTATGGTGAATAATTTCCCCCTTTACGGTACGTGGTTTTACGGCTTGATTGGTGGGATCAATGGTAGCGAATATTTTAATTGAAGAAATGGGGTAATGTAGATAAGTTTGTGGCAAGACAAAAGCAAAATCCATAACAAAAGGTCCTCGGGGGTTCATGGAAAATAGTTATCCAGGTGTGGAGGGAGAAGTAGAGCAGCATAGCTGGGGGCACATTGTTGCTACATGAGCATTATGACCGGGAGCAGCGTGGCCGCCACGCGCACCAACGGGAAATACTGGTGTCTTCCAGAGTTGGTCAATAATTCCTCTGATTTTCCAGATTCCAGGCCAAGATCAAGTGAGGAGTGGAGACGCGGCCCAGTTGTGACCAGGCGGCCGCGCGGGGAGGTCGTGTGCAGCAGCCCTCTCGCTGCCTCTCTGGTACCTCTGCTGTGACTCCTCTTGCCTACCTTCCTCCACACGAGTGCTGCCCTGTACATCGTTGTTGGGTAACTACAGTGAACAGAACCAGTGCCTGGTGATCAGATCGGTGAAGTTTATCTCGTCAGCAACAGAGATTGGAGAAAAAAGTGTGTTTAGTGGAGAGAATCGGGAAGGAAGCATTGTGCTGGAGCAGGTGGACAGGGCTGTGTAGCCCGCTAGCCGAGTGGTTGGCAGCACGCCCACACCACCCGTCGCCTGCCACAGGTAGGGACAGGCCCAGCAGCAGCACCGCTGGTCGACACACAAGGCACTCGAGATAGCATTACAAAGGAATCTGTGATAGCTCATGGTCGTCGGCAGACAGTGTTAGAATGTCCTGCGTGGAGCCTCCAGGGCTGATACTGTGTGGTGGCACCTGGTGAGTCTGTCACACCCTATAGTGTGTTTAGTTACCCCCCCCCCCGCACCCCGCCCACACCTCGGCACGCCCACCGCCCACCCCTCGGGGATGTCCACCCACTCCTCTGGGTCGTCGGTGGGGCGCGGGTCCGGCCTCACCCCGCACCTCGTGCCCGTTGGCATGGCCCTTACTCCCAAGAACCTTCTGAAGCGACACAAGCTGCCCGCGGCCGCCCACCTCCACACGCCCACAGCGCCGCCCGGCCTCGACCTCTCCCGCCCACTACTTCTCTACAACACCTACAACTCCACCAAGGTGAGTAGAGCCTCTCTGGCACTGCTGCTGCTGCCCTGGCAGGAAGCCCGGCTTCCCTGGCGGTTAGTGACCATGTTGATCCCATGTGGTGTCATGGAGTATATATACCGTAACGTGCAACTTTCAATCCGTTCTTGCTATTTTTATCCTAAAGGTTCTCAACCTTGACACACTCGAGCAACTATTTTCACTTTTTACGAGCCCAGTGATCATTTTCACTTGCTAGTACGAGCCTCACTTGTTATATAAGCCAACCCCCTTTTTCGTTTTTTATATTCATCGTGATAAAGCTTTTTTTTGGTGTTGTAATAGGCCTATAGTCCCTTTCACTTGCCGCGTAGGCTAGCCTACGTGCCGGCTGCTGCGAGTCCCTGTTTACGTTGAGTTACGGAGCTACCAGCCGGCCCACCCACGTCTCTGCTCTCTGCTGAAAATAAACATTAGATCAGTTTAACCCGTTTGTTACTGCTTAGTCCCCCCCCCCTCACCCTTCCCCGGCCCCCTTACCTGACCGGGTCATCGGAGTGCCAACGGATGACCTTCCATAATACGAGTTGCTCTTAAATGACCTTCACTGACCTGATTGGCTCTTAACCGACCGCCACTGCATGATCTCCCATGGTCAGAGTTGATCTTGTAAATTGTTCCACTCGATTAATTATATTCTAGTTAGTTAAATCCTTCATCTGAGCGATTCATGACTTAATAGCCATTTAAATTATCTTTGAATTAAGAGTTTTGACGAGAACAAGACGACGGTGAACGACCTTCCTGAACTAAGACATGTCGTAATTGTTCTTTTTGTCTTCACCTTCCGCGATCTGAGCGATTAATGTGATCTTTGTTGATTGAAAGGTTCATCTTTGGTCTTCATTAATACGAATATCGTTGGAACGACCTTTATTAACCAGAGTGGCTCGCAAGTTTTGTGGTAAAAGGCAAGTGTTCGTGCCAAATAATCTTTAAGGTAAAGTCGGGTCAGCTTAGGACAGGATCAAAGCCCAGTTTGTCTAGATGGGTAAAGCTATCGAGTTTGGACATAGTAATTTCTAGTCTGACTCCTCCTCAACTCCGAGAGCAAAAGTCAACAGTGGTATGATAACCTTGTACTAATGATAACCTTGTACTAATGATAACCTTGTACTAATGATAACCTTGTACTAATGATAACCTTGTACTAATGATAACCTCCTGGTATGATAACCTTGTACTAATGATAACCTCCTGGTATGATAACCTTGTACTAATGATAACCTGGTATGATAACCTTGTACTAATGATAACCTCCTGGTATGATAACCTTGTACTAATGATAACCAACCTTTCCACCATGGTGTAACTCTTAAAATATTTTTTCATACATTTTCATAATTTTCATATATTTTTTTTTAATTTTTCATGTGTAGAAGTTTTTTCTTTTTCTTGACATCCGTTTTGATCTTGCAAGAAGACACGTCCAAGGTGAGGGACATGCTGTTTGACGGCAGGTTTTGTATCGCAATTGTTACGAAAGTGACCACTTGCAACAGGCAGCAAAGTGCCTCGACAAATTAGTGTTAAGAGAGTAATATATATTTTTATTGAGTTAATATCTTTGGTAATTTTTTTTATCTACGATAAACTACTTGCATTAAAATAAACGAGGGGTGGCATTGAACAATGTTGCATTACTCACCTATTTGTGCTTGCGGCGGTCGAACTCTGGCTCTTTGGTCCCGCCTTTCAACTGGAGTACAGGTTCCTGATCCTACTGGGCTCTTATCATATCTACATTTGAAACTGTGTATGGAGTCAGCCTCCACCACATCACTGCCTAATGCATTCCATTTGTTAATTTCTATGACACTGAACAAATTCTTTATAATGTGTCTGGCTCATTTGGGTACTAAGTTTCCACCTGTGTCCCCTTGTTTGTGCTATCTATTTATCATACTAAATAGTTTCTTTGTCCACCCTGTCAATTCCTCTGAGAATTTTGTAGGTGGTGATCATGCCTCCCCTTACTATCTTCCAGGGACGTGAGGTTTAGCTCCCGTAGTCTTTCCTCGTAGCTCATGCCTCTTGCTTCTGGGAGTAGTCTGGTGGCATGCCTCTGAATCTTATGTGTGTCTTTAGTTTAACTAGGTATGGACTCGGGCTGGCTGCATACTCCAGGATTGGTCTGACATAAGTGACATACAAAGTCTTGAAAGATTCCTTACACAAGTTTCTAAAGGCAGTTCTTATGTTGGCGAATCTAGCATATGCCGTTGATATCCTGTTGATGTGGGCTTCTGGGGACAGGTTCGGTGTGATATCAACCTCTAATTCTTTATCTATTTGACTCTTGCAGAATTTCACCTCCCAGAAGGTACCTTGTGTTCAGCCTTTTGCTCCCTTCGCCTAATCTCATTACTTTACACTTTCCTCTGATAAACTTTAGTAGCCATTTTCTAGACCATTCCTCCAGTTTGTCCAGGTCGTCCCGTAGTCTATCTTCATCAGTCTTGATTCTTCTCATAATTTTTGCATCGGCAAACATTTTAAGAAATGAGTCTATACCCTCTGGAAGATCGTTTACATGTATCAGAAACAGGATGGGTCCAAATACAGATCCCTTTGGGACTCCTCCGGTGACATCTCGCCATTTCGTTGTCTCTCCACCTACACTTACTCCTTGTTTCCTGTTGCTTAGATACTCCCTTATCCACTGGAGCAATTTACCTTTTATTCCTGCCTGTTTATTCAACTTTTGGAACAGCCTTTTATGGTGTATTGTGTCAAAGGCTTTCTGATAGTCCAAGAAAATGCAGTCTGCCCACCCTTCTCTTTCTTGTCTAATTGTTGTCGCCTGGTCATAGAATTCTATTAAGCCTGTGAGGCACGATTTACCATCCCTGAATTCATGCTGGTGGTGTGTTACAAAACGTTCCCTCCAGATGTTCTAAGAGCCTTTCCCTCACGATCTTCTCCATCGCCCTGCATGGTATATAAGTTAGGGACACTTGCCTGTAGTTCAGTGCCTCTTGCCTGTCACCCTTTTTGTATATTGGGACTACATTATCTCTCTTCCAGCTTTCCGGTATTTCTCCTGTGTCCAGTAACCTGTTATACACTATAGAGAGTGGCACACCTTAGTGCTTCTGCACCCTCTTTTAGTATTCATGGTGAGATTGTCAGGCCTAGCAGCCTTTGGCACATTCATCTCCAACAGATTCCTTTTGATCTAATCATTGTTGAGCTCAAATTCCTCCGAGGTTGCTTGGTATGTCGCCTCCTCTCTCAGTACAGGGACTCTCTCTCTCTCTCTTTGCTCTAATGTGAAGACCTCCTGGAATCCGGAATTAGGCTCGGTGTCAATGTTGGGATTACGTTAGCCTTCTGGTGACGGTGTTAGGCTGCTGCCTCCCGGACCCGAGGGGTCGTGTGGAGCTGCTAGCAGCCTCCCGGTCCCGAGGGCGGCGTCTTAAATAATGACAGTAATGAGTGTGACAGTAATGACATTAAGGCTAACTTGTGGCTTGGTGCCGGCAGGTCCGGGGCGTGTCGCTGCGGCCTGGGAAGGACGGAGGACTTACCCCTGTGGGACCCGCCATCGTCATCCCAGAGTCCTACACAGGTGAGTGACTCTCCTCGATTCTCTGTAGTGGTGAGGGGTGGGGGGGGGGTTTGGGGGGGGATAGATCTCCCTCCAACCGACACTGCTTAAGAGAGTAATGTCGTCTATGACTTTGCTGGCCCAGTTGGAGATTGTCAGCCCCAACGGTCTCAATGCATTGGCAAGATGACAGCTTTTAAAGACACCTGGCAGTGCATGGTTAACAAGGCTCTATCAAAGATAGCATGATATCTATACGCGTTCAGGCGATATCCTGACCAATTAGGAAATGCTCTGGATATTAGTTTTTAGTAATTCCGGCGCTCCAGTTTCTTGACGAGTGCTGCTGTAATATTGTGATGCTTATGCTGTGTATGTTATTGCAAGTATTGACCGTGTGTGTTTCTCTTGGGGGTGGTGACCAGGATGGTTCGCCATCATGACGAGTGAGGGCCAGACCGCCACCCACCTCACCACCGTGGAGCAGGTCGCCAGCAGCCGGCTCTCCTTCTTCCTCACCCGCTACGACGTGCCAGCCTACACCACCACACTCGACGGTACGTCTCCCCTCCCTCAGCTGCCACGGTTCATGGGGTCACGTGTCGACCGGATGTGTCGATGAGCCTGTTAGATCAGGTCGTGTTTCTGTAACAATTTGGTGTATTGTGTTCCCGGCTGTAGCTCATACATATCATGTCATCTTCTCGGCTAGAATACATCTCTGTATCTAGAGGCAGGTCCTGTCCCCCCTCTTCCCCTCCACCCCCCCCCTCCACCCCTTCCCCGAGACCAAACTTCCCCCCCCTCTTCCCCTCCACCCACCCACACGCACACATCGGCGGCGTATGCAAGGCTGGCTAACATCAGAACTGCCTTCAGGAACCTGTGTAAGGAATCGTCCAGAATTGTGTGTACCACATGTGTAAGACCAATCCTGGAGTATGCGGCCCCAGCATGGAGCCCGTACCTTGTCAAGCACAAACAAGACGAAGCTGGAAAATGTTCAGAGGTATGCCACTAGGCTAGTCCCAGAACTAAGGGGCATGAGTTACGAGGAAAGGCTGCGGGAAATGCACCTCACGACTCTGGAAGACAGAAGAGTAAGGGGAGACATGATCACTTGCTGACAAAATTCTCAGAGGAATTGACAGGGTAGACAAGGATAAACTGTTAACACGGGTGGTACATGAACAAAGAGGGGTCAGGTGGAAACTGAGTATCTAAATCTGCCACAGGGACGTTAGAAAGAACTTTTTCAGTGTCAGAGTAGTTAATTTAATTAACAGATGGAATGCACTAGGAAGTGATGTGGTGGAGGCTGACTCCATACACAGTTTCAAATGTAGATATGATAGAAGCCCAGTAGACTCGGGGATCTGTACACCAGTTGATTGACAGTTGAGAGGCGGGACCAAAGAACCACAGCTCGACTCGTAAGGACAACTAGGCGAGTACAACTAGGCAAGCAAGCGCGCACGCACACGCACGCTGTAGACAAAATAGCATTGTTCGAAGCTAGAAACAGCAGAACCAGGGGTCATAGATGGAAACTAGAGACGCAAATGCGTCAGAGACGTCAGAAGGAACCGTTTCACTCAGAGCTGTCAATAAATGGAACAGGTTAGACGTAGAAGTCGTTGAAGCCAATTCGAATCATAGTTTTAAATGTAAATATGATAAAAGCGAGAGAAATGGGGCATTACATTAATCTAAGGAAATTCAGAGGCGGGGCCAAGAGCCTCCTAGCTCGACCCTGCAAGCACATCTAGGCTAGTACATCTAGGAGAGTACGCATGCGATCGCGCGCACATACGCGCACACTTCGCATTTGCGCGCGCACACTGAAAGACTTTTTGAAAATTGCAACTTCAAGAACAAGAGGTCAGGTTTTAACAAAGGAAACAAAGCAGCCGGAAAAAGTTCACTTTTGCAGACAGAATGGTAGACGGTTGGAACAAGTGACAAGGTGGTGGAGGCCAAAACCGTCAGTAGTTTCAAAATTTCGTGCATGACAAAGTGCTGGGAAGACGGAACACCACGAGTGTAGCTCTCATCCTGTAACTACACATAGGTTACTACCCCCCTTCCTTCTCCTCCACATCCCTCACTACCCCCTCTCCCCCTCCTCCCTATTTCCATGCCCTTCAGACATTTATTTTTGCACTAATCATCCGTGTCCATAGCGCGAAACGTGGCGTAAATGGTGCATACATAACCTTGTCATGTTCGTGTCCTGACAGACGCCGGCCACGTCTCCTACCAGAAGACGGTGGTACAGAGTGGCCACGTGCTCAAGCTCACCGGGGTCTTCGAGGACCTCAACGCCAAGAACACCAACAGCGGAGGTCGAGGTCGATGACGCCATGTCGGTCTTCAACTGCGACAAGTTTGCTCAGTGTCTCAACTACAAGAACGAGGTAGGTCGATCATTCGTCGCCTATTGTAATGTTGATTTGCTTCTCGGGGATTTTGCTTTCTCTCGATGACTGGTCTTGATTTATTAAGGAATCACTTTACAGGCTTTCAGAAGAATTTTTAATATGTAAACACAGTAAGCCTTAGATTACTAGTAAGGTAAACACGGCTTATATTAATGACCAAACCACACACTAGAAAGTGAAGGGACGACGACGACGACGTTTCGGTCCGTCCTGGACAGAAACAATCGACTTGAGAATGGTCCAGGACTGGACCGAAACGTCGTCGTCCTTTCACTTTCTAGTGTATGGTTCTAGCACAACAAATATTTCAGCCACGTTATTGCGACTCCTCGTCTACACACGGATTCTATTACCATGAGAAGTCGAGTAATGTTTTCTGTCCCTGATGAGGAACCAACACAATAAGACGACTCTTAATTTTCAATAGTCCCCCAAATTTGTTTACAGTGCAATCAATGCCAAGAAAATGTTATAATCCCAGAACAAGAGAGGCGGTCATACAGTAACAATGAAGCATCCATTTAACATGTGAAGGGGCAACAAGTTTAATAATTGAATGGTGTCTACATTATTGTGGTCCTCTAGTGAATGCTAGTCCAGTTTAGGAGTTATTAATACAAACTTGCCAGCTTCTACTCGTGGCATAATTTATCAAGTCACCATGCAAAATATTTCGAAACTGTTTTTATTCGAAAAACTAGTAAATATTTGTACAAGTGGCCAAATATTATTATTACAACATTCCAAAAGGTCAATGTCTAACGTGTGTGTATACACTCACAGGTCATCAGGACAATGGCAGGAAGGTAGTCTCTTGAAAGTCATTGACTGAAACAAGTGTAATCAAACCAAATATTAAGTACATTTAATGATATATACACAAAATGATCACAGCCCGGTTGATCAGGCATAACACTCCAGCGAGCACTATGGATAAAAAAATACCATCATTCGTTTGGCACATTTTGTTATTCAGCCTATAATTTATCTTGCAAGTTGTGACCTCTACAGTGGTGTTGCATTTTAGAAGCCAGGTCTTCCCACATGATTACTCCTAACTCATCTGCAGGCGATGACTCACAATAACGTGGCTGAAGTATGTTGACCAGACCACACACTAGAAGGTGAAGGAACGACGACGTTTCGGTCCGTCCTGGACCGAAACAATCGACTTGAGAATAGTCCAGGACGGACCGAAACGTCGTCGTCCCTTCACCTTCTAATGTGTGGTCTGGTCAACCTAACTCACCTCTTTACTGTAGTGTCGCTTATCTGCGTTTTATGTGTAGGTTTTAGTTTTAATATTTTAGTTTTTCTCATATTGAAGTAGTTGGAACATATTTTTAAATGAACATCGTGTTTTCTCCGGCTCATTGCAAGGCCATTGCAAGGCCATTGCAAGGCCATTGCAAGGCCATTGCAAGGATTTACACGAGTTTGTAGGTTTGCCTTTATGCTGTCTACTCTTTTGATCTAAAACTTTCCTTTATTGTATTTTGTACTCGTAGTTTGATTAGACATGGATACAAATTATTAACCAATATTTCCCGTGCTATTGATGAGATTGAGGGACATGGAAAAATGAAATCACAAAAATATGTAATTTCTATATTTGGTCAAGTGCATTGTTGTTGCAATTAGGTATGAATGGGGTTAATCCACTGGCTTTGGTGATATTATTAAAGGAGGTTATATGGGTCACCCGTTTAGCTATAATCTGGCACTATCATTAATTCGATAACCGAATTTATCAGTGTAGTGTCGTTATTAGCCGTAGTGTCGTTAATAACCTATTTTGACTCGGTCACTAGTTCATATATATATATATATATATATATATATATATATATATATATATATATATATATATATATATATATATTAAATAAAATAAATCATTGCTAGTATGTCATGCCTAATAGCCAGAACCGCAATACTTGGTGTAGCATGAAAGATCAGATTTGCTGAACTCGCTAAATAATTTATTATTTTCAAATATTTTTTCTAGATTGGTTGTTCTATAACAATAATAATCTATAATGCAGATGATGAGTCACAATAAAGTGGCTAAAGATAAAAAACGTTGGAAACAATTAATACATCACGAAAATTCGGCTTAAGTAACTTTGGTTATAGGTACGACATATAAAATAATAATTTTAATATAGGCATCTATATTATAATTGATCACTATCCTCCCTGGTGAGAGGATAGTGATCAATTATAATATAGATGCTTTTCTTATTTAGTCCTACGATCTCATTAGTCAATACGGCAAAAATAGAGTTTTCTGTTTTTATATATTTTCATGTATTGCAATTTCCCCAGGCTGTGTTCTTGCCGTTCTCTGCCTCTGGTCGGTTCTACACGACGGCCCACAAGACCAGCAAGAACCCCAACCACGTCTACCTTATGGCCCACATCCTCAAGAACCATAAGCTGCCCCTCACCGTCCGCCTTGTTTGTGGCTACATGCCTCGCGTCCCTTGTAGCTTTACCGGTAGGTGGTCGCTTGTAGCTTTACTTGTAGATTGTAGCTTCCATATTTACTGGAAAGTGGTGTCTTGTATTAATAGCTTCATCCTTGCTCCGTCATGACGAGTACTGGTCTAACTGGTGGTCACACTGCAGGTGTGCTGCGTCTGGAGCAGGCGCAGAAGGAGGCGGTGATCTTGGCGTGTACCATGACCAACGAGGCTCAAGCCACGCTGTTCGAGATCGACGTGTCGTCCAACTTCGTGCTGACGCCGGTAAAGGACCCGATATTCCCCAAGACGCCAATTTTCCTCAAGACCGTCTCGTACTGCGAGGACGAGGCTGACGCCTGGAGGAGGCAGATCAAGGTGGGCCTCGACTGGATCCGATAGTGCATGACTTGTCCTCCTCTGGTGCTTGTAAGTCTTCTTTTGGAGCTAAAACAATATCTTTCTTGTGCTTTAATCTATAAGAAATATTTGCTTCATAATAGTTGACTGAGTCTAATCTAAGTTTTCCTGTTGTAATTCGATTAAGATTCTTATCTGCCACTTGAAACTTACTCTTTTTTGTTGCTCTTGCATGTTCATTGATTATCTTGTTCAAAGTTATTCTTATTCTACGAACACTGTGTTCCTTTCTTATTCAGCCATCAAACCCTTGTGCTTGCGAATATTTCCTTTGTGCAATATATTGTACAATAGTGCTTGTGGTTTAAACTTTTTTGCACCTAGTACCGTTTCTAAAATATTTTATCTTGTCCCTCATTCTTTTCAAAAATATATGAAGAGGTGTCATTAACGTAAAGCTGTATTCTTTAAGGAGCTGTAACAATGATTTGTTTTGTTTTGCACTTTCAGGTTACTCATCATGTGACTGAGAAGAGGTCAAGGTCATTGACCCGGTCACTGAGCGACAAGTTTGTGGAACCACTGTCTGGCGTCCGACCTCTTAGTTTGTCGTTTCTGTCTGACCACGACAAGAAGAAAGGTCGAGAGCGTGACCAGTCCAGGGAGAGCAGGTCGTCCCAAACCAACAAGGACAAGAGTCGGGACAAAAGCAAAGAGCATAGATTTAGGGACTTTAAACTCAGAGAAAACAGTGTGGAAAAGACTAAATTCACTTACCATGATAGGAGTAACAGCTACAATGGCTACCCACTGAAAGATACTAGCCTTGAAAACAAGAAAAATTCTGACCACCGGAAGATCTCCAAGCAAAATACGTATGTTCTACAGAATGGGAAAAGCTCTAAACACGTAGAGAAAAAAGCTGAAAGCGAAAGCAGCTTCGTGACAACTCGGTCTATAGAAAACATGGACTATTCCCGTGTGATTGATGATATCAGCCCAATACCTGAGAACGAGGAGGAGGAGGAGGCCGAGAACCAGTACTCTGAAATCTGTGACTACACCTGGAGAAACAGGAACGTCCAACGAGGTGATGCTCCACTTAGTTTACCGAATCTTAGTTACTCCCAAAGTGCAGACAAAGTGAAGGAAAAGGTTTCAAGGAAGGTTTCTAGAGACATTAACAGTTTTAGTGATAGCAGTGTATGGAATAATGACCCTTTTAAAAGACCAGTTCGGCGTAAAAATAGCAATAGTCCAAGTGAAACTAGTAGTTATAGGTCAAGTTCAAAAGCCTCAAACAGTAGTGTATCTCGAGAACATCCCTTAACGAATAGCAGTGATGATAAGCTGCGAATTAGTAAAAAGAGTGAAGTGTTAAGAGCAGATGTTCTTAAAAAGGACAAAGTGAATGAAAAGTACAAAGAAAAGGCGCTGTTGAAAAGCCAAACGAACGCCATATCTAATGATGAGATGCTGGAAAAGGATAAAGTGAATGAAGTATACATTATAAGAGTAGTAGTGAAGGACAAGGAAGAGGACAAGATGTCAACCCTAGCCAAGGACACCTCCGGAGGCTACTACATGAAGATCAGGGGCTTCGAAGTGCCCAAGGAGGAGATCGGTAGCGCAGTATGTGGAGACGATATCAATGGTTATGACTCCCTCTGTTGACAACACTCGTGAGTAATTGTGCTATAGTGACTCGATTACTAGTGCTGCAGTTGTCTGATGGATAACACAGTTGGAAGCTATCCCCCCGCAAAAAAAGTGTGCCAGATTAATCTATAACTCTTTCAAAGACAATTGGTTACAGGGCGTTGACACTGGATGCATATTTAGCCGTCATATGTGGAGTAAACTTTGTGCTCAATGTTTGGTTAATTTTTGTGTTACAATCGTATTGGCGTCCTTGGTGATATTTAGCGCCCTCTGATTATTCTGCGCATTTGATGGTGCTACATAACCTTCCCGGTTTGGTGCCTTCTTTTTGATGATTACTTACTATGTGTTACAACTGGTGCTGGAGTGAAGGAGTGGGCACGCAGCCTGGTGATGCAGCGGTAACGGCTCCTGTAGCCCTTCAACTAGTGTGATGTAACAGGAAATATGACGATTCTCGTCATATTTCTTGGCTCGTGAAAACTTTGAGAGTATGATAACTAAAGTATTTAAGCTGCAGTCATTTATTAATGATTGCCTTAGTAATGACTGTAGTAATTAAAGTATTTGAAATGTTCCTGTTGCTTTGTTAAAAAGGGAAGAAAATAAAAAAACTGATAATATTTTCCATTGTGTCTACCGACTGTTTCAGCCTGGGACAACAGTGAGGCTTCACACATTAACGGTGCAAACACTAATAGCACGGAATACTTGTTCACCAGACCACACACTAGAAGTTGAAGGGACGACGACGTTTCGGTCCGTCTCATGGACCATCCAGGACGGACCGAAACGTCGTCGTCCCTTCAACTTCTAGTGTGTGGTCTGGTCAACATACATCAGCCACGTTATTGTGACTCCTCGCCTGCACACGGAATACTTGTCTCACGGGACACCATCACAGCAGCAATGTGTGAGCTGCTTCACCTAGGAAACTGGTTGTGTGAGGGGGAAAAGAAATATGAGTAATAGTGTACACGTGTGCATTATTGCTCGCCAATGGGTTGTGTGTGAACTACAAAGTTAACGAACCTTTTGTGCAATCTGTATTATACTCTAATTATTCCCTACTGCTGCTGCTGCACTTGGTCACATAATTCTTTTCTTTTTTATGCTCTACTTTGTATGTAATTCTAGCAAAGCAGATAAACATTTTGTATTGCTATGCCAAGTTGAGAAGGAATCTGATGATCATTTCATCACAAAGAAGCTTGTGGCAATTGATTGGATTCTACAGTAATATTCTTACCACAGGTTTTCATTATACATCATGAAGAAACACTACAGTTCTTCACACCCCCCCCCCCCTCTCAGTATTCTTTGCTCTCAAGTGCTTATGAATGAATGGTAAAAATTGAAAGTATGGTGAATCATGTAAAATAAAAAAATTTGTACAAGGTGACTTATTTATTTGACATTTATGTAATTAATAAAAAATTATAATTTTATTATGCTCATATCTGCCTTAATTTATAATTATGCACAGCTTGGAATAGGATCAACAGAGAAGTACCATTAAATATTTATTTACCCAAATCTGCATATACGTGTGTATGTGTATGTATAATATGAGAGAGAGAGAGAACGCAGTAGTCAAAAGCTAGTGGCCTTATCCAACTATTACACACAAAGTATGTGGGGTATGGGACTGTCATAGGCCAGTCGGGGTCAGCCCCAGTGCCACACTTTAAGAAATATCGGCATCTAACCCCCCCCCCCCCCACTTACTGAGACAGGTGCGAGGCTTGAGAAACTTTTAAAGCTGTGTAAGGATCATCTGATTTATGCCACTACGGGCAAATTAAGTATATATAACACGCCCATTGGCATATAAGAACCCAATGCCGTCCTCCCCACCTGAAATTATGATGTGTAGTCTGAGATATTGGAGGTGTTGTCCCTAGACTTGTATTGCAGTTCATGCTAATAAAAAAATACTTCCTTTTCTGAAAGCAAGGGGATGTGTTTGAAAAGAGGTGAGGGGGGGGGGAAGTTGCCCATAAAGCTGGCCATTGCCAGGTACCCCATCTAGTCTGTCTATAAAAGTGTATGTCCAAGGCTGTAGGCCAGAGACTTCGGGCTAGCCTCGCCCAATTTTTCCTAGTAATTGCTGTTGGGAACCTGCCCAACATGGGCAGGTTGTAATTGGCATGAAAGAAAAGTGCTATGTGACGGTGCCAACCGTACTGTCGGAAAATCCGACACCATTTAATAATAATATCATACAGACAGATAAGAGCTGTGTTGTATAAACAAGTTACCCATAGAAAACGTAACTTGTAGTGGAATTACCGTCTATAGAAAACGGGATATCATCACCACATACTATTATAATTCACCAGCTATTCTGCTGGGAATTAGTCTTAAATACATTAGTCTTTGGACTTTACCATCATAAAAACATCTTATATAAATTAACTTAATTATCAATATTAAAGTAGAGTAAATGTGACCCTTCTATCACTTTCTGAAATCTGGACAAAGTAGGCCAGGCGTCAGGGAGGAAGGAGGGCAGCCATTGTTGTGTCACCTCCAAGACGTGTGGAGCAAATTTAGCTCCTATCATATCTGGACAATGTCGGCCAGTAACGTCAATAGTATGGAGTGTTAAACAGCCATTGTTTATACTAGACCAGAGGCTCACACGGGAGCAAATTCGGCTCCTGTTAAATTTACTTGGACGTAGTGTTATGGAAACCAAAGGTGTACCATTTTTCAACACGCTGTCTACAAATTCAAGTTAAGTGTCTATCCGAAACCCGTTTATCATTCATTTATGGCCATTAATGTCAGGATATAGGGTGACCCGGTTAGATCACGTGGAAGCCTCAAACTAAAGGTAATTAAGCCAGGTCTTCAATGTTCCATGTACTGTATAGTGTTTTCTCTGATATAGCTTGTCATATATAGGATTCTGGCTTCACAGCTAGCGCACTTTTGACAGGTCAAGACGAGGAAGCAAGATTTGTGCACCAGTTACTGGGTGATATGGAAGCTACCTCAAAGAGGATAATTTGGTGTCTACACCCTAGTTATACCTGGTGGACTAACCTGCTGTACTATAAGATAAGGAACCTCTTCAATGTATGTAGTTACTGTAGTTTGATTGGCTGCATATATATTAATTTAATAACCCCCCCTAATGTGTAGAGGATCGATTTGTGAGATTATGAGATTATTGCAGAAATACAGTCCACTTATCATTATACAAATTGCTATCGAAGTATATAAATTAACGTAAATATAAATTCTATATATATTCATATAAATTAAATAAATATAAATCTCACAGGTCGGTTCCCACACGTATCCCCACATGATAAATCTTGTAATACCATTATGACTTGACTGATTTGTTTCTATATTGTAAGGCTTAACAAGAT
Source organism: Procambarus clarkii (assembly GCF_040958095.1). Taxonomy (NCBI): domain Eukaryota; kingdom Metazoa; phylum Arthropoda; class Malacostraca; order Decapoda; family Cambaridae; genus Procambarus; species Procambarus clarkii. Next base: position 41,863,005 of record NC_091150.1, on the reverse strand, counting down.
TACACCAAAATTGTCGAAATTCTACCTATCATACTTTTCTCGCAATAGGCAAATTTAATAATGACGTCAACAACAATCTAGTCCATGTGCACCGGACCACCCAGCACCACTACACCACCCACCATAACACACCACCCACCACCACTACTACATACCACTCACTCCATCCCACCTACACCCTTTACCCCCCAGAGAAGGAGAGAGAATCGAACCCACCAAGATGCTTCAATGTAGACTAGTATCATATCCAGATATACAGTGTTGAACACTTGGCACGATACGTGTCCACGTCAAGTCAAAGTGACCAGCTCTGTCACAGACAACAATTTTATTATCTGAACTCTGCCCATCACCTCCCTCACGCAAGTAAGCGTCTTCCTCTGGTGTGACCAATGAAAACCCGCTCCTGATTCCTTACCAGCTTATCATTGGGTTGCAGCAGTATTGACTGGACAAGGGCAGGAGATCACTCTTAGTGCCGTGTTTATCAAATTGTCTCTACATAAAATGTGTTGGAATAAAAAAAATATGAAATACTGTCCACGTTGTTGTTGGCTTTTGTCTTTGAAATGTTTTGCATCGGGTGAATAAATAAGACATCGAATCAAATAATTTAATTTACATATTGCAGTGCGCAGGCGCATATCTGGAGTCATTGTTGTTGTTGAGGGCTAAATACGTGAGTGTATCACTCTGGTAAAATGTGGCTTTGCCCAAACCTGAATAGCAAATGCAGATAAAACATGTGAAGAATTTTGTTCATAAGTGAATGGTGACGTCGTCATGACTGGTGGGTAATGGTGACGGTGTCATGACTGGTGGGTAATGGTGACGGTGTCATGATTGGTGGGTAATGGTGACGTCGTCATGACTGGTGGGTAATGGTGACGTCGTCATGACTGGTGGGTAATGGTGACGGTGTCATGACTGGTGGGTAATGGTGACGTCGTCATGACTGGTGGGTAATGGTGACGGTGTCATGACTGGTGGGTAATGGTGACGTCGTCATGACTGGTGGGTAATGGTGACGGTGTCATGATTGGTGGGTAATGGTGACGTCGTCATGACTGGTGGGTAATGGTGACGTCGTCATGACTGGTGGGTAATGGTGACGTCGTCATGACTGGTGGGTAATGGTGACGTCGTCATGACTGGTGGGTAATGGTGACGTCGTCATGACCGGTAAGTAATGGTGGAATTAGTCTGGAACGAGTCCGATAGGTCACAAACGTGACGTCATCGCGTCACTCTGACCTACCATACAGTATTGACCAAGACTGATGTGTGTACTGACCTTGTGGTGGTGACGTACGCGCTGACCTTGAAGAGAACCAGCACTGCCTCAAGTTTTAATTAAGTCGGACGATGTAAACGGTCTTGTCCCGGCTTACAACCCGCTTTAGAGGAGAGAGAGCAAGTCCCTGGTTCGATAACCCCTGCATGGTAGTCCCCTGTGTCACCCTAACAACGGGGGGCAACAACCCCAACACAATTAGTCCCCCCCACCTGTCTTATCTTTTTTTCCCCCCATATTCTTGCCAGCCTAAAAGCGCGTCGCATTTTGACGTAGACTTTTACCTAAAGCCCCCCAAAAAACTCGTACTAGTAAAAATATGGCAGCGGCCTCGCGATACTGACAATGCCCCGTTTTCTGTTCGTGTGTCCTCTGGTAGGTTAGGATAAGGCACTTTAGTACGACAGTTTCCTGACGTTGGGGACAGAGTCTTCAAGTGTGAGCACCACTGGGGCTCCACCTCCAGGCTCGTCCTTCACTCTGCCACTTGGAGCCCCTTCAGCCCCCCCCCCACCTCATGATAACGGCTGATGTTCACTTCTTCCCGATATCGAGATGGGCGCGATGGGGTCATTGTTTGGCCTGGTCGGCCGAGCGGACAGCACGCTGGACTGTGATCCTGTGGTCCCGGGTTCGATCCCGGGCGCCGGCGAGAAACAATGGGCAGAGTTTCTTTCACCCTATGCCCCTGTTACCTAGCAGTAAATAGGTACCTGGGTGTTAGTCAGCTGTCACGGACTGCTTCCTGGGGGTGGAGGCCTGGTCGAGGACCGGGCCGCGGGGACACTGAAAGCCCCGAAATCATCTCAAGATAACCTGGCAGCGCAGGCCTGACTGACCCACGACGTGACTGGGTCAGTGGGAGAGCGAGGCGGTGTGGCCCCTGACCCGCCTCCCAGGAGCTGATATAATTAATGCGTCGGGAACTGATTAAGTTTAATAAATACAGTGATGCGCCTGATCAACGCTGTTAATGTGCTCTTAAGAAGGTTAGCGAAGATGGCGATATTATGAAAGCACATCTCTCAACACACAACACACACACCACACACCACACACACACACACACACACACACACACACACACACACACACACACACACACACACACACACACACACACACACACACACACACACACACACACCACACACACACACACCACACACACACACACCACACACACACACACCACACACACACACACCACACACACACACACACACACCACACACACCACACACACACACACACACACACACACACACACACCACACACACACACACACACACACCACACACACACCACACACACACCACACACACACACCACACACACACACACCACACACACACACACCACACACACACACACCACACACACCACACACACACCACACACACACACCACACACACACACACACACACACACACACACACACACACACACACACACACCACACACACACACCACACACACACACCACACACACACACATACATATATATTATATATTATTTGCGGACTGCATTTTCTTGGATTGTCGGAAAGCCTTTGACACAGTACCGCATAAGAGGCTAGTACATAAGCTGGAGAGACAGGCAGGTGTAGCTAGTAAGGTGCTCCAGTGGATAAGGGAGTACCTGAGCAATAGGAAGCAGAGAGTTACGGTGAGAGGTGAGACCTCCGATTGGAGTGAAGTCACCAGTGGAGTCCCACAGGGCTCTGTACTCGGTCCTATCTTGTTTGATATATGTAAATGATCTCCCGGAGGGTATAGATTCATTTCTCTCAATGTTTGCGGACGATGCCAAAATTATGAGAAGGATTAAGACAGAGGAGGACAGCTTGAGGCTTCAAGAAGACCTGGAGAAGCTGCACGAATGGTCGAACAAATGGTGGTTTGAGTTTAACCCAAGCAAATGTAATGTAATGAAGATAGGGGTAGGAAGCAGGAGACCAGATACAAGGTATCATTTAGGAGACGAAATACTTCAGGAGTCAGAGAGAGAGAAAGACCTGGGGGTTGATATCACGCGGCATATGCCAGGTTGGCTAACATAAGAACGACATTTAGAAACTTGTGTAAGGAATCTTTCAGAACATTATATACCACATATGTCAGACCAATCCTGGAGTATGCGGCTCCAGCATGGAGTCCATATCTAGTCAAGCATGAGACTAAACTGGAAAAGGTTCAAAGGTTTGCCACTATACTAGTACCCGAGCTGAGAGGTATGAGCTACGAGGAGAGACTACGGGAATTAAACCTCACTTCGTTGGAAGACAGAAGAGTTAGGGGGGGACATGATCACCACATTCAAGATTCTCAAGGGAATCGACAGGGTAGATAGACAGGTTATTTAACACAAGGAGCACACGCACTAGGGGACACAGGTGGAAACTGAGTGCCCAAATGAGCCACAGAGATATTAGAAAGAACTTTTTTTTAGTGTCAGAGTGGTTGACAAATGGAATGCATTAGGAAGTGATGTGGTGGAGGCTGACTCCATACACAGTTTCAAGTGTAGATATGATAAGAGCCCAGCAGGCTCGGGAACCTGTACACCTGTTGATTGACAGTTGAGAGGCGTGACCAAAGAGCCAGAGCTCAACCCCCGCAAGCACAAATAGGTGAGTACAAATTGGTGAGTACTATATATACTATATAATACTATATATACTATATATACAATACAATACAATAATACAATACAATATGCAATATAGAATACAATACTATATAGAATGACAATATTATAATGTATTGATTTGTTCATGTTCTGCGTGATATCAACTCCTAGATCTTTCTCTCTCTGTCCCTTTCATGGAGAACTTTGTCTCCCATTTGGTTTCTTGTATCTGGCCTCCTGCTCCCTCCACCTAGCTTCATTACTTTACATTTACTGCAGTTAAACTCTAGTAGCCCTTTATTAAACCATTCCTTCAGTTTGTCCAGGTCATCTTATAGCCTCATGCTATCTTTCTCTGTCTTAAACCACCTAATATTTTTTCACATCAGCAAACATTGAGAGGAACGAGTCAATTTCTTCTGGGAGAACGTTTATATATCTCAGAAACAAGAAAGGTCCAAGGACTGAACCTGTGGGACTCCACTATTAACGTCTCCCCACTCTGAGACCTCACTCCTCATAGCGACTCGCTGTCTTCTGCTGTTTAGGTACTCCCTTATCGGAGTATATTCTCTGATATTCCTGTATGCATCTCCAACTTGTGCACTAGTCTCCCATGGGGTACTGTGTCTAAGGCTTTCTGGCAATCCAAAAATATACCCACCCAGCAACCTGCCCACCTCTCTCTCTCTCTCTCTCTCTCTCTCTCTCTCTCTCTCTCTCTCTCTCTCTCTCTCTCTCTCTCTCTTGCCTAATTGTTGTCGCCTGCTCATTGAATTTCTACTAAACCTGTAAGGCAAGGTTTGCCGTCCCTTGAACCTATGCTGGTGATGTGGTTTAAAGTTCTTTCTCTCCAGATGTTCTACTAGTTTTTTATCACAATCTTCTCTATCACCTTGCATGTTATGCAAGTCAGGGACACTGCCTGTAGTTCAATGCCTTCTGTCTTTCTACCTTCTCGTATATCGGCACTACATTAGCCGTCTTCCATTTTGTTTGGTAGTTCTCCAGTTGCCAGTGAGTTGTTATACACCATTCAGAGTGGTAAGCATAGTGCTGCTGCTCCCTCTTTTCAGTATCCATGGTGAGCTGTTGACGCAGAAGGGCCAACAGCTTTTGCTATATCCATCTCAAGCAAATGCTTCCTTACCTATCCCCACTGGTAATATCAACTCCAGTGGTGCTTGGTTAGACATTCCCTCTCTTAGTCCCGGAAATTCTCCTTGTGCTGTTAATAGTGAAGACATCCTGGGACATCTTATTGCATTTCTCACACACCACCTTGTCATTTGTAGTGAATCTATCTGCCCCTATCCTCGTTTCATTACCTGTTCCTTCACTGTTGATTTCCATCTGATGTGGTTGTGCAGCAATTTGTGTTGGGTCTTTGCTTTATTTGCCATGTCATTTTCGTACTGTTTTTCTGCGCCTCTTCTCACACTGAGGTACTTATTCTTGGCTCTTTGGTATCTTTCTCTGTTCTCTGGTATCCTATTTCTGTAGTTTTTCCATGCCCTTGTACATAGTTGCTTTGCCACCTTAACATTCCTGATGAAACCATGGGGTTCCTCATTTGTAGTTGTTTTGCTTTTTGGACTTGGACAAACTTTGTCTGTTGCCTCCTAACACCTTGTAGGTGACGTAGTCCATCAGGTCTTCTGCAGCCTTTCCACTGAGCTGTTACCCATGGTATATCTTTTAGGAATTTTCTTATCTCATAGTTTCTCTTTCGGTATTCCAGTCATTTGTATTCTGGGCCCCCTTCCTTGAGCAGGTAACCACTACTTCTACCAGATACTCGAGCACCAATTCCATTCATCTGGGCTCTAGGTGACTCGAACTCTGGACCCCACGTGTGTGAGGCACAAGCTGTATATCGACCGAGGAATATCATATCATCAATACACTGTGATCATTCATTCCCACGCGAGCTTCTGATTTCCCTTCTGTCTGACTCGTTCAAAGTGAATTCCAGGTCAGGTCTAGCTGGTTCGTCGTTGCCTCTTTCCTGTGGGTCCCCTTGATTGATTGATGAAGATTAAGCCACCCAAGAGGTGGCACGGGCATGAATAGCCCGAAATGAGTTCCCTGAAATGTTGGCTTAACAAGTTTCTTTTTGCCACGTTCAAAAGTTTAGCTCTCCATATTTCCACACTCCCTCTATTTGGTTCCTTGTTCTCCCAGTCTATCTTTCCATGATGAAGTCTGCCATAATATGCAAACGTGACCAATTTCTACAGGTGACAGGCTGCTATTTTAATTATAGTCGTAACTGCCATATGTTGTTTCTGTCATTCTCTCGCCTGGGTGTTCTGTCAATTAAGGATATCGTTACTACTATTCTTGGTCCTCTCATTATCCTGGTGCCTGTTGTGTAGCCCCTGAACCCCTCATAGCCCAGGATAACCATCTCGAAACTCTAGTCCTTTCTTATCAGTTGGATTACTCTTCCTTCTCTTGCCTTATTACAGTGTATAAAACACTGCATTTGTTATGATAGTGTCATTTCAGCGAGTGGTATTACATCCGGGTTTTAGACTTGTGCTCTTTCCCCAAGTTCACGTTCTTTGTAATTCCATCTATGTTTGAGTACATTACTTTGATGCTGAATCTTCTATCCAGTCTCAGTTACCCGCTGGTGTCCCTTGGATGAGAGGGCAGGGGGGGCATGGGATGGGGAATAAGGGGTGGCATGAAGTCGGGGACCTGGGTTGCATTGAAGGGGGCAGGAGGTGGAAGCATGGGGTCGGCAACCCGTTCTCGCAAATTTAATAAGTCAATATTGACTTATTAAATATGTGCATAGGTGACATACTTAACATAATAGATACCCTTAAAAAGATTCATAGAAAACACCGACCTTACCTAACCTACTTAGTATGTTAAGATAAGCATCTTATTGCTTCGTAATTACAATTATTACCTAATCTATAATAGGTATAGGTTAAGTAATAATTGTAATTACGAAGCAATAAGATGCTTATCTTAAGATACTAACAAGGTTAGGTAAGGTCGGTGTTTTCTATGAATCTTTTTAAGGGTATCTATTATGTTTAGTATATCACCTATGCACGTAGTTAATAACTCAATATTGACCTTACGAATTTGCGAGAACGGGTTGGGGTCGGAGTGGGTTTCTAAGGAAGGCATAGGTGACTTGGGGAAGAATGCTGTGGGTTGGGACGGTGGGTGGCTCCTGTTACACTCCTCTCTGGGGTTGCTAGCCTGCTGGTGGAGGGTTTTCCACTCTCCTTTGAACATACTGAAGCCACTGAGCTGAGGCTTGTGGGTCCCCCTCCATACCTTTCCCTCTCCTTGCGTCTCTTGCTTCTGCTGCCCCTCGGTCTCTCTTCCCTCGTCATGTCCCACTACGTGTTAGCCTTCTGGTGTTGCCCGGCGAGGGACGCATCTCCTTGCAGGGAAATTTTACCAAAGACAGCGTTGCCGTCGTGGATCAGTGTGACGGCGGCGCTGTACGGAGCAGAGCTCAGTCGGTGGCTCCTTGGTGTATAATAATTCGATAATTTCCCTATGTGCTTGTCTTAACTCTGTCGTAAGATGTAACAATATGCTGAAGGTAATGTGCTGTATTCCTGTATATATACTGTATGTATGTATGTATGTATGTATGTATGTATGTATGACATACAAATGAATCGACAGAACATGATAAATTCAGATGGTCCCAGTTTGCGTGTATGTAAAGGATAAGAATACAAGGAAACCACTAATCATTCATTATTATTAATATTATAATAATCCACAGACTGTACTTGATATGTTTTACAACAGGTAAGGGATTGTCTTAGTGTTGACACATGGCCACACGAGAGTGGTAACACGTCCTTTGTTAACAAGCCAATATACACACAACATGGACTTGTCATCATCTCTCATATGTCGGATATATTAATACAGGTATTGGAAATATTCTCATGACCCAGGTATTTGATCACATTCACTCGGATATCTCATAATACACAGGTATTGATCACTTTCACTCGCTTATCTCATAATACACACAGGTATTGGTCATATTCATTCACAACACGGGTATTGGTGATGTTTTGATGAAAACTCACTGGAATATTGCCTAGCAAGGATGGGCGGGGCTGAGGGTAACCAGGCTGGGCCCACGTCAATCCTCCCACCTCCATCCCGACGATTTATAGAGCGATAAACCCCAATATGTATAGAAAGAATAATCAATAAGGAACGCATAGATTGTTAAGCACGTTTAAGGGAATATCATGTAGAAATAAATACTTTGCTTCATGAGTCAGATATAAAGTGTACTCTGACAAGTACATATGAGATAAAGCCAGTGTTAATAAAAATGTGTTCTTTAATATTAACCACCTCGATATGGTTTTTATGTATATTTTAACACCTCGCGATAATGAAATTTTGTTTCTAGACTTGGGCTTGAGGCTGCATTGGAGAGAAGCAGACAGCTCTTAATAGTCAGCATCTGGGCTGGAGATGTGGGTGCTCATGTTATTAACGAGAGTCTAACATGATAGCATCAATATCTTACAGTATGTGGCACACGCCCAGATGTTTGAGACATTGTTGAGTTAGGATGGGAAAGTCTGCAAGTGCCTCTCATAGTTTGGTTAACTGACATATTTCACATAATTATTCAGAAAATTACAGCTAAAAAAAGTAATACCTTGCTGATCACAGTTAATTCTCATCTTGGTTGTAAATTCATTTGTAAACGTCGCGAATCTTCCTCTTTATTAGTAAGTTTATTTGAAGGCGTTTTGACTTGTCTGGTGTGGAAATTATTACAGCAATTCACCTATTTTCTTCGAACCACCAAAAGTAAGCTTTGAGAGGAACCACCCTAAAGTAGGCTGCGAGAGGAACCATCCTAAGTAGGCTTTGAGACGTCCATCTCTCTCTCTCCACGCATCACTACTGCTGTTCAAAGGTTCCCATCAACGTACATTTATGTCATGTTCTGATTAAATCTTTCCACAGCCCAAGCTACTATACCACTGTACAGAATAAACAAGCTCTACAAATGATTAAACAAAGATGAACACTGACTAGATATTATAATTTCCGGTTTTCCGACGAACAAAAAATCAAGATTTTTTTTAGCGCAATCGATTATTTCCTGTAATATATCCATGGGGGCTACCGCATCAACGTTTACAAAAGCGGGTACAAAATTCCACCAGGTCATAAAAAGTAACACATGAATGAGATAGTTGATTCTACGAGGCACTTAAACCACACTTAATTCTTCATGAGGCTGTCGGGTTCCTCTTGTGCTTCAAGCGTCACTTTCAACAATACTGCTACTCCTGCTTTTTCTTGCTCGTTAAAGCCACTTTTGTCATTAAAAATACATTAAAATGTATTAAAAAAAATAGTAGCGCACGCGCGCGTACACACACACACGCTGTTTGCATGAGTTTTTTTTTTTATATTGATGCAAAAACTTCACATTGAAACAAAGTTCACCGAGTGCTATCAGTATTCATCCACACGTTAGTTTTATGCCTTGAACACGTGTGAGCGCTCAGGCATATTCTTAATTGGTTTGAGTGTTTTTTTTGTTTTTCATATATAATTACATTAAAAAAGAAAATTACATAAAAAGAGGAACAAATTACATTTTGACACTTTACGTACACTGTCGAAGTTTCACGTGTCTAAGTACACTGTCGAAGTTTCACGTGTCTAAGTACACTGTCGAAGTTTCACGTGTCTAAGGACACTGTTGAAGTTTCACGTGTCTAAGTACACTGTTGAAGTTTCACGTGTCTAAGTACACTGTCGAAGTTTCACGTGTCTAAGTACACTGTCGAAGTCTCATAACCTACAGGATATAAACGACACGTTCAAACGACCTGTGGAGCCGGTCGGGGAGACTTTGAGAGAACAACACTAGCGGATGTCTTAACAAAGGGAATCGTAACTCCTGTCTTCGTCATCGACTGCTGCAGGATCGAAATCTTCTTTGGGCACCTCGAACCCGGGAATCGACACATAGTAGCCACCGATGTCTTTTTTCAATAGAGTGAAACACAAATTATTGTCAGCGTCGCTGGGCTGGAGATCGTGGATGGAGTGCTCTCGGTCGCCGATCGATTTTCTCTTTTCGCGTTTATTGCCATCTTGCATGCCTGTCACTCCGCTTTTATTGATGATGTCGCAAATTTCTGCATAATGCTGCTCCTCCTCCTCCTCTTCTTCCTCGTCGTCGTCGTCTCCTCCGCCTTGTAATGGGCTAATATCGTCCACGACCCGAGAATAGTCCAAGTTTTCAATGGATTTGTTGAGTCTCCTCACTGCGTCGGCCTCTTGCCTCTTCTCCTGGGCCTTGCTGCTCCGGAGGTTCTGGAAGATGTACGTGTTTTGCTTCGACAACTTCCTCTGGTCATGGGTCTTCCCGTTCACCTTGCTGGGGCACTTTTCTTGCAGTTTGTCTGTAGTCTTGTCCTGTTGCTTATCCTTCTCTCTCACAAGCTGTTTACATTTGTCCTGCAGCCTGCTCCTACTTCTCTCCGTCAGCCTGTCCCTGCTTGAGGCGCGAAGCAGGTTCTCCTTGCTGTTGTCTCGGGTCTTGTCGAGGACACGGAGGCCGGCCAGGCGGTCCCTCGACTTGTCGCGGCCTCTCACCTTCTTGCGGTCGTGGTCGGCCAGGAAGGCGAAGTTTAGATGTCTTGGATGCTGCAAGAAGGTGTCGCTGATGGAACGGCTCACAGACTTGGAGCGTCTCTCTGTTACGTGGTGCGTCACCTGCCGGGGGGGAAAAGATAGTTAGTTTTATAGCTATTTTAAGGTGTTAGTTAACTGGATAATAAGATGGTTGAACTTCAACCTCTATTATTATAAATAATACGCTCCATTAAAATAAATAATACATTAAAATAATAGATAATTATTATGACAATATTTATTATAAATAATGAAATAAATTAATAAATTTCAGTTTGTTCAATTTTCCACACCCCTGTGCACCTTCCCACACCCCTGTGCACCTTCCCACACCCCTGTGCACCTTCCCACACCCCTGTGCACCTTCCCACACCCCTGTGCACCTTCCCACACCCCTGTGCACCTTCTCCTATTACGTTATTTATTAGGAAAATGTAATCTATTATATATGTGTGTGTGTGTGTGCTTGTGTGTGCACACGCGTGCGCGTACTGTTGAATATAACCAAAAGGATTAGATCAAATATTCTAGTCCGAATCTCTTGATATTTCTTGTCAACCTTAACTTGGTAAGGAAGTCGAACAACTTTGCCCAATAAATTTTAAATTTTAAGACACGAATATGACGATTGTGAGCGAGAACTGGAGGTAGACATTGACGTGGCTCAGCAGAACCAGTCATCAGATCAGTCATATCGGATCTCCTCAGTGAACAAGTTTACTGTAGACAATCTGAACAAAACTGTTTTCTGTTTCTACCTTTCTTAACATTTCGTGAGAAAATGCTCACTGGAGAATATACTGTTTGTAAAGTAATGACTTCTTTGTTTCTTATAAATAGGTTATATTGGTTGAGAATAATACAATTGGTAATTTGGTAACAATTGCTAACAGTCGAACATTATTGAATATGTCGGAGAAAAAGTTCTTGTAACAGGAAATATATCTTAGTGAAGATTCCTTATCATAGTGAAGATTCATAACCACGTCAGGGTTATTATCGCAGAGATCTAAGATACTCATTAATAAACGATTACACTCCTCTATGTGGAATTTAAAGACGCAAGAGGAATATATATATATTTATAAGTGTAGTTAGATATTCAAATAAATTGTATGACGTCCAATAGTTTTATATTCAAGTAACAAAAAGTCTTCCAAGATTCAATATTCAGTAGAAATTTATAGTTTTGGAGGAGCAGGAGGACTGAGAAGTACCGGAAGAGGACAAATCATGCACTAAGAGATCCAGTCGAGGCCCACCTTGATCTGCCTCCTCCAAGCGTAGGCCTCGTCCTCGCAGTACGAGACGGTCTTGAGGAAAATTGGCGTCTTGGGGAATATCGGGTCCTTTACCGGCGTCAGCACGAAGTTGGACGACACGTCGATCTCGAACAGCGTGGCTTGAGCCTCGTTGGTCATGGTACACGCCAAGATCACCGCCTCCTTCTGCGCCTGCTCCAGACGCAGCACACCTGCAGTGTGACCACCAGTTAGACCAGTACTCGTCATGACGGAGCAAGGATGAAGCTATTAATACAAGACACCACTTTCCAGTAAATATGGAAGCTACAATCTACAAGTAAAGCTACAAGCGACCACCTACCGGTAAAGCTACAAGGGACGCGAGGCATGTAGCCACAAACAAGGCGGACGGTGAGGGGCAGCTTATGGTTCTTGAGGATGTGGGCCATAAGGTAGACGTGGTTGGGGTTCTTGCTGGTCTTGTGGGCCGTCGTGTAGAACCGACCAGAGGCAGAGAACGGCAAGAACACAACCTGGAAATTACAGAACAGCGTGCATTTCTGTTTGTGTAAGAGACACGGCAGTAAACTTATATTTCTCTTCCTGAAGAACATAATTATCAATTATTCACCAACATTCTTAGACTTACCTCATTCTTGTAGTTAAGGCACTGGGCATATTTGCTGCAGTTGAAGAGGAAGGCAGCGTCACGACCTCGGCCTCCGCTGTTGGTCTTCTTGGCGTTAAGATCCTCAAAGATCCCGAGAAGCTTCAAGACGTGTCCACTCTGCACCACCGTTTTTTGATACGTCATGCGTCCATTTTCTGTGATGAAAAAGATATACTGTAACATGGAGGAATAGTATTTTCATATTTTGTTCAAATGCATAGCCAAGATAACTCCGCGCGTTCTCTAGGTTAGTGTAATGAGCAATAAGTTGTTATCATGCACGTGTTGTAATAATAATACTGGCAATTGACTGTAGCAGAGTATAATTGAACTGCAGGCCGAACACTGCAGCTCACCGTTGTGCAGGTTGGTGTAGGCCGGGACGTCATAGCGGGTGAGGAAGAAGGAGAGCTGGCTGCTGACGACCTGCTCCACGGTGGAGAAGAACGGAGCCGTGTGGCCATCGCTCGTCACTATGGCGAACCATCCTGAGGGGGGCAAGGTGGAGGTTAGGGTTGAAGGGTCGCTTAATGGCGTCCCTATCGCCTGCCGAGGCGATAGTGCTCAGGCACACCTTCCTTAATGAGCAAATTCCGTATATTTGATAAAGCTATCTCTCTGGCCGTCACTGCATTCACTCCCAGCATATTCATACCTTGATATATTCTCTCCCTGAATAAACAAAGAGGTTCCATACAGAGACAAGAACAAGACAGACGTCTTAAGTAATGTTGGCACTACTCACATCTATCTGTCCATTAGCAGCTTGGACCCGTCAAAATGAATAGCCTTTATCTCGCTCACTCTATCTCACTTATTGCCAGCAGCCTCACAGTAATTACTCACCTGTGTAGGACTCTGGGATGACGATGGCGGGTCCCACAGGGGTAAGTCCACCGTCCTTACCAGGCCGCAGCGACACGCCCCGGACCTGCCGGTACCAAGCCACAAGTTAGCCTTAATGTCATTACTGTCATACCGAGATCGGAACACGTCAGCCTAATATGTCACAACATTTCAGGTCAGGTATCGGCCTGCTAGGTCATCGCTACTTTCACCGTGCTGTAAGGGAAGGCGCATCCCACAGCCAAGCTAACACAAACAGCTCATCATTAGGTATAAAGATAAGGTAAAGGGAACAAGCAAGGGTTGATACAAGGAGTCCTTGTCCTTCCCTTCCGGGTTGGTGTTATGACTGAACTGCCTGAAGGTGGAGGAACTTGGAGGGTTCGATAGTGTGGGGGCATTTTGATACCTGGAAGCAGATGAAAGGCAAGATAACCTCAAGTAATGTTGAGATCTTCTGATTTCGACAGAACCTGACATCTCCACTCGTCTAGCTCCTACGCAAATTACACTGTTTCTTCAGTTCAGGAATTACCATACGTGAAACAAACTGCCTTTCAACGCTCAACATACAGCGACACTTTCGTTACACTCGAACGCCACTTCAGACGACTAAATACGAACGTGTGAATGCGACGGGTACCCAAGGGTGTGGAGAACCCGTTACATTATGTATACTAGAGGGAACCTGGCGTGACCCGGGAGATAAGTGCACCACATCTTCACCTCACCCTTCACCATTTACCATTTTATTAACCACCTATCATCTTTACTCTTCACTAATAAACTACATAAGACAAACTAACATTTAATGTCGAAAATAATGTGCTTAATGAATTTTAGAGAGGATGTAGTCTGGTATTTATAAACAAATTAGTATGCTTGGAATTGTCACCAAATATGTGGAAGGATGGGTCACTATTGGGGTCCATTTCCTCATAATAGGATCAATAAGACCGGCCGCTACCAGCCTATGTCCGTCCCGTACCCCAGACCATTCTCCCTTCAAAGCTGGGTGAGGCTAGCCCCAAGCGCCTGGCCTCCAACATTTGACACACAGACAGACATTCTCACTTATAGAAATAAACTAGGGGGGGGGGGGAATACCCGGCTGGGCCAGGGATGTCTCATTCCTCTTCTCTCCCAAATCTCCTCCTCTCTCTTCAGTTTCCTTATCCCCCTCTCTCCATCTCCACGATTCTCTCCCTTCTCACACTACTTGCCCCCTATCCACCCTCTCTCACCTCTTCTCACCTCTATGACCAACCACTTGGGCTGGACAGTAGTGCGATGGTCCCGCTTCATGCAGGTCGGCGTTCAATCCCCGACCGTCCAAGTGGTTGGGCACCATTCCTTTCCCCCCCCCCCCCCGTCCCATCCCAAATCCTTATCCTGGCCCCTTCCAAGGGCTATATAGTCGTGATGGCTTGGCGCTTTCTCCTGATAGTTCCCTGCCCACCCCCATCTCCGCGTATCTCCTCCCCTTCTTCAAACATCCCCCCCCCCCCGGTCTATCTAATTCTTTCTCTTCCAGTCTTTGTTGGTCTCTGTCCTTCTCTGTGTATGCGTCTGTGTCTTTTTCCCTGACTATTACGCTCAAAAAAACAATATAATAGTCTCCCATTAGCGCGTGTTGGAGCCAAGCAGTATGAAATATTTAGCATAATAGTTTGCTTCAGGAAATGGACTTTGGGCTTGAGAGAGCCTCTGAAGCTGTGGGAGATGGTCTGTTTTATACGACTACAGCCAAAGTATGAATAGCAGAAAATGATTTGCTTATCCCAAGCGAATAATTTCTTATATTACTATTATAAACAAAAATTTTCAAAGCCATTTTATCCATAGTGGCCGTGGCAGCCATCTTTGACAGTGCCAAAAATAGACATGGGGGGGGGGGGGTCAGAATGTAACCCCCTAGCAAGCTGTTCCCTCTTAAATTCTGGTGACCCCCACACGAAGAAACTACGACGTTGCTGCAACGTTCGAACACGTTTTAACACCTAACAATTGTAACAACCAATATATAGCACGTTGTAACAACATTCTAATACGTCATTAAAACGTTATAACAGGATGTAACAACTTTATTACAAGTTTTAACCAGGGAATCATAGGGACCGTTATGTTGTGTTTGCAGGGGGAATGGTCTCGGGTGTGTTCCACACCCGAGACCATTTCCCCTGCAAAGTTAGGTGAGGCTAGCTGCCAGCGTCTGGCCTCCATCACCTTGAACAGATATTCTTTATATATATATATATATATATATATATATATATATATATATATATATATATATATATATATATATATATATATATATATATATATATATATATATATATATATATATATATATATAAAAGCTATGATGGTCAAGCGGATTAAGGCGCCCTGTAGTTACCAGTTGCGTTGCTCCTAGGAGTATGGGTTCGAGTCACTTCTGGGGTGTGAGTTTTCAGTCGCATATAGTCCTGGGGACCATTCAGGCTTGTTCGCATTTGTGTTCCTCACGTGTGCCCCAAAGAATGAGGTGATTTGATAAAATGCTATGCCCAAGATTACCATCCGAGTTGCCGGAGGGGAAGTGGTTCATATAGCTTCGGCTATCACTTCCTTTTGTCCGGCCGTGATGGTCAAGCGGATTAAGGCGCCCTGTAGTTACCAGTTGCGTTGCTCCTGGGAGTATGGGTTCGAGTCACTTCTGGGGTGTGAGTTTTCAGTCGCATATAGTCCTGGGGGCCATTCAGGCTTGTTCGCATATATATATATATATATATATATATATATATATATATATATATATATATATATATATATATATATATATATATATATTCCAACACAAGACAGAACACGAAACAATGGGTATTGAATGGAAGTAATTGTAGAAAGCCTATTGGTCCATATTTCTTGATGTGTTGGAATTTAATACCCATTGAATACCCATTGTTGAAAGTTCGTTTTTCACCTCATCCACCTCACCCAAA
This sequence comes from Procambarus clarkii, assembly GCF_040958095.1. Taxonomy (NCBI): domain Eukaryota; kingdom Metazoa; phylum Arthropoda; class Malacostraca; order Decapoda; family Cambaridae; genus Procambarus; species Procambarus clarkii. Next base: position 41,846,654 of record NC_091150.1, on the reverse strand, counting down.
TGTAGATATATATATATATATATATATATATATATATATATATATATATATATATATATATATATATATATATATATATATATATATATATAGATGAGCATTTGAAGATTATTTTATTACCATTATCTTTTTAATATTATAACTTGAAGTTATAACTATTGCTGTATTCTTGAAAATGTGTTGAAACACGAAAACGTGGGGAATTCTCGTTTCATTTTCCTATGTGGATACCAACGTATATACACACACATGTACAAGAATGTAGAGGTTGTATACCAACCTTATTCGAGGTGTAGTTGGTGTATAGCAGTAGAGGGCGGGAGAGGTCGAGGCCGGGCGGCGCTGTGGGCGTGTGGAGGTGGGCGGCGATGGGAAGGCTGTGAAGACGCAGCAAGTTCTTGGGTGTTAAGGCGTGGGCGGCGGTCACCGGGTGGGGCCACGCTCCTGGCACCCGCCCACCTGACGACCCCGAGGAGTGGGAGCTGGACATGGTGGCGAGATGAGGGGTGGTGGCGAAGTGTCGGGTTGTGGCGAGGTGTAGGGTGGTGGCGAGGCGTGGTTGGTGGCGAAGCGTGGCTACTGCTGATCTGGAGGACCTTCGCGGGCGCCACGTCCCACCATCCTTCCCTGGGCGAAGCCTTCACTTGTTTTCAGAGAGGTGAGGTGAGATCAAGGCGAGGTGGGTGTGATGGGTCGGTGGTAACGTGGTTGGGTGGTGGTTGTGGGCTGGTAGATGGGCAGGTGGTTGGGTGGTGGTTGTGGGCTGGTAGATGGGCAGGAGGGGTTGAGTAGGTGGGGAGGAGGGGGGGGGGGCGAGGGTAGGGCCACGTTGACAAGATACAAAACGGCGCGAGTCAACTGTAATCTGTATGAGGGGAATTTGGCGGTACAGTATTTTGCGGAGCCTAAACACAAGGCTAGTCAGCCGGTCACCAGGAGCTAGACCTCACTCCCGTGTAGTCACTGGATGGTGAGCGCTCATCCGCTGGTCGGGATTATATCAAACAAACTGTACCAAAAAGGTTAAGCAACGCTGCTGCCGTCAACGACCCGTAACCACATGACACTTTTACCAGTTCAATAACCACAACTTCCTTAACCATAAATATGCTTTAATTTCTTTTTTTTATCTCACCATTGGAGAGTATAAATTGACCGTCATCAAGCCGCTTATCTGAGCTGTATATCATAAATTACAATGTTTGTATAGATAATTTAGCCTGAGGACTCCCGTAGTTCCTCCTTCACTGGACACTTGAAGTGTGTGGACGGGGGCCAATTAGCGTGTCCCTCGGGTGACGGGAGGTGATGACAGGCGTCCACCTTGAGGACGACTCGAGACACTATCGCCCAGCCATCTGCACCCTGGCGTCCACATCAAAGAACTGGACGTCTGAGCTGGACGCAAGGACGGGTTTTTCTGTCCAGTGAAGACCCCGATAACCTTGGCTATTCATGAACGAGGTGTCTGGCTTTTTTTTTTTTTTTTGCCTTTTCTTTCTTCAAGTATCATAAACAGTGTATTGACCAGTTGGAAGAGAGCAGAAGAGCTCGTGGCTCTTCACCTGATAACACAACGGGTTCCAGCAGGTCTTCCAAGCGTGCTACTTTCCAGAAAACCCCTGTAATTTTTACCGATCTGGAAAGGTTATTGCTGGAGCGGCCGCATGGCCAAGTGTGCGGTCTCTTGCTGATGATGGCCAACAATGACAAACTGCGTCGGGTCCGGAATGTTGGCGTTGTTACTGGAAGTGTAAAGTAGCGTGTGGGAGTGGTGGTGGTGGTGGTGGTGGTGGGGGGCTGCTGCTGCTGGCTGGCCGGCTGGTCCGTGGGCCGGGGGGACGGACGGTGGCTATGCTCGAGTATAGTGATGTGCTCCTGGGCGCCAGGGCAGGAAGGGGATGGATGAGGTGACTAGACAGGTGGATAAGAGAGACGAGAGACAGGAGCGAGGTGGTGGTGTTGACGGGTCTTGTGGCGGCAACCTCAGCAAAGTCAGCGACCTGCAAAAAAAAAAAAAATTCTTGTAAAGATTATCAATATTATTATAATTATTGTTATAACAACACACGCACACACAATTATATATGTATATATATATATATATATATATATATATATATATATATATATATATATATATATATATATATATATATATATATATATATATAATTTAAAACAAAATATTCTGCAAAGATAAATTCAAGAAAAAGTATTCGAAGACAATCCAGAGCGGATTCCCCAGCTGCTTGCCAAGTGGGAGAGTCAACCACAACACAGTCTCAACTCCAATGACCCCATAAACCCAGAGTCGACCCCAGCATCACCCCAGGGACGGACCCCAGCACCACCCCAGGGGTGCAGGGTGGTACCGATGCATGTATCGGCTATCGTAAGTTAGCAAGAGGTCCTCACTGATCACAAACATCACACGATTCTCTTCTCTATAGCACTAGTAACAGGCCCAGGATTATTTAAGTTTAGGTATTGAGCGTTATTTTGTCTGGACTTTGTCAAATTAATGGTAAAAAAAAAGTGGTGTCCTGGCGGCCCATCACGAGGTATTGGTGTGTTCCACCAAAGTTACTACTACAAGTACTGTTTTAGGAGGATCTGTGAATAATATGTAACTGAACCCACACATTCTTTTCATATGTGTGAGTTGCAGTACCACACATTTTTTAAATATGTGTTAGTTTGTTTCACATATATATTTTTTTCAACTCCCGCTTATGGGGCTTTCTCTTGATGGGTTGATTACCTTACTGATGTCAAGCGACGGGGGTTATGTCAACCTCCAAGTCCTTCCATATTGTTGTTTCATGCAGTCGTCTACATTTCATTTCATAATATTCAATATGAATCTCCTTGCTTCTTCTTCAGTTCAGAGAAATGCAAGGTAATGATAATTGAAGTCTAGTAGCCAATGTGCACCCGCCCACGCACATATTGTGAGGTATTACTTGGTCAAAGGAGAAAGAAAAAATATATAAACACTGCTTAACACACAGTCACGCCAAACTTGGCATTGTGATGCACAGCCTGGACCAGCACCCACCGGGAGGGCCGAGGTCTGGGGTGCTCCCATTGTGACCGTCCTGGACCAGCACCCACCGGGAGGGCCGAGGTCTGGGGTGCTCCCATTATGGCCAGCCAGGACCAGCACCCACCGGGAGGGCCGAGGTCTGGGGTGCTCCCGTTGTGGCCAGCCAGGACCAGCACCCACCGGGAGGGCCGAGGTCTGGGGTGCTCCCATTGTGACCGTCCTGGACCAGCACCCACCGGGAGGGCCGAGGTCTGGGGTGCTCCCATTGTGGCCGTCCTGGACCAGCACCCACCGGGAGGGCCGAGGTCTGGGGTGCTCCCATTGTGGCCGTCCTGGACCAGCACCCACCGGGATGAGGGCCGAGGTCTGGGGTGCTCCCATTGTGACCGTCCTGGACCAGCACCCACCGGGATGAGGGCCGAGGTCTGGGGTGCTCCCATTGTGGCCGTCCTGGACCAGCACCCACCGGGAGGGCCGAGGTCTGGGGTGCTCCCATTGTGGCCGTCCTGGACCAGCACCCACCGGGAGGGCCGAGGTCTGGGGTGCTCCCATTGTGGCCGTCCTGGACCAGCACCCACCGGGATGAGGGCCGAGGTCTGGGGTGCTCCCATTGTGACCGTCCTGGACCAGCACCCACCGGGATGAGGGCCGAGGTCTGGGGTGCTCCCATTGTGGCCGTCCTGGACCAGCACCCACCGGGAGGGCCGAGGTCTGGGGAGCTCCCATTGTGGCCGTCCTGGACCAGCACCCACCGGGATGAGGGCCGAGGTCTGGGGTGCTCAGGAACCTGCTGCATCGTTGGTTTAGCGGTTTGAACAATGAACATTGTCATCTTTGACATCAGGATTCCAGACCACACCCAAGGAAGACACTGACAGATGAGCATCTGGTTTGCTCTTGGCGTGAGTGGAAAGAATGGCCGGTCCTAGCTTGTATGACCGTCCCGGCCGGCGTGTCTTGTATAATCTGCCATTAAACAACATGTGGAGACAACCTTTTAGGCCTTGTGTGGCTGGGGAGGCCATTTTAAGGCTAGATCAAGTCCCCCAAAATGAAGAAAAAGCATCTCGGAAAATTCTGACTTGATACTCTGATCATTAACAAGTTATCAATTAATGGTCCCGACGATATGGTGATACAAGATTTAACGAGCACAAAAAATGCAATCATCAATGATAAAATAACACTTGTGAGGAGAAGAACAACACCCCCACCTGGACACCCCACGGCACGGACACCCCACGTCACGGACACCCCACGGCACGGACACCCCACGGCACGGACACCCCAAGGCATGGACACCCCCAAATGGACACCCCACGGCACGGACACCCCACGGCACGGACACCCCACGGCACGGACACCCCACGGCACGGACACCCCACGGCACGGACACCCCACGGCACGGACACCCCACGGCACGGACACCCCACGGCACGGACACCCCACGACACGGACACCCCACGGCACGGACACCCCACGGCACGGACAAACCCAACCTGGACAGACCACGATGATTGTGGTGTCAGTATTCGGTAGATGATATAGGCAAGACTATACACACAGTCATGCAAGAACGTTCACGTGCAAATACGGACACAGACGGGTAAATACACACACAGCAGGGCTAAGTACACACACACACACACACACACACACACACACACACACACACACACACACACACACACACACACACACACACGAGCATGATAGCTGAGTAGACAGCACGCTGTACACGTAATCCCGTGGCCCGGGTTCGATTCCCGACGCCGGCGAGAAACAATTGGCAGAGTTTCTTTCACCCTGATGCCCCCTGTTACCTATCAGTAAATTGGAACCTGAGAGTTAGACAGCTGTTCTAACTGAAAAAAATAGCTAGTAGTAACAGTTGATTAATTGACAGTTGAGAGGCGGGCCAAAAAAGCAGAGCTCAGCCTCCGCAAGCACAACTAGGTGAGTACAACTAGGTGAGTACAACTAGGTGAGTACACACACACACAATCCCACCTACCCTGGCCCCTCACAGCTCTCCAATCCCAGTCTCTCCTATCCCTCCAATCCCAGATCATCCTTCCTCCCCCCACCTATTCCAGGTACATTAATGGTAGCTGAGACTGGACAGAAGAGTCTCAGCTTCAAAGTAATGTACTCAAACACAGATGAAGTTACCAAGTAAGTGAACATGGGTAAAGATCACACCCGAAGAACTCGGATGTAATGGCACTCGCTGAAACACAGCTGTCAGGCATCATAACAAATGCGGTGTTTCTCCCAGGACTACATTGTATTAAGGAAAATAGAGGGAAGGAAGGGGAGGATGAGGAGTGGCCCTACTGTTTAGAAAGAAATGGAGTTTTGCTTTGGTTATCCCAGGCTGGGAGAGGTTCAGAGACTTCCTAACAGGTACCATGACGATGGAAGTACCAAAAGCTGTAGTAGCAGTGATTTCACTTATAACAGGAGAACTGCCAAAAATGTGAAAAATGGCTAATGTAGTCCTGATATACAAGATGGGAGACAGACTGAAAGCATTGTTCCAAATTTGCATAACACGCAAAAATGACGGAGAAGACTGTGAAAAAAACTAGTAGAACATCAGCAGAGAATTTTGCATGCGAAAATTATGAGTTTGATTAAGACGGAGGAAGACAGCAATTGGCCACAAAATGATCTGAACACACTGAAGGAATAGTCCAACAAGGAAAATTCCAGCTGCTCAAGTTCAACTCAAGGAAAAGTAAAGTAATGAAGCAAGGTGGAGGGAGCAGGAGGCCAGACACAAGGTACCCAATGGGAGACGAAGGTTCCATGAAAATAACAAAAATCTACGAGTTGTTATCACATCGAACTTGTCTCCTGAAGCCCACATCAAAAGGATATTATCAGCGGTGTATGCGAGGCTGGCTAACATCAGAACTGGCTTTAGAAATTTAAAGAATCATTTATTTATTTTATTTATTTATTTATTTATTTATTTATTTATTTATTTATTTATTTATTTATTTATTTATGCATATACAAGAAGGTACATTGTGAATGTGAGGATACATAATATGGTAATTACAGTCTTGTAAAGCCACTAGTACGCGCAGCGTTTCGGGCAGACCCCCCCCACAAGCAGAACTAGGTGAGTACATAGGCAAGAGACCCTGAACCACAGGCCAGTGTCCTTAACTTGTACACCATGCAAGGTGATGGAGAAGATAGTGAGAAAAAACCTAGTAGCACATCTGGAGTAGTAGCACAGCTGGAGAGAAAGGACTTCGTGACACACCACCAACATGGGTTCAAGGATGGTAAATCTTGCCTCAATGGTTTAATAGAATTCTACGATCAGGTGACAAAGATTAAGCAAGAAAGAGAAGGGTGGTCAGCACAGAAAATACTCGGGGGGGATTGACACAGTGGAGATAGACGAAATGTTCACACGGAATACCAACAGTACAAGGGGGACATGGGTGGAACCTGGGAAACTCAGTTGAGTTATAGAGATGTTAGAAGGGTTTCTTTTAGCGTGAGAGTAGTGGGGGAATTGGAATGAACTAAAGAAGCACATTGTGGAAGCAAACACTATTCATAGCTTTAAAACTAGGTATGATAGGGAAGAAGGACAGGGTTATTGCTTTAAACAGCCGAAGGCTAGAGAGGCGGGATCCAAGAGCCAACACTCGATCCTGCAGGCACAAATAGGTGAGTACACACACACACACTAATGGAATGGAATGCATTAGGAAGTGATGTGGTGGAGGCTGACTCCATACACAGTTTCAAGTGTAGATATGATAGAGCCCAATAGGCTCAGGAATCTGTACACCTGTTGATTGACAGTTGAGAGGCGGGACCAAAGAGCCAGAGCTCAACCCCCGCAAGCACAACTAGGTGAGTACAACTAGGTGAGTATACACACACACACACCTGTAACCATCTTATAGCTCGCACTGACAGGAGTATAACATGTAGGAATCAGCTCCTATTGAGCATTTGATGAAAATAATTGTATTTTTGTGTTTACATTAATAAATATCACTGTAGAGGGGGAGGGCAGGACAACTCCAGGACTTGGGAGCCAGTGTGTCCTACGCAGGACACCTCGAGGACACGCTCAGACACACGCGCCTCGCTCCGAAACCAGTACTGGAAGAGTGGGAAGATGTGCGGCCGCGTCCAGTTTTTCTTAATGGTGATAAACTGGATCCTTCCTTGTTGTCTCCTGACTAGGTGTGTGTGTGTGTGTGTGTGTGTGTGTGTGTGTGTGTGTGTGTGTGTGTGTGTGTGTGTGTGTGTGTGTACTCACCTAGTTGTACTCACCTAGTTGTGTTTGCGGGGGTTGAGCTCTGGCTCTTTGGTCCCGCCTCTCAACCGTCAATCAACAGGTGTACAGATTCCTGAGCCTATCGGGCTCTGTCATATCTACATTTGAAACTGTGTGTGTGTGTGTGTGTGTGTGTGTGTGTGTGTGTGTGTGTGTGTGTGTGTGTGTGTGTGTACTCATCTAGTTGTGCTTGCAGGGGTTGAGCTCTGGCTCTTTGGTCCCGCCTCTCAACTGTCAATCAACTGGTGTACAGATTCCTGAGCCTATTGGGCTCTATCATATCTACACTTGAAAAGTCAGCCTCCACCACATGACTGCCTAATGTAGTCCATCTGTTAATAACCCTGAGTCTGTCATCGCCTGTTTGTACTCACCTATTTGTGCCTGCAGGATCGAGCTCTATCTCTTGGACCCCGCTTTTCTAGCCGAACGTTGGATGTCTAATGCAATGACTCCTGGCCTATTTCCAGGCGCACACACACACACACACACACACACACACACACACACACACACGTTCTCAGGTTGCGCGCGTATGTGTGTTCTCACTTATTTGTGGCTGCAGGATAGAGCAATGACTCCTGATCTCTTTCTTCATCAAATCTACTTTCAAAATTATGAAAGGAGTTTACTTCAACAACCTACTCCTTTAGAACATTCCATTAACTCTCTACTTTTACGCTACAAGAAAACTTTTAACATTTCTTTCTGACAAACACGCATTCTGCCCATCCTTCTCTGTCCTGCCTTATTCTTATTACTTTATTATAGAATTCCAATAGGTTCATTAGGCGTGACTCCCCTTCCCTGAACCCATGTTAGTATTTGTGTACATGCCTAATTCTAAGAGTGGAACTAGTCTTAACCCAATTATTCTTTCAAGCACTTTGCAGATGATATTTGTCGGTAATACTAGTCTGTAGTTAAGTCCCCCTCTTCTCTATCTCCTTTCATGAAAACTGGTATTACATTTGCCTTCTTCCAGCAGTTTGGGCAACTCTCTCTTTGTAAGTGACTCGTTAAAGATGTTTGCTCGGGGGCACGCTGAGGGCCTGTGATGCATCACTATAGGTTTACTAACCACGGTGATACGTTGTCTGGCCCAACAGCTTTAGTTTTATCTAGTGATGCTGCCTGTTCTTTACCTCCTCTTGTGTCACCTGTATATCTGATAATCTCTCATCTAGGGGTCATGTCCTCTTCTAACACTGGGAGCTGCTCAGGCTCGGTGGTTGAACACTGCATGAAAACTGGTGTTCAGTACCTCACAGATGTCCTTGTCACTTTCTGTATATGACCCGCCCGTTTTCCGTAGTCTTCTCACTAATTGCTCACTGTCACTTTCCTTCTTATATGAATATGTAGTAGCTTTGGTTGTGCCTTTGTTCTGATGGCAATATTCTTATCATAATTTATTTTCTACACTCTTCTTATATGCATGTATTCGCTCCTAGCTCTATTGCATCTATTCGTGTTTGCCTCTGTCTTTAGTCCTTAATATTTCCTTCACTCCCTTTCGTTTTCTCTTCTTGGTATTAACTATGAGTTAATATATTATATTTTAATATGATCTTTCCCTTATTGTTGGTATGAAGAACTCTTCAGCCTCCTGGCATTTTCATTTGCCTCGATCCATCATTTCCAGTACTGTCTTTCCTCTAAATTCTTCCTTATTGCTGTACCCTTCCCAGATAGTCGTGTATCTTCATGTAATCCCCGGTTCTGTGTTTCGCAAGATTTATAATGGTTCTTTCTGTATTGAGACAAAAGATGACACTTTTCTCAGAAAATTTTTCTGAATATATTTTTCCCAATATTTCCTTAATTCTTGTTCTTGTTCTTATTGTTCTCTAAAGCTTGTTCTCTAAAGCTTATTTCCCGAGGCGAATCTGATGTATATGTTGGATCCTCGGTCGAGGCTCTCATCAGGGTTTTACTTGGTTTTTTCCCCAAGAACTTTCATGGGTTTCTGTGTTCTATTATGTATTTTGGCTTATTAGATCCGCCCATTTTTGGTGTAGGCTCTTTTGTGCAACTGCTGCCTCGCCTCCTGAAGCCCCCGCAGCCCTCCCGTGCTCCCGTCTGTCCATCCACTGTTATAAACCGTAGGTGAGTGTTTGAGTGGGCGTACCTATATATAGAGAACAGGTTCGAATCCTCCTCATGGCTCTTACGGATTGTTCTCATTGTTTACAGTGGTGTGGGTTCACCAGGGACTCGAGGGCATGGGTGCGTTATATGGTCATTACCTGAGACGTATTCAGTCAGGCATTTTTCTATGTTAATCCATCTATTTCGTTTATGCCAGACGTTGTTGTTGTTGTTAAAGATTCGCTACCTGGAACAGAGTTCCAAGTAGCACGGGCTATGGTGAGCCCTTTGTGCCTTTTTTTATGCCAGACGATTCCCTGCCTCTGAAATCTGAGAGATTAATCTCCTCTGCGCTGCTTTTAAATGCCTTCCAATCTGGGTTTTTTTTCCGCAATGACGTCTTGAAAGGGAAGGAGGAACTCATTACTTTCAAAATCCATTTTGAAAGTAATGGATTTGCTGATAGGAGATATAGTGATGCCGAAAGAGTGGTGGAGACTGGAGTAGGGTGTGTCTGTGTGGGTGGGGGGGGGGGGGTGGGGGGGGGTAAGAATGTTAGTGGGTGGGGTGTGGCAGGGTGTGTACTCACCTAGTTGTGCTTGCGGGGGTTGAGCTCCGGCTCTTTGATCCCGCCTCTCAACCGTCAATTAACTGTGTGTGTGTGTGTGTGTGTGTGTGTGAGGGAGAGGGGTGAGAGGGAGCAGGGGTGAGAGGGAGCAGGAGGGAGAGTGAGGGAGGGAGAGGGGTGAGAGGGAGCAGGGGGGAGAGTGAGGGAGGGGAGGAGTGACTTCAGCCTGGGGAAGATGAGAGAGTTAATTTGAGACTTCGATGAAAACATTTTCTTATTCAAAATAAGAAAATGGACAGATGGAGAGAGAGAGAGAGAGAGAGAGAGAGAGAGAGAGAGAGAGAGAGAGAGAGAGAGAGAGAGAGAGAGAGAGAGAGAGCTTTTGCAGGGTTATCGTCTTAGTACTTACTGGTTAACGAGACCAATAATGTGTATTATACTGTAATATCTCCCGCCCAGTTGGTACACTGGCAAGTCCCCAAAAGTTCCTTAGGGCCCAAGAGCCACATAAATGCTATGCCTCATAGGCGAAAATGGCTCACTTATCTAGGGAGAACTGTGAGAGAATGACCCTTATTGAACTATCCCTGTTCGTGTCCCTCCGAGTCTCAAGAGGAAGTCCATTATTTGACAGACTTAAAAATTCAATAAGACTTAAGTACCCAGTTTTTTTTTAGTTTTTTTTATTTTGCTTTCGTGGTCGCATTGCAAGTGTAATGGAGCGGATGACTGGCATTATTACCGTGATCAAGAGCTCACAGCATGATAATTCCCAGTCTCATCTTCTAGCAAGAATGAACTACATTCTTGCGCTATTTGTGTCTATGAGATAATGTCTGTGTGTGTCTATCCAAGGCTGTGGGGTTCAGTGGCTTGAGAGGGTGACGTCCCCCCACCCTCTTCACCCAACTTGGCAGGGGGAATGGTCTGGGGTACGGGATGGACATAGGCTGCATTGGGGGTCACCAGAATTCAAGAGGGAACACCGTGCTAGGGGTCTGACCCCCACGATGATATCTGGCTACACCTAGCTAAATATTTTGATAAAAAAATCAAATAAATATTCATATAGTTATTATACATCATTCATCACTGATCTCAGGACAAAATAACATATCTTTTCTGCTATTCATACTTTGGCCATAGTAGCATAAAACAGACGAGCCTCTCACGGCTTAACCGGCTTTCTCAAGCCTGCCCTCAAAGTTACCAACGGATAACTATTATATTTCTAATATTTCACACTGCTTGGCTCTTCTCACTGGCAGACTGCCCACATGCCAATGGTAGACGAATATAGTATTTTGATAAGAGAAACACAGAGATAATGAAAAGTCAAACAGAATGAGAAAGGGAGACATACAGAGACAGACAAGAACACAGAGAAACAGGAAGAAAAAGAAAGAGACAGAGACAGGGACATAAGGAAGGAGGAGAGAGAAGGGGCTGAAGAGTGAGAATGCTCACCTAACTGTATTCATCTAATTGTGCTTGCAGCCTCCACCACATCACTTCCTAGTGCATTCCATGTATTAACTACTCTGACACTGAACAAATATTTCTAATGTCTCTGGTTCATTTGGGTACTAAATTTCCACTGATGTCCCCCTGTTCGAGTACCACCATTTCTAAATTGTCTGTCTTTATTTACCCTATGAATTCCCCAGGGAATTTTATATGCGGTAAGCATGTCTCCCTTAACTGACGTAGGATTTAATTCCTGTACCCTTTCCTAGTAACTCCTCGTAACCAATTCAATTTAGTTGGGACTCATATACATGTCGATAATTAGCTTGACACACATTATCAATCTCAAGCGTAATTATGTTTCGGAGAAATTTAATTAATAAATCAATAACTCTGCTTTTAAACCAGTATTTACCCAGGTCGTTTATGAATCCTTAAATTACCCAATTTGTAAACATTGCTTCATATTATATTTTGCGTAGTTAACAACTTATTATTATCAGAGGAGCTAGACCCTCTCCAGACCGACAACCAGAGCGCAACTCCATAGTCTCCTGAGACTGATGGATGCCTACTACTAATATCCCTCCTTTGTTATACCATTTTGTCCCACTTGCACACTTTAGTCACACCAGATGACTCTTCGTTGTTCCAGAGCACATGGAGCGACCTTCAGCTGGTGGACAGTAGACCAACATGGCTCCCACAAGACCCCGGTGATGCCCATCAACCCTGAAGAGTGTCGCGCGATCCTGAGGGACAACTCGACCTCTATACAGGGTCAAAGAGGACTAATATATATATATATATATATATATATATATATATATATATATATATATATATATATATATATATATATATATATATATATAATGTTCCCTGTAAAGGCCAGCCGCCTGGTTCTCGTAGTAGAGAACTTTAAGGTCATGTTTGGTCGTGTCGCTCGCAACACGAACGCTCGCAAGCTGGGCTCACGAACGGGAAATCGGAGGCCAGGGACATGTCGTCTCGTCTTGCACGATGCACTGTGAGGGTGGGGGTAGGGGTGGGGGGGGGAAGAGTGCATTATCGACCTTGGTCAACAAAGCCGAAGATGATGAGGAGGATCCCGGGAGGACGAAGCCTTTGGTCGGCGTCTCTTGTGCTGCCGAGAAGAGTCGTCTGGGTCACTGTCTCTCTCCTCAATGCCACCGTGAGTCATGGGAATGGCCACCTGCGCTGTCTGCATGCCTCCCAGACGGCGGCCTCCAGGTCCTTACTGCCTCCAGGTCCTTACTGTCTCCCAGACGGCGGCCTCCAGGGCCTTACTGCCTCCCAGACGGCGGCCTCCAGGGCCTTACTGCCTCCCAGACGGCGGCCTCCAGGTCCTTACTGCCTCCCAGACGGCGGCCTCCAGGTCCTTACTGCCTCCCAGACGGCGGCCTCCAGGTCCTTACTGCCTCCCAGACGGCGGCCTCCAGGTCCTTACTGCCTCCCAGACTACGGTCTCCAGGTCCTTACTGCCTCCTAGACGACGGTCTCCAGGTCCTTACTGCCTCCCAGACGGTCTTCAAGAAGCACAAGCGCGATACCCCTCACCTCACACCCTTCTCCCAAGGATCCCTCACTTGACACACACTCTTCCCTAGGATCCCTCCTACCATCTCACGCCCTCCTACCTAGGAGTTTCCCCTCCAGTTCACATCGGCCACACAAGGAGGGGGGGGGGGGGGGAAATGACTCAGAAAGCAGCAAAGTTGAGCAGCGCTACAAGATACTTGTAGAAATCCACACAACAAACGCAATAAGATCACACTTAATACACAGAGAGAAATCACACTAAAGTGATGTATCAGTGAGGAAATCCGTAGGAGCCGTGATGAGGCTTCGAACCTGTGTGCTGGATATTCCTCATTGATACTTCTCTTTAGTGTAATTACTCTCTGTGTATTGAAAGAGGGGGCGTCAGAGTGCACGGGGAGATTGTGTGAAGCTCTGGTTCAGCTTCAGTAGAACCCTCGAAGGTTCAGTAGAACCCCAGGTTGCAATCCTTTTGACCATGTCGTGACCTAGTGGTCTGTGTGCTTGGGAATACCCAGCTCATAGGTTCGAATGCTCATCACAGCTTCTTAGAATTTACGACACTTAATATTGCTATGACTGCTGAAGGAGGCTAAAGGTGTATGTGCTTTTGTCCATCTTTAACTAAACTGTTTTAATAAAACACTTGAAACAGGAAACCTTCCCTGAAATCTGGAAGAAGGCAAACGTGGTTCCAAAAATTTATAAAGAGGGGGACAGTCAAGAGGCTTGAAATTACAGTCCAGTCTAAAATTTCCGTCCTAATCCTGGTAATGGGCTGACGAAAACAACCGAGATGAGAATAACTGACCGCCTGTAGAGGAAAAACTTTGTAACGTGAGGACACAGACGGGAAAACATCACACCATCTTGATAGAGTTTTATGACATGGTTACATGGGAGAAAGAACATGGGAGAGAGAAAGAAGGCTGGGATGACTGTATCTTAGAGGACAGGCAAACACAGTTGATACTGAACCTCTTGAATACTGAACAGTTGTGATCCCAATAAGGACCAATACTGTTCTTTGGATCAATAACGTTTCTAGGACCAATACTGTTCCAAGGACCAATTACTGGTTCTAATCATGTGATTAACTAATTTTGCTTCTACGAAGAATGCTTCAGCCTAGTGAAGAATACCTTACCCTAATGAAGAATACTTCACCCTAGTGAATAATACCTCACCCTGGTGAATAATACCTCACCCTGGTGAATAATACTTCACCCTAGTGAGTAATACCTCACCTTTGTGAATAATACCTCACCCTAGTGAAGAATACTTCACCCTAGTGAGTAATACCTCACCTTTGTGAATAATACCTCACCCTAGTGAAGAATACTTCACCCTAGTGAGTAATACCTCACCTTTGTGAATAATACCTCACCCTAGTGAAGAATACCTCACCCTAGTGAAGAATACCTCACTCTAGTGAAGAATACTTCACCCAAGTGAAAAATACTTCAGCCTATTGAACAATACCTCACCCTAGTGAAGAATACTTCAGCCGAGTGAAGAATATTTGAGGCAGCTTGAGACAACGAGGCGCTGAAGGAACATCAAGGTCACGACCATCTCTCTCTCAGGGAACCAAGAATTTGCACATTCATTCGCTCTTTCCTGCAAAATCGCACCTGGTCTCTTTTTGGGGATTTGATCCACCTGTTCCTTGTTGATTCTCGAGCACATTAGCGTGTCCTCCATGAAGTCCGCCCCCTCCATCCTCTGTCCTATCCTCCCCCCCCCCCTCCATGTCTCTCCTATCCCCCCCTACCCCTCTGATGTGTGTACTGAGATTCAGGTGAGTTAACACTGATGTGTTGTCTATTACTGACCTTGAACTCAGGCGACGCTCCGATGCCCCTCACCCTCCGGCCTGCCCACTCAGAAGCCTGCTCCTGCTGCAGTCTGACCATGGAGCATGTCCCTCCAGCCTGCCTCTCTAGCCCAGTCCCACGCCGCTCCCTACTCCATCTAGCCTGCTCATCTAGCCTGCTTCTATAGCCTGGCCTTTTACTCTTAACTGTATAAGCAAAGTCAGGGATCTTAACTGCGATAACTTTTTTTCCCCACAAAAATCCAAGATGGCAGTGTGTGATGTACCTCCCCCGTCCCAAGAAGTTAGGTTTCTGGGGGAGTGAAGATGTGGCCTCGCCGGAATCCTCAGCTGATGATCTTCAGCTTGACTACCGTCATCTTGGTGTTTCTATACACATCATCTTCGCTAGTTTTAGTTGAAATTTTCTCGTTGCTCTCTAGCGTTTGTACACTCATGGTCACTGGGACGTCCATGTTATCGGGCGAGGGTGAGTCTGCCAAGCTTGGAGACAGGCCTTAGACGTGAGAAGACAAGTGGCTAATAGTGTTTAATCGTAGAAAATGTAAAGTAATGAAGTTCTGGAAAGGAGAGCATAGTTTAAGAGAAACAGCTGCTAATGTTCAGAGAAGAACACGTACCTGTTCACCGGAGTGAACAGAATTAACATCAACAGCATATATTCAGATGTGTGGGGACATTAAGATAACATTTATATTTTAAGATGACCTGAGCAAGGAATTACTGTGAACGACGTATATCAGCCATTTTCAATACCCAACCTCCCTTGGCTTCTTGCAGGTCGGCGTTCAATCCCCGACCGTACAAGTGATTGGGCACCATTCTTTCCCCCCCCCCACCCTGACCCATCTCAAATCCTTATCCTGACCCCCCTTCCAAGTGCTATATAGGCTTGGCGCTTTCTCCTGACAATTCCCTCCCCTCCGCTCTCAATTTTGTGAGTTAAGATCTCTGGATTTAGCAGTGATAAAGTGTCCAGTTCCATCAGGTGGTTTCCCCCGGGGGAAACTGAGACACCCTTGTGGAGCTGGAGCCTCAAGGTAACTTCTCTGTGATATTACCAGTGTGAGTTGAGTGTGGCGGGAAGAGTGCGTATGACAAGGAGTCTGGCCACCCATTCCGGCCGAGTCGTGGGGGGTCAGGTTATCTTGAGATGATTTCGGGGTTTTAGTGTCCCCGCGGCCCGGTCCTCGACCAGGCCTCCACCCCCAGGAAGCAGCCCGTGACAGCTGACTAACTCCCAGGTACCTATTTACTGCTAGATAACAGGGGCATTCAGGGTGAAAGAAACTTTGCCCATTTGTTTCTGCCTCGTGCGGGAAGCGAACCCGCGCCACAGAATTACGAATCCTGCGCGCTATCCACTAGGCTACGAGGCCTCGAAGAATGTATTCCTTCGACCCCGAATAAAATATATAAAGGTATTTGTCCCCGAGTTTTGTGTGTCGTCGGATCGTTCCTATATATTGTCTCTCACTTGGTAGGGATTTAGAATAGGATATCATTGGTTTTTATTAATCCAATCTATGTTAAAGTGCTATTTGGCATTTAAGTTCAATTTTCCCTTAGTTCTGAATATATCATCTGGAGCTCCCTTGATGCTTTAGGCCTTATTCTCCAAGTCCAATAATAACCAAGTTCAGTATATGAATCATCAACCAGTGAAGAGTTTAGAGTGATAAAGTAATTGGTTTCAAGTAATTATCAACAGAGGAATGCCTCGAAGTCTCGGATTTTTCATGTCTTTGATGCCTCTCTTCGGGGTCACGACGCTCTCAATTAATGAGGAGGGGCCACTTAGGGGCCGCGTGGCTGAGTGGACAGCCCTAGGGGGTGGGGGGGGGGGGGGGGGGGGTCGTAGTCCCAAGGGCCCGGATTCGAGTCCCAACCGCAAATAGAAACAAATAGAGTTTCTGTCACCTGATACACCTGTTCCCGTAGAGGCTGCATCTTGGGGGATGTGTGTGTTCGAGAAAAATATGTCAAGTACATATGACAGAAAAAGCTGGTCTGGAGTCAGTACATTAGAGGGGTCAGAAAGGCGGGGTCCAAGAGCTAAGAGCTCGACCCCTGAGGCACAAACAGTAAACACACACACACACACACACACACACACACACACACACACACACACACACACACACACACACACACACACACATCATCAGACGATCAGAGGGCTGAAGATGATTGGCACAGATGATTGGCACATACAAAGGAGAAAAAAAACATGTGTGTGCCAGCTCCAACACCTGTTGTTCCCCAGGTGGTGACAATGACCCGGCCACAGTGTGCACACGCGCAAGCACACGCACACACTAGCACGCACATACACGCAAGCACCCACACGCTATACAATATACACACGCACACACACACGCAAGCACGCACAAGCTATACAATATATACATGCACACACACACGCAAGCACTATACAATATACACACGCAAGCACGCACACGCTATACAATATACACACGCACACACTATACAATACACTCACACATACGCTGCAATATATACAAGAAACACTTTACAATACGCAGGCACACGCGGCACAATACGCATGCGTACACGCTACAATATACACACACATAGTTGCCCTGAAGCTACACTCACACACACACACACACAGTACTAACTATATATGTGTGTGTGTGTACTTAGCCCAGTACTAACCCCCCCCCCCCTTTAGTTCCTGATGTATATAAATGCTCTCCTGTAAGAAATTAACTACATCTCTTCAGTGTTTATTAAATATTCTAGGTTCAGTCATGGTCAGACCAAGGCAAGGTAAGGTGTTTCAGTTTAGGGAATGTCTACAGCACAGGCCAAGGTGGTGACCCAAGCCAGTCTCCAGTCATGGCTTCCAACGTCCATGCAGCTATGAACATGGCTTCGTGGCAAGGGAATAAAGTTGACGTTTCTAGAAACACATTTAATTTTTAAATATTTTTTTATAATAAGTCACCATTGAACCCACTATGATTCTCACCCAAGTCAGTTTTTTGAAATATACTTTTTGTCAGCCGACTGATAAAGACCGCAGTCGCAAATAGCATCTACTCTTTTTTTTTAACTATTTATATTTTGTATATATATTGTTTAAAAAAGCCAAAACTGAACACGGACAACTACCACCAACCTCACCTGACAACCACTGAAACCCTGACAGGTAAACACGAAGCTTTAAGCCTCGCCAGAACAAGCGAACTCGTAAATAAACACGTGAAATAATGAACAAAATAAAAATGAAATACCGAAGACGGGGAGAGAACAAATAACACGGGATTTTAATTACCGAACGAAGGACAAGACTCCAAGACTCCAGAGAGAAAGAATAACATCCTCCTCCTCTAATTAAGGGGGGGGGGAGGGAGGGGGTTGAACACTCTGTTATCACAAGCTTTGTAGTGTTCTCGACCAGTAAAAGCTGGGTGGTGGGGAGTGTGGGGGAGAGATGGGTTCCTCTGTTGGGGAAGAGGAGTGGGGGAGGACCATCTCTGTTGAAAAGAAGAGACAAAGGGGGGGGGGAAAGCCCGCCCCCTTTCTGTTGCGGAGAGGGGGCGGGCGGGGGCATAAATGAAGTCGAGTCCAAGTTGGAAACCTCTGTCAGGGAGGGTGTTCTGCGGCTCGAACCTGTGACTCTATCTTTAACCACATATCCAACGATACAGGCATAGCGTTGAGACGCAGCAGGTGCAAGTATAACAGATTACCAAAAAAAAGAAAGATAACCTGAGACAGAAACAAGGAGAAGACTTCAAATCTCTATACAAGGAGATATAGATTTAGACTTTTAAAATGGACGGAAGTTTGACAGCTGTAGTTTAATGCTGACAAAGCCTGGGGCTCAGAATCTGGGTAATGACAGATTAGTTATATACCAGCTTAGTTATATATCAGCTTAGTTATATATATCAGCTTAGTTATATACCAGCTTAGTTATATATCAGCTTAGTTATATATATCAGCTTAGTTATATATACCAGCTTAGTTATATATCAGCTTAGTTATATATATCAGCTTAGTTATATACCAACTCGACAATGTTCGAAATATAGTCAATGGAGTTCTCGGATTTGCCTCTGGAATGGTTATAGCAATGAGACATCAGGATTGGTTTCATCAGCTTGTTCTTGCCTTACTGTAGTTATGCGTCATTTAGATTCTGTTGGGCAGTGCATGGAGGGGGGGGGGAGGGGACGTCCCTGTAATGGGAGGGGTAGATAAATTTCATACATCTTGAATTACAGGCAACAAGCCTCACACACACACACGCACACACACACACACACACACACACACACACACACACACACACACACACACACACACACACACACACACGCACACGCACACGCACGCAAGTCCCTGGCCAACTAGAGCAGGCTCAACTGAACTACCAAACCCGCAAACACCTAGCCAGCGAGGCGCACCCTCCCCCCCCCCATCCCTGTAGGAAGAGGAGGAGGAGGAAGGGGGGGGGGAGGGAGGAGGGGGGAAGAAGAGGAGGGGGCGAGGAGGGGGAAGAGGAAAGAAAGAGCATGCACAAAAAAAATTGAGAGGTGGGGGGGAGGGGGTGGCAAGGAAGTTGCAAAGAGGCCAAATTATAAATGATAAAAAATGATCAAATTGGAGCAGAGAGAGAGAGAGAGAGAGAGAGAGAGAGAGAGAGAGAGAGAGAAGAGGCCGGTCACTAATGTACGTGAGAGAAGAGTAGAAGAGTAGTGTACCTGGGGAGGTGTAGGGGGTGGGTGGGTGAAGGGGGGTGAAAGGGGGGGGGGCTGGAGGTGGAGGGACTCCAGGATGTGAAGGAGTGTGTCCTAAGTGTGTGTGTTAGCGGGGGGGGGGGGGAGGGGCTAGAGAAGGGAGGGGGAGGATAGAGGGGGGAGGGGGGCTAGAGGAGGGGAGGGGGAACACGTCGCTTTAGAGGGGGGGGGAGGGAGGAGGTGGTGAGGGGAGAAGATGAAGAGGCTCGTCTTCACAAGTGTGTGTGGGGGAGGGGTCTGAGTGACAGGTGTAGTGCTGGGTCTGAGTGACAGGTGTAGGGCTGGGGCTTAGTGACAGGTGTAGGGCTGAGTAACAGGTGTAGTGCTGGGGCTGAGAGACAGGTGTAGTGCTGGGTCTGAGTGACAGGTGTAGGGCTGGGGCTGAGTGACAGGTGTAGTGCTGGGTCTGAGTGACAGGTGTAGGGCTGGGGCTGAGTGACAGGTGTAGTGCTGGGTCTGAGTGACAGGTGTAGGGCTGGGGCTGAGTGACAGGTGTAGTGCTGGGTCTGAGTGACAGGTGTAGGGCTGGGGCTGAGTGACAGGTGTAGTGCTGGGGCTGAGTGACAGGTGTAGGGCTGGGGCTGAGTGACAGGTGTAGTGCTGGGGCTGAGTGACAGGTGTAGGGCTGGGGCTGAGTGACAGGTGTAGTGCTGGGGCTGAGTGACAGGTGTAGTGCTGGGGCTGAGTGACAGGTGTAGGGCTGGGGCTGAGTGACAGGTGTGGTGCTGGGGCTGAGTGACAGGTGTAGGGCTGGGGCTGAGTGACAGGTGTGGTGCTGGGGCAAGGGGACGCCTGGACGCCAGCAGTCAGCCAGGGACGGGGGCTGACAGGTAAGCCTCCAGGCTACCTGCCACACACTAACTGGTGCTCCATATTCCTGCACCTTGCAGCCCGCAGCGTCGTAAGTGGTCTTCCGCTCTCACTTCCGCTGTACGCGCCGGTGGCCCGTGGCGGCCGGTGGTCCGTGGCGCCGGTGTTCCGTGGCGGCTTGTGGTCCGTGGCGGCTGGTGGTCCGTGGCGGCTGGTGGTCCGTGGCACCGGTGGTCCGTGGCGCCAGTGGTCCGTGGCGGCCGGTGGTCCGTGGCGCCAGTGGTCCGTGGCGCCAGTGGTCCGTGGCGGCTGGTGGTCCGTGGCGGCCGGTGGTCCGTGGCGGCTGGTAGTCCGTGGCACCGGTGGTCCGTGGCGCCAGTGGTCCGTGGCGCCAGTGGTCCGTGGCGGCTGGTGGTCCGTGGCGGCCGGTGGTCCGTGACTGCTGGTGGTCCGTGGCGCCGGTGGTCCGTGGCGGCTGGTGGTCCAAGGCACCCGTGGTCCGTGGCGGCTGGTGGTCCGTGGCGGCCGGACCACCGCCATCACCCATGGGAGAGGAGAGCTCCGATTAAGCCTGCTAAATAGGAATCAGAAGTCGCCTTACTTCTACGAGGAAAAAAATATGACAAATCACAGGAAATATCATGGGGAAAAATATGACAACTCCTGGATACCTATATGGACGAGAGCAGCTATAGTATACTAAGAGAGGTCCGAAAGTAGTGTACAGGAACCAGCGTCACTCGCACGAAACTATGAGGCACTGTTAGGTCACTGTGCAGGGCCTGATGTGGGTCGCTACGTCAGAAAGTGAGTGTCGAGAAGCAAGCAATTATCCAGAAATACACATAAAACCATGGTGAGAGGGGGGGGGGGGTTGAGGACCATGGTGGGTGAGGACCATGGTGGGGGAGGACCATGGTGGCCGTCATCAGGTGAGGGTGACCACCACCATCACCACCATTACCGCGTTTTTCTGAATGTCACCGCAGGCGGGGAACCAGGTGAGTGAACGCGGCCTCCGGACCAGGTGAGTGAACGCGGCCTCCGGACGAGGTGAGTGAACGCGGCCTCAGGACGAGGTGAGTGAACGCGGCCTCGGAGACCAGGTGAGTGAACGCAGACGAGAGCAGATGCAAGGCAAGATTGGACGATCACAGCAGGGAAGCAGACACAGCCGAGGTGGTGAGGGAGCAGACCAAAGGACCCAACCACTCACAACGAGACACACATATATTGTGGCGCTGGTGATAGCATCACACGGGATCACCATAGCCCGTGCTACATGGACACTTCGTTCTGAGTAGCTGAATCTAAAACAACAATAACATCACCCTTGAGGTTCCCCTTCGCCAAGACGCTGGCAGCCTTAACCTCCTTTCTTGAGGCGTAAAGAAGCCGTCTAGTCCATACCACTTTCTGTATTATAGATTTCAAAACCGCGTTACATGTATATACACCATTATTTAGGTCTATGTATACATATATGTTGATTGTATTTATGTATGATTGCATTTAAACATCCGCGGAGAAAAATATGTATGACTTTGTTTATGTACAGACGACATAGGTAATCATGGAATGTTATATTTACTTCTACAGGAGGCGGTAGAGTATGGGTGATGCCCAAATGCTACGACGGGAAAAGAGCTGCAGGCGTAAGCGTTTTAATGTGGCGTGAACGTTTTCTTTCACCGGAGTCACGTTCTGTGAGTGTTTGGTAATGCAAAGGACAGGCAAGTGAGGAGCCCCAGTCAGCCACGCCCTCGTTAAGCTCTGAGCAGGTGATGCCCCCCCCCCCTGCTAGGTGAACAGGGACATCAGGATGAAAGAAACTCTGGCCATTTGTTTTCGCCCTGGCCGGGGATCGATCCCCGGTCCCTAGATCTACGCACCCAGAGCGCTGTCCACTCAGTCACTAGGCGCCCTTAAATTGTGTGTGTGTGTGTGTATACTCACCTAGTTACTCACCTAGTTGTGCTTGCGGGGGTTGAGCTTTGTCTCTTTGGTCCCGCCTCTCAACCGTCAATCAACTGGTGTACAGATTCCTGAGCCTACTGGGCTCTATCATACCTATATTTGAAACTGTGTATGGAGTCAACCTCCACCACATCACTTCCTAGTGCATTCCATTTATTAACTACTCTGACACTGAAAAAAATTCTTTCTAACGTCTCTGTGGCTCATCTGGGTACTAAGTTTCCACCTGTGTCCCCTTGTTCGTGTTCCACCCGTGCTGAAGAGTTTGTCTTTGTCCACCCTGCTAATTCCCCTGAGAATTTTGTAGGTGTGTGTGTGTGAAAAAATAGATGGTACTATTTAAAGTCTCCAGTACTCTCTTGGGTGGAGAGTACTGTCGCTCATTAGCTGTTCCATGCAAAGCTGGAGGAGCTGGTGATCCCGGATACCGTGCGGGCAATATTTGCATCCAGAAATGACTCAATATAATGGCAAAAATATCTTTGAAACGCCCTTTATATCTTGTATATATATATATATATATATATATATATATATATATATATATATATATATATATATATATATATATATATATATATATTCCCTGGAGCCCTGGGGAGAGCTCCAGGCCTTCAACCAACTGTCCTCCAATACAGCACAACCAATCACAGCCCATCTACCAAGACAGCCAATCTACCATCACAGCCAATCTACCATCACAACCAATCTACCATCACAGCCAATCTACCATCACAGTCAATCTACCATCACAGCCAATCTACCAACACAGCCAATCTACCAAGACAGCCAATCTACCAAGACAGCCAATCTACCAAGACAGCCAATCTACCATCACAGCCAATCTACCAACACAGCCAATCTACCATCACAGCCAATCTACCAAGACAGCCAATCTACCAACACAGCCAATCTACCAAGACAGCCAATCTACCAACACAGCCAATCTACCAAGACAGCCAATCTACCATCACAGCCAATCTACCAACACAGCCAATCTACCATCACAGCCAATCTACCAAGACAGTCAATCTACCAAGACAGTCAATCTACCATCTTAGCGTCAGTGGAGAGAGTGGGAGCCTGGAGGGAGTCCACCAGAGGACTTGCAGTAACCGTAATTATTATTGTGTGGTTAGTTCTTTGTTGGCGAGGGTCGGTTATGTGATGTTTGGGCCAGCGTGACCCGGCACTACGGGGGGGGGCACCACCCAGGTCAGAGGTCAACGTTACATGAGAGAGAGAGAGAGAGAGAGAGAGAGAGAGAGAGAGAGAGAGAGAGAGAGAGAGAGAGAGAGAGAGAGAGAGAGAGAGAGAGAGAGAGAGAGAGACAGACAGACAGACAGAGAGACAGACAGACAGAGACAGGGACAGAGAGACATTTATACACCCCCTATCTATTCCCTCTCGTTCCCATACGAGCGCTGGTGACGAGTAATCAATAATGTGATCATGGTACAAAAATAGAGATAATGCAAATTAAATATGATTATATTTTCTCCATTTTAACCCAAATAATAGATCGTACTTTATTGGAGTGTTGCGCTCACTGTATTATACAGCAGAGTTCTGAAGAAGCAGGTATAGTATACATTGTTGACTAGACGCATGAGTGCATACTTTACTCGTGACTATTGCGTTCTATTTCCAGTGGCGGGCTCCGCGTTCTATTTGCAGTGGCGGGCCCCGCGTTCTATTCTATTTCCACTGGCGGCCCCGCGTTCTATTTCTCCTCTTCTCGAGGCGTTCTCTGATGACCGAGGCGAAGTGTTGTCAATGTGTTCCATGTTTAGGTTCCATAAGGTCGTTCATATGTTTACTAGTTTAGCGGCAACCCGTTCTCCCACTTTCTTACTGTCAATATTGACTTATTAAAAACGTGCATATGTGACATACTAAACATACTAGTTTACCTTGAAAAGCTTCATAGAAAACACCGACCTTACCTAACCTTCTTAGTATGTTAAGATAAGCATCTTATTGCTTCGTAATTACAATTATTACTTAACCTATTATAGGTAAAGTTGCTTAGCGGATATGTTGGTGCTGTTGGTGGTGCTGTTGTTGGTGCTGTTGTTGGTGCTGTTGGTGGTGCTGTTGTTGGTGCTGTTGTTGGTGCTGTTGGTGGTGCTGTTGTTGGTGCTGTTGGTGGTGCTGTTGTTGGTGCTGTTGTTGGTGCTGTTGGTGGTGCTGTTGTTGGTGCTGTTGTTGGTGCTGTTGTTGGTGCTGTTGTTGGTGCTGTTGGTGGTGCTGTTGGTGGTGCTGTTGGTGGTGCTGTTGTTGGTGCTGTTGTTGGTGCTGTTGTTGGTGCTGTTGGTGGTGCTGTTGTTGGTGCTGTTGGTGGTGCTGTTGTTGGTGCTGTTGTTGGTGCTGTTGTTGGTGCTGTTGGTGGTGCTGTTGTTGGTGCTGTTGTTGGTGCTGTTGTTGGTGCTGTTGTTGGTGCTGTTGTTGGTGCTGTTGTTGGTGCTGTTGCACTCGTGTTGTAAGTTGTGTGTTGCAGCCTCGTCTGGGCTCCTCTTGTATTTTTTGTGTGGTTTGCTGTAGTTGTTTGTCTCTTCTCTTGTAGTGCTCTCGTTTTCCCCTCATCTATTTAGTGTAAATAGATGAGGGAAAATAGATAAGTGTAAATAGATGACGGAAAATAGATAAATATTTAAATGGGAAATTCCCATTTAAATTCCCATTTGAAATTTGGAATAACTGAGCTCTTTCAACCCCTTTTATACCCTGTCGTAGCTCTGTCGATTAAGGCAGTGTCTGGGATGCTCCCGGACGCAGGTTCGAATCCTCGTCACGGCCCTTGTGGATTTGATCTGAACCTCAGGAGGATCTGTCTGGGTGGTGGGCAGGGGGGATAGGGTATTGCCCAATCTTGCTGGGTATACGGGGGGGGGAGGAGGGGGGCCTTCTTGCAACAGCTTGCAATCTTCCACAGTCAATGAACCTTCTTATCGGCTTTATATAACATGCAAGGTTGTGGGATATTACGGGTTATTCATGCCCGTGCATGAATCTCTGGTGGCTTAACCTTTAGTAATCTATTAATCAGCCTAGGGTTAGGTCGTTCACACAAATGCTGAACAAACCGGTAAGTAAAAAAGCGATCCCCGCGGGACATCCCGCTTCGATACCCTCACTTGTAATTGTCTTTCACTATGACATATTTTTTGTATTGTCCTTTAGGTACTCCTTGACTCAATCAATTCCTTTCCTGTATTTTATCTCGGCTTATCTTTTTCAATATAATGTTTCTTAGGAGCGGAAGCTTCGTGTTGTCTGCCCGTGAGAATGGTGGTGGTGATGGTGGTAGTGGTGTGGGTGGTGGTGTGGGTGGTAGTGGTGTGGGTGGTAGTGGTGTGGGTGGTGGTGATGGTGGCAGTGGTGTGGGTGGTAGTGGTGTGGGTGGTGGTGGTGTGGGTGGTGGTATGGGTGGTAGTGATGGTGGTGGTGGTGGTAGTGGTAGTGGTGTGGGTGGTATAGGGTGGTGGAATAGGGGTGGTGGTATGGGTGGTAGTGATGGTGGTGGTGGTGGTGGTGGTAGTGGTTTGGGTGGTATGGGTGGTGGTATGGTGTAGGTGTGGTATAGGGTGGTGGTGGTAGTGGTAGTGGTGGTGGTAGTGGTGATGGTGGTGGTGGTGGTGGTGGTGGTGGGAGAGAGGGCAATACCTAAGGAAGTATAACATGGCTGTTTAAAGACAGGTCAGAACGTTGTGTAGCGAACGTGACGTGGAGGCACCATCCTGCTGGCTCCGTGGGTATGGGGGGGGGCATGGGGGGCAGGGGGGCAGGGGGGGCAGGGGGCAGGGGGCATGGGGGTCAGGGGGCAGGGGGGCAGGGGGGGGGCCCAATGGGTGCTGGGTGGGGGCTCAGGGGGGTGGGATGGGGCTCACCAGGTGGGGGGTATTATTAATGATAATAATAAAGAAAAAGGGTACAAGTACAAGGGGTACTGGGATGGGCGAGAGGGCACCTCTCGGGTAGGAAACAGAGGGTCAAGGTGAACATATATTCTGGAATCCAAGTGAGAGAGGAATATCTGCGATATTACATCACTAAATACCTGTCACTGAGAAGAAAATATCAGCGAAACAATGTTCGTAGATGAAGCAAAACTGTTTAGGTAGATTTTTGGAACCAAGATAAATGGGCTCTCAGAGCACTCTAACGTACATAAGACCGACCATCGAGTATGCAGCAAAGCTCAGGAATTCGCATAAAAAAAAAAAACTGGACGAGAGAAAACCTCGCCACATTGGAGGAAAGATGTAGCGAGAGACATGTTAACAACATACACGATATTAAGAATAATTATCAAAGTATACAGCGAGGCCAACTTCAAGATTAACATGTATTCGAGGCCTCAATCAGAAATTAAAGTCACGGAGAAACCGGAAAGACGTTAGAAAAAACTTCTTTAGAATAAATGTATGAGAAAACATTATGCCAATCTGTGGGCTTGAACCCATCTTCTCTGGACTCCCCAGGAGAGACGAGGGTTCAATCCCCTCCCACTGCCATAATATCATCTGGTAGATGCATGCCGTTACTGTCATATATTGTGCAAGAAATGAACAGGCCAAGTTGAAAAAGTACATTAGTCAGATAAATGACAGAAACTGTTTTGTGTGGTCATCAGCTGGACCCCAATGACAGAAACAGTCTGGGAAATCATCTACGCCATTCAAGAGTGAACTGCGACCCAAAACCTAGACCCAACATACGAGCTCAAAGAGCAACAGTTGTTGTAACCCCCGTCACTGTAGCCACTGTAGTCACTGTAGTCACTGCAGTCACTGTAGACACTGCAGTCACTGTCAGGCCAGCTGTGACGGGCGAGGTGTGGTGGCACCTGGGCTAGCGTGGTGCGTGGTGGGGGAGGCGGCAACACACCCGCCATTACAGTAATTGCGAAAAGGTAATACCCGGTCAGCGGGAGACATTGCTCTAGGAGTGTATAGTGCGTTGATCCCTGCTGTCCCGCCACCAGGGGTACCACTACCACCAGGGGTACCACCACCACCAGGCCAGGGGGTACCACCACCAGGCCAGGGGTACCACCACCACCAGGGGTACCATCACCATGCTCAGGGGTACCACGACCAGGCCAGGGGTACCACCACCACCAGGGGTACCATCACCATGCTCAGGGGTACCACGACCAGGCCAGGGGTGCCACCACCACCAGGGGTACCATCACCATGCTCAGGGGTACCACCACCAGGCCAGGGGTACCACCACCACCAGGGGTACCACCACCACCAGGCCAGGGGTACCACTACCAGGCCAGGGGTGCCACCACCACCAGGGGTACCATCACCATGCTCAGGGGTACCACGACCAGGCCAGGGGTGCCACCTGCCAGACAAACACGAACGCACACGTCAGAAGTCAGGAGTAGAATGCGGATGTCAACACACATTAGCGCCAAGCATCCTCCCTCTTGCTCAAGCTTCTTCCTCTTCCTCATCCTTCTTTTTACCCTTTTTCTTTGCTCTTTTCCATCTACCTTTTCTTTTTAACAATTCTGTTTTCCTCCAAGTCCCTTTCCCAATTAAAAGAATAACTCACATATTAATACAGAACTCATAAATCACAAGAGAATTGAAAATGTTGAAATATTACATTTATAAAAGCAAGATCAGTGGCTTACCACATCAACCCCCTTTCCCTTTCTATCCTCCCCCTTACCCTTTCTACCCTCCCCCTTACCCTTTCTACCCTCCCCCTTACCCTTTCTACCCTCCCCACTTACCCCTTCTACCCTCCTCTTCCCATATACCCTCTCTATCTTCCTCTTCCTTTTTTGTTGTTCAAGGTGAATACACGAGAAGACGACTTCTGACTTTTGTTAGCCGTCTTAGAGCTAACAAGAGTCTTGCTCTTGCATCTCTGCTTTTTAACGGGGGTATTCTGCACATCCTGCCATGCCTCCTAGCATCATGTGGCAGGAGGCATGGCTGTGTTCAGATTTGAAACAATTGTTTGGCTCAAACACTGATGAGATCGTTCGCAAAGCATCCATCAATCTCAGGCGACTATGGAGTTGTGCTCTGATTGTCGGTCTGGAGTGGCCTCTCCAGGGCGCAAAGCCAGGGTAGGTTGATTCGTGGTAGAAGCTGTCACCCATGCAGCAGGTCCCCCCCCTCCCTCTCCACGGGGCCGAAAGTCTCCAATGGAAAGGCAAACGCCAATACGATTGGTTCCAGCGCCGTCGCAGGAACTGTCAGAACGAGGTTGAAGGCAACAACGAACTGCCCCGGGGAGCCTCCAGCTCCGGGGTTGACCTCGAAGTTGGTGAAAGAAGACACAGGGACTCAGGACCCGGAGACCGCCGTGGTCGGGGCCGGAGAAGAACCACCCCAGCAAGGGCAAGAACGACCCCAGCCTCCTGAAGCAGAGCCTGGGGGGCCGCACGAGCCCCAGGAGGTGGACGGCCCGGTCCCGCACCTACGGGTTCCTGACAGAGATCGTCACAACCCCCCCCCCCCCCCCGTCACCCGAAACCGGCTTCCTTCACGACCCAGCGGAAGGAAGAGTAATAATTATCAATTAATTATATTATTATTATAATAATGTAATTAATAATTGGGTAATTATTAATTATCCAATGTGTTCATTCATCCGCACAGTAACGAAGGACCATCTCTCCATTCTGTCGGTTTTTGTCACTATGTGTCTGCGTCAGTCTCTAACAATGTGCCATCGTTGGATGCCCTGGCCTGTTTCTCTTCGACTTTGTTTAACTTCCCCCATCCCAAAATGCCAACATCCACCCAGACCATATCATATTTGCATAGCATCAGAACCCATTTGAAAATATCTTGGGTGTGTTTTCTGTAGCACTTCATCCGTCCACCAAACAAATCCAAGTGTTGGATATGTCTCTCACCACACAAAGGGACCGGGAGGGGCAAAGGAGAGACTGGCATGAAGATTGTATAGGAAAATGCTGATGGAACCTTCAACAAAGCATGTGAACTGTTTTCAAATAAACAGCGGATATGTTGAAGAATATGAACCTTCCACTGGGACATTTTCTTGGTGGTTACCTCCCTTGTGCATTTTTAATAAAACACTATTTGTATTTATGAAAAATAATATAAAAATTCTAGGTGGTATAGTTTGTTCATGGTAGATCAACCAAAATCTTGACAGAAAAAAAACTATCCGGAGCCACAGAGGGAGGAGGCCGCGGCTGGGGTGCCGTATACACGACAATATCCGGAGCCACAGAGGGAGGAGGCCGCGGCTGGGGTGCCGTATACACGACAATATCCTGAGCCACAGATGGTGTAGGTTCTTGGTAGGAGCGAAGCTGGTCACTCTTGTGTTAAGACAGACTAAACCAACCCGTTGGTGCCTCAGTTGCTGAAGTATTCGACGCATGCGAGGCCTCTGCTTTTTCTTGAACCCCCATCTTAAGACGCCACGTTTCTAGCAAAGACAGGACGACTAAATTTGCATCCAGTGCCTCCCTCGTTGCTTAATGCTGACTGCTCCTAAATGGGCGCGTCGACCAGCACCACAGGTGGACACAGGTGAACACAGGTGAGCACAGGCTAACACAGGTGTACACAGCTGCAGCACCTGCATTCCCTCGACCTGTGTAAACAACTGTCGGCGTGTTCTTGAAAGAAAAAATAAAGTAGCCAAAATATTGACTCTCACAACACCTGCCCCCCTGTGAAGCGGGTTCTCACACACCCGACTCTGAAGCGGGTTCTATCACACACCCGACACTGTGAAGCGGGTTCTCTCACACACCCGACACTGTGAAGCGGGTTCTCACACACCCGACTCTGAAGCGGGTTCTATCACACACCCGACACTGTGAAGCGGGTTCTCTCACACACCCGACTCTGTGAAGCGGGTTCTATCACACACCCGACACTGTGAAGCGGGTTCTCTCACACACCCGACTCTGTGAAGCGGCTTCTCTCACACACAATCGCTCCCACGTCACCTCTCCAAAAATCCCCCCCCCCTCACCAACACACCTGCGAAAAACACATTAGCAACGCAATGGCTCAGAACACCCTAATCCATTCTACAGGATGAACAGCGACGTGACACACAAGCTAGAAGAACGTTTATAAAAGCACGGAAGATGATCCCGGTCGCTGGACGCGGCTGTGACAACTGGGGAAAAAAAATTGCGGCGCCGATAACATTTGATAACACTGCTTGATAACATGGACGCTTCGCTAAATTAAAATTTCTTGAATATCGGTTCAGGAATAATTGGCGGTGTTTAAACGGAACGGTGGACAGAGTTTTTGCTGTCTAAGCTGTCTAGACAGGAGGAAGGGGAAGACATTATATTATATATAATTACTACTATATAATTACGTATAATTACGTGTATATTACTTGGTATCTCTCTCTTCTCCTTTCTAGTGAATACATTTGGAGAGCTTTGAGACGATCCCAATAATTTAGGTGCTTTATCGCGTCTATGTATGCCGTATATGTTCTCATGTGGCCTCATAATCTCTGTTGATAAAACAAGGGTTCTTATTCCCCATTCTCTTCATGTTAACTATGCTATTAATGGAGTGCCCGTGGAGACTTGTGAGTCTTATAAATATCTTGGAGTTGAGGTTAATGATACAAATCTCACCAGCAACCTGCGCAAAAAACTAGTTGAGCGTCTTAAACCTCTCAAAACTCTTGTGGGCAACGGATTTGGCATTAACATAAAATATGCTCGTAGTTTTTATATTGCCTTTATACGATCTGTTGTTGATTATTATGCCTTGCATCTTCTTAATTTTTCTCCTAAACAATTACAAGGCCTAGATGTAGTACAGAATATTCTGGGTTGTCCTAGAACTGTCAGAATTGGTAACATGAGAAAGGAACTTATAGGCCGTATTCGAATTTTCGTCACGGCCCTTGTGGATTTATTCATTTGATACATCACGCTATTGTGATTTCTGTGTGTAATGAAGTAAGGGCGAAGAGGAAGAACGGCCTATTGACATAGCTTGAGTGCATGGGGAAATTGTGTAAAATCCTGGTTTGTGTCTCGGAGAGGCTGGAGGATCCAAGTAAATTCAGTAGAATTTCTGGTTGCAATTCCTATACCCTATCGTAGCTCAGTCGATTAAGTCAGCGTCTGGGATGCTCTCGGACGTAGGTTCGAATCCTCGTCACGGCCCTTGTGGATTTGTTCATTTTATGTTTAAGGTCTTCATATTTACCGTACCTGAGTACATGTAATTTATCACTGTTAAACGTCATGTTATTTTCTGCTGCCCAGGCGAGAACTTCACCAGTCGAAGATGGGAGTGGGGAAGAAAGGAGGGGGGGGGGGAGACAGGGGGAGGGGGGAGGGGAGAGAGGGGGAAGACAGGGGGGATGGGATAGACAGGGGGAGGGGACAGACAGGGAGAGGGGGGAAGACAGGGGGATGGGATAGACAGGGAGGAGGGGATAGACAGGGGGAGGGGACAGACAGGGAGAGGGGGGAAGACAGGGGGATGGGATAGACAGGGGGGGGAGGGGTGAACACAAGTGGACACAGGTAATCCAGTGGTGCCACATCTTGCATTGTTTACACAGTGGTGCCGCCTCACCAAGAGCCAAGGTGAAGGCCGCCAGTCAGCCAGAGGTGAGTGAACCACGCCAGCAGGTGTAGCAGGTGTAGCAGGTGCAGGTGTAGCAGGTGTAGCAGGTGCAGCAG
Source organism: Procambarus clarkii (assembly GCF_040958095.1). Lineage (NCBI taxonomy): Eukaryota > Metazoa > Arthropoda > Malacostraca > Decapoda > Cambaridae > Procambarus > Procambarus clarkii. The sequence continues at coordinate 41,814,520 of NC_091150.1, read as the reverse complement.
ATGCAGCAGGTGTAGCAGGTGTAGCAGAGGCAGCAGGTGTAGCAGAGGCAGCAGGATAAGCTACAGGAAGAGCACGGTAGGGGGGGGAGGGGGGTAGCAGAAAGAGGAACTGAAGACAACAAGACAAATTAGGACAGAAGAAGAGGAGACGTGAAAATAAGAAAAACAAAGAGGAAACCGTAAATGAGAAGCGGGACGGGAAGTGGGACGGGAAGCGGGACGGGAAGTGGGACGGGAAGCGGGACGGGAAGCTGGACGTGAAGCGGGACGGGAAGCGGGACGTGAAGCGGGACGGGAAGCGGGACGGGAAGCGGGACGGTGAAGCGGGGTGGTGATGAACAAAGACTAAAAAACCCGAGAAATATTGTGAGACTTTAAGAGAAACCAAAACACCAGAGACAAGGAGAGAGAGAGAGAGAGAGAGAGAGAGAGAGAGAGAGAGAGAGAGAGAGAGAGAGGGAGAGAGAGGGAGAGAGAGGGAGAGAGAGAGAGAGAGAGAGAGAGAGAGAGAGAGAGAGAGAGAGAGAGAGAGAGAGAGAGAGAGAGAGAGAGAGAGAGAGAGAGAGAGAGGGGGGGGAGAGGAAGGTGTGAGTTGAAATTACTAGGTAAATGTCTTAATTCCCCCCCCCCCCCACCCACCAACCACCCTACAGATGTGATCACTCGCCCGTAGCCACCACCACCATCATCACCACCACCACCACCACCACCACCACCACCACCACCACCACCACCACCATCATCACCACCACCACCACCACCACCACCACCACCACCACCACCACCACCACCACCACCATCACCACCACCACCACCACCAGAATCCGAACTTTTAAAGTTGTAAATTAATATTGTCTTAACAACTAGCTATACAAGATGTAAAACTTGCAATAATTCTTAAAAAAAAAAGAATTACAACAAGGGAACTTGACTTCTCTAAACTATATTCTCTGGTCCGAAAGATGGCTGCTCAACGTGAACCCCAGTAAATGCAAGGTAATCAGAGTGGAGGAGAAAGCGAGCAGACAGCAAGAACAGAAGAACATGAGGGCCAAGGCAGAGTCTGAAATCTGAAGAAAAACAAAAATTGAGAGTAGACGTACCACCAAGCCAGTCTCCAAAAGCAGAATGCTCCCAAGAATATGCAGAAGAGGCATATGTTAAGCTGGCGAATAGCTCCCAATAGCGTCCAGTGATCGGCCTTGAGAGCGCTCTACACCTCCATGAAGGCCACGTGGGAATGAGGCAGATTAGCAGGCCATTACGACCCCCTCACCAACTCAAAGAATTAAACGTAGAAGATATGAAGGAAATCCAGAGACTTGAGAAGCATGTCATTAGATGATCAATAATTGAAAAGGCCCCAAAAGCAGATGGTCGGTCCAACAGGTACAACTAGACAGGTACAATTAGACAGGTACAATTAGACAGGTACAATTAGACAGGTACAGACGGACTGTACACAAAGCCATCACAGTCAGGGCAGCATTAGGCCCCCTCTCACGGCGTGTAATGGATATAAATACCGCGATGTTTACCTGTGATGTGGTGCCCCGGGCCACAGTGAAGCTCCGCCACATTACTGATCCTCTCACACACACACACACACACACACACACACACACACACACACACACACACACACACACACACACACACACACACACACACACACACACATACACACACACACACACACACACACATACACACACACACACACACACACACACATACACACACACACACACACACACACACACACACACACACACACACACACACACACACACACACACACACATGATACACGGTCATAATGACTTTAGAGCGCTTTCTCCTGATAATTACCTGACCTTTGTAGTAAGTAGTGATGCTATATTGAGTGTTCCTCTTCAGTTGTTACAGGAAGGTAGTTACGCTCCATCGTTTACTGTCCGGCTGCTCTCATCTTCTCTCTCATTATTGTAATTACCTTGCTCTTGCTGGTATTGTATTCAATGAGCCAGTTCTCAGACCAACTCTGCAACTCTATGGACTGCATCTGCCTCGTCTCTTATCACGTGTTAACACAGATGTACAGGACTATCCCCCATGGTCACGTCATCACGTGTTAACACAGTTGTACAGGACTATCTCCCATGGTCACGTCATCACGTGTTAACACAGTTGTACAGGACTATCTCCCATGGTCACGTCATCACGTGTTAACACAGTTGTACAGGACTATCTCCCATGGTCACGTCATCACGTGTTAACACAGTTGTACAGGACTATCCCCCATGGTCACGTCATCACGTGTTAACACAGATGTACAGGACTATCTCCCATGGTCACGTCATCACGTGTTAACACAGATGTACAGGACTATCTCCCATGGTCACGTCATCCACGTATGTGACTAGAGGTTGGGTATTTTTTTCTGGACTAATGCCTCAGACCCTCCTGGTATCCCTCGATAGTATTACTCAGATAGTATTACTCAGGATAAAATACCTGAAATCCTTGCACTGTATCCATATTTCGCTTCCAGTAGATAAACGACCTCAGGGATTAAGAAACTAGTGTATTGTGTAGACTAATAATAACAAACAGCAGCTCCCACTATGACTGTAATATCTCCATTGCTCAAACAATTATGCATTAGCGATAAGGCCTACTATAAATGAATAATGATTCACTGTAAATACATATCTATTGAAAATAGAACATTCGCTGTAACTAGCTAATATAATAATATATGTAATTATTAATGTAATAATCTCCATTGAGGTCTGATAAAAGCCTTTTGTGCCCTGTATAATCCTTTTTGCGCTACCGCTCACAGGATGAGTATGGGGTGCACAATAAACAAGCGGCCTCCGGCGGCTACAATGACAAACTCTGACTTCTTGCCGCTGTTTGAAGGGGTTTGTTTACAAGCCTCGCATGTGTACGTGCGTGAGTGTGTATGTATCCACCTAGTTGTACTTACCCACTTGTGCTTGCGGAGGTTGAGCTCTGACTCTTTGGTCCCGCCGTTCCCTGTGTGTACTCACCTATTTGTGCTTGCGGGGGTTGAGCTTTGGCTCTTTGGTCCCGCCTCTCAACTGTCAATCAACTGGTGTACAGATTCCTGAGCCTACTGGGCTCTATCATATCTACATTTAAAACTGTGTATGGAGTCAGCCTCCACCACATCACTGCCTAATGCATTCCATCCGTTAACTACTCTGACACTAAAAAAGTTCCTTCTAACGTCTCTGTGGCTCATGTGAGTACTCAGTTTCCACCTGTGTCCCCTTGTTCGCGTCCCACCAGTGTTGAATAGTTTATCCTTGTTTACCCGGTCGATTCCTCTGAGGATTTTGTAGGTTGTGATCATGTCTCCCCTTACTCTTCTGTCTTCCAGTGTCGTAAGGTGCATTTCCCGCAGCCTTTCCTCGTAACTCATGCCTCTTAGTTCTGGGACTAGTCTAGTGGCATACCTTTGGACTTTTTCCAGCTTCGTCTTGTGCTTGACAAGGTACGGGCTCCATGCTGGGGCCGCATACTCCAGGATTGGTCTTGTGTGTGTGTGTGTGTGTGTGTGTGTGTGTGTGTGTGTGTGTGTGTGTGTGTGTGTGTGTGTGTGTGTGCGTGCGTGCGTGCGTGCGTGCGTGCTTATGTTTAATGTTTATGTTTGGGTGCGCAAAGTCACTGTTAACACCTAGATAACGCGAAGCCAATTCTTTGTTCTTCCCAAGCACCCTCCCTTCCTCCCTCCCTCCCCCAATCTCCCTCCCTCTCTCGCTCTCTCCCCCTCCATCTCTCTCCCTACTTTTCTCCCTCCCTCCCTCCCTCCCTCCCCCCCACAACACTCTCCTCGATTAACTTATCTTGACAGTGTTTTCTTACCTCCTTCTTTCTCTCTCTTTCTGGTTTTCTTTTCACTGTTTGTGCCAATCTTTGTCTCTCTTAATATTTGTATTTGTATTAGTGGTTTTATAATCCTCCTCCTCCTCCTCCTCCTCCTCCTCCTCCTCCTCCTCCTCCTTTTCTCACCAGCCTCATCCTCCTCCTCCTCCCTTTCTCACCAGCCTCCTCCTCCTCCTCCTCCTCCCTTTCTCACCAGCCTCATCCTCCTCCTCCTCCCTTTCTCACCAGCCTCCTCCTCCTCCTCCTCCTCCTCCTTCGTTGTTCATACATAACAAATACACTGTTCACTCGTTCACTTTTTTGGTCTTTGGTATTAATGGTAATTTCATGTGATCAAATATTATTGTTGTGTTGTTTACATCCTTATGTGGTTGTCTCTCGTCTCGTTGGAGCGTTCTCTGGGTGCTCTCGTATCTCTGAAGCGTTCTCTGGGTGCTCTCGTATCTCTGAAGCGTTCTCTGGTCACTACTCTGCCCTCTGAAGCGTTCTCTAGGTGCTCTCATATCTCTGGAGCGTTCTCTGGGTGCTCTTATATCTCTGGAGCGTTCTCTGGGTGCTCTCATATCTCTGGAGCGTTCTCTGGATGCTCTCATATCTCTGGAGCGTTCTCTGGTCACTACTCTGGCCTCTGAAGCGTTCTTTGGGTGCTCTTTTATCTCTAGAGCGTTCTCTGGGTGCTCTCATATCTCTGGAGCGTTCTCTGGGTGCTCTCATATCTCTGGAGCGTTCTCTGGGTGCTCTCATATCTCTGGAGCGTTCTCTGGGTGCTCTCATATCTCTGGAGCGTTCTCTGGGTGCTGTCATCTCTCTGGAGCGTTCTCTGGGTGCTCTCATCTCTCTGGAGTGTTCTCTGGGTGCTCTCATATCTCTGGAGCGTTCTCTGGGTGCTCTCATATCTCTGAAGCGTTCTCTGGGTGCTCTCATATCTCTGGAGCGTTCTCTGGGTGCTCTCATATCTCTGTAGCGTTTTCTAGGTGCTCTCATATCTCTGGAGCGTTCTCTGGGTGTCCCACAACCCCTTATAGCGTTCGCTGGGCCCCTTTCATCTTGCTGGAGCGTTCTCCTGGTTCCTCCAATCTCTCTGGTGCGTTCTCAGGGCACCGTTGATATCCCTGAAGTGTTCTCTGCCCCCCTCATATCCTAGGAGCGTTCTCTCGTCGCCTCCCAGCTCCCTCGAGCGTTCTCTTTGCGTTTATTATATCTCTGGGGAGTTCCCTGGACGTCTCCTATCTCTGGAGGGTTCTTTTGGCGCCTCTCAGGTCTGAGGCGTTCTTTGCCCACCTCTCATCTCCCTCGAGCCTTTTCTGAGCCCCTCTCTTCTCTTTTGAGAGCTCTCTGTGTCTCTCTTAGGGGCATTTTCTGGGCCTCTGTCGCGTTCTTCCTCTATCTCCCTCCTTCTCTCCCCCCCCCCTTCCCCAGTCAACCTCCCCCCCCTCCCCTTCCCCAGTCAACCTCCTCCCCCCCCCCTCTTTCACCTCGAAGGCATAACACTGAAAGAAATTCGCTGCATCACTGAGTACAGTGACCACAAGTGGCGACCCTCCCCCCCCCATTCCACACTCCCCTCCCCCTATTCCACACCCCCCCTCTCTATCCATCCCCCCCTCATCATCTACACTCCCCTCTCCCCCATTCTCACCCGCAACACTACTCCCCCCCCCCCCCTCAGTGAACAATGTATTTATGTACAGTATACAGAGTATATACAGTGAACAGTGCAATTATGTACAGTGAAGGTAGATAATTCCAAGATCAAATACACACCAGAACACCCCGGCCCCCTCACAGAGGCGGGACCAAAGAGCCAAAGCTCAACCCCCGCTAGCACAAATAGGTGCGTACAGAAGTGAAGGTAAGGGTGCCAGAAGCACAATTAGCGAACACTGTATAACGAAACCCACCGCTGCCACCATTGATATAACATGGGTAGTCCGCTAAGCCACCAATATTAACGTGGTAGGCACACCACCACTAACGATCTACCGTCTCGACTTGTGCGTGCGTACCGTAGCACTCTGCTCTGCCACCTTCGGTATAGGTTATCTTGAGGTGGTTATCTTGAGATGATTTCGGGGCTTTTTAGTGTCCCCGCGGCCCGGTCCTCGACCAGGCCTCCACCCCCAGGAAGCAGCCTGTGACAGCTGACTAACACCCAGGTACCTATTTACTGCTAGGTAACAGGGGCATAGGGTGAAAGAAACTCTGCCCATTGTTTCTCGCCGGCGCCAGGGATCGAACCCGGGATCACTGGATCACAAGTCCAGCGTGCTGTCCGCTCGGCCGACCGGCTCCCTCTAGGTGGGGACACTTTAATTACCGCTCGTGATACCAAGAGCTGCTTGACCTTAAAGCTGAGAACTTTCGCTGCCATCACCTTCATGTATACATCTCCTTCCTATTTAGGGGTTTAGAATTCTTTTAAATAATTACTCCAGTTAATTACCTGTCGGTGACTTGTGCAGGGAAGTCAAAGGGAGCAGATGCAAGTGACTTAATAACGTCGACTCTCTTGATAATTATTTTGGAAAAGTAATTATGAAAAGTAAAAGTTAAAAAGTAAGAAAAGGTATTGAAATATTGCTTGAGAAATGATATTGGTAATTACACTGGGGTGCAGACGAGGAGTCACAATAACGTGGCTGAAGTATGTTGACCAGACCACACACTAGAAAGTGAAGGGACGACGACGACGTTTCGGTCCGTCCTGGACCATTCTCAAGTCGATACACCTGGGTGTATCATTGACTATATGTACAGAATATACTGGAGAATCAAGAGTAATTAACGCAGGTGACTCAGGTGCTTCAGGAGACAATCTTGAGGTTATCTTGAGATGATTTCGGGGCTTTCAGTGTCCCCGCGGCCCGGTCCTCGACCAGGCCTCCACCCCCAAGAAGCAGCCCGTGACAGCTGACTAACACCCAGGTACCTATTTTACTGCTAGGTAACGGGCATTGGGTGAAAGAAACTCTGCCCATTGTTTCTCGCCGGCGCCTGGGATCGAACCCAGGACCACAGGATCACAAGACCAGCGTGCTGTCCACTCGGCCGACCGGCTCCCTTGCCGGTCGAGACAATGCCTACTTGATGACAGATGTGAGGGGAAAACCACCTGATGCTCATGAAAATGAACTCAACGGGAAGTTTATGGATTACAAAGTCTATTCCAAACAAGACATATTCGTAAAAAATTAATCAATGGATATTAACAATTCAAAGGTGTTATAAAACAGGTGTAGCCATTAACCTGTGTCCCCGCTCCAGTAATTTACAGGTTGTTAGTGGAACTTGTTTCCTCCCCCCCCCCCACACCCCACCCCACACCCCACCCCATAAAAATTGCGTTATTGGTGGTACCGTTTCCAGTATCACACTGACTCGTCGTGAGTCGAGGTAGATATATATATATATATATATATATATATATATATATATATATATGTCGTACCTAGTAGCCAGAACGCACTTCTCAGCCTACTATGCAAGGCCCGATTTGCCTAATAAGCCAAGTTTTCCTGAATTAATATATTTTTTCTAATTTTTTTCTCATGAAATGATAAAGCTGCCCATTTCATTATGTATGAGGTCAATTTTTTTTATTGGAGTTAAAATTAACGTAGATATATGACCGAACCTAACCAACCCTACCTAACCTAACCTAACCTATCTTTATAGGTAAGGTTAGGTTAGGTAGCCGAAAAAGTTAGGTTAGGTTAGGTTAGGTAGACGAAAAACAATTAATTCATGAAAACTTGGCTTACTAGGCAAATCGGGCCTTGCATAGTAGGCTGAGAAGTGCGTTCTGGCTATTAGGTACGACATATATATATATATATATATATATATATATATATATATATATATATATATATATATATATATATATATATATATATATATATATATATATATATATATAAAGTGTGGATGATGCTGTCTGACACTAAATTACAGCTTAATAGCTCTCGACCACAGCGAAGCAAAGATAAAAAAAAAAAGCCTCCTGGGCCCAATTCGATGACTGTATCAGTTGTCAAACTGTCAAAGACTTGGCTCAGGAGGTTGTAGAACCTCACACAAACCTTCACATCACCTCATTCTAACATTTACCTCCCTTCTCCCTCTCCCCTCCTTTCCCCTTCCCTTTCCCCTTCCCCTTCCCGCACACACACACGGGTCAACCTCATCTGCCCTGGCACTTTGTGTAAACAAGATGGCAGGTTGGATAATGTTCTCAACCGCTGGAGGTCAACTTGATGTACCAAGAGAGAGAGAGAGAGAGAGAGAGAGAGAGAGAGAGAGAGAGAGAGAGAGAGAGAGAGAGAGAGAAAGAGGAGGAGAAGGAGGGGGGAATAGAGAAGTGAGGGAGACATGGGTGAGAGAGGAAGAGAGAAAGAAAGAGATAGGAGAGAAAGCAAGAGAGAGAAAGAGGGAAAATTCTCTCACTATTATATATATATCTGTATGAACATCATATAAGGGTATTCTAAGCACAGTGAACACTGTGTGAACACGAGGAGAACACGAGTCTTGCACCACCAGCCTGTACGTATAAAAAAAATGGCGCTGGAAGAACAGGCTGAGAACTTGTCAAAGAACAAGTTGAACACCAACCGCGGGCAAATATCTCCACTATTCGCACCTTTTGTCTGTGTAATTCTTACCCTCCCCCCCCCTCATGGTGCACTGCACATACCCATGGTGCACAGCACATACCCATGGTACACAGCACATACCCTCATGGTGCACAGCACATACCCTCATGGTGCACAGCACATACCCTCATGGTGCACTGCACATACCCATGGTACATAGCACATACCCTCATGGTGCACAGCACATACCCTCATGGTGCACTGCACATACCCATGGTACACAGCACATACCCTCATGGTGCACAGCACATACCCTCATGGTGCACAGCACATACCCTCATGGTGCACAGCACATACCCATGGTGCACAGCACATACCCATGGTGCACAGCACATACCCTCATGGTGCACAGCACATACCCTCATGGTGCACAGCACATACCCTCATGGTGCACAGCACATACCCTCATGGTGCACAGTGCATACCCATGGTACACAGTACATACCCTCATGGTGCACAGCACATACCCTCATGGTGCACAGTGCATACCCATGGTACACAGCACATACCCTCATGGTGCACAGCACATACCCTCATGGTGCACAGCACATACCCATGGTACACAGCACATACCCTCATGGTGCACAGCACATACCCATGGTGCACAGCACATACCCATGATGCACAGCACATACCCATGATGCACAGCACATACCCATGATGCACAGCACATACCCATGATGCTCAGGACACACCTATGATGCACAGCACACGCTAAAGGGGAAATATGCTGTAGACTCGTGTAAATGATTGTACATGTATCAATCACACAGAGAAATCACACTAACCTCATATATATATATATATATATATATATATATATATATATATATATATATATATATATATATATATATATATATATATATATATATATATATATATAAGCGAGAAATATCAGGAGAAAAGTTGGGTTTGGTCAGCTGGACTTGTGACATCAGAGGTTCTGATTGGCTGGCTGTTCCCAGCCAATCATCGGCCACCTTCTTCAGTTCATTCAAAAACAATTTATTCCCCCCCTTAGTGTTTACACCTTGTGTATATTGTGTATATATACACCCTTATTGTGCATACGTGGGTGACGGGGTGTATGCTGGGGTGTGGAGAAGGGAGGGAGAGGGTACGGTTTGGGGTGATGGGGGTGATGGGGGTGATGGGGGTGGGGTTGGGTGATGGGTGGAATGGAGGGAAGGCTTGGATTCTTTCTTCGGACATTTGTTGTATCTTTTAAAATATCTTCCTCACGTCTCTCACCCCTCACCTCATTTTCTTTCACTCTCATCTCATTTTCTCTCACCCTCACCTCATTTTCTCTCACTCTCATCTCATTTTCTCTCACCCTCACCTCATTTTCTCTCACTCTCACCTCATTTTCTCTCACTCTCACCTCATTTTCTCTCACTCTCACCTCATTTTCTCTCACTCTCACCTCATTTTCTCTCACTCTCACCTCATTGTCTCTCACTCTCACCTCATTTTCCCCATTTCGGTAATATTAAGCCCCTATGGGCGAATATTCTCGGGTAAATACTAGCTTAAATATCTGAATGTTTCTGTGTTCCTGTGAGCACTTGACGCTCTACACACACTACGTATGTCAGACCAGTACTAGACTGTGCAGCGCAGTGTGGATCTTCCATCTGAGAAAACACAAAATTCAAGTATAATCGTTTGCTTGAAGTCTGAACTAAGATGACCTCACCACGAGGAAAGGCTGAGGGAACTATGCACCTCATCACGCTGGAGAAAAAGAAGGAGTAAGAGGAGACTTCTTTACGACATAAAAAATTCTTTGAGGCACTGACAAAGTGAACAGAAGTACAAGGTTTAAACCCAACCATGACGAGAAGACCTCGGACGATCCATCGGGATGAATGAACGAAGGTTTTCAGCGTAGGAGGTAGTTAGCAAGTTAAATGAGGTACATTAGTTGAGGCAAATCTCAACTATTTATGGCTTCAAGACCTCGCATCAGAACAAGAGGAGCAGGGAGAAATTACAATAGACGACCAGTAACTGAAACGCGAGGACCAAGAGCTGAAGCTTTCTCTGCAATCACATATCAGTAAGTGCACACGCACCACTAATGCAACAAAAAAAAATCAATGTATAATCAAACAAAATTGATATAATTGTCTCAAAATAGTAGAGTTATGAAGCGGCAATATATGACTTGAGACCGAGACGGCGAACGTTCTCTGACGACTGTTTTACAACCCGTCACCTCGGGACTTGAGGCCGAGACGACGAACGTCCTCTGGCGACCGTTTTACAACCCGTCACCTCGGGATGTGAAACCGAGACGACGAACGTCCTCTGACGACTGTTTTACAACCCGTCACCTCGGGACTTGTGGCCGAGACGGCGAACGTCCTCTGGCGACCGTTTTACAACCCGTCACCTCGGGATGTGAGGCCGAGACAACGAACGTCCTCTGGCGACCGTTTTACAACCCGTCACCTCGGGATGTGAGGCCGAGACAACGAACGTCCTCTGGCGACTGTTTTACAACCCGTCACCTCGGGATGTGAGGCCGAGACAACGAACGTCCTCTGGCGACCGTTTTACAACCCGTCACCTCGGGATGTGAGGCCGAGACAACGAACGTCCTCTGACGACTGTTTTACAACCCGTCACCTCGGGATGTGAGGCCGAGACAACGAACGTCCTCTGACGACTGTTTTACAACCCGTCACCTCGGGACTTGAGGCCGAGACGACGAACGTCCTCTGGCGACCGTTTTACAACCCCTCACCATTTAAAATTATTCAGCAGGCGACAGGCAAGCACGCTTTAGATCAAGAGGGAGTGTGGGGGGGCAAGACACAAAAAATATTGCAGTACGTGAATTATATAACTCCCCCCGGCCGGGTGTTGTGAGCTCCGAGGCAGAACAAAGAACAATAAATAACTCCCCGATAGAACAGGGCCTTTAATTAGCTTGGCGTGTTCAACACAAAAATCGTAGCTCTCTCGGCTTCCAAATATAACAAAGACGAGTAATTATAGCCAAGCCAGAAAACATTAGCTGGACCTTTAAAGAGGCGTGACTGAGATCACCAGTAACACTGGGATATGAGAACAAGGAGCTGGGATATGAGGCCAAGGAGCTGGGATATGAGGCAACACGGCGGTCTCTGCAACACTAGTACTAGACGCAACACAACGGTCTCTGGGATATGAGGCCAAGGAGCTGGGATATGAGGACAAGGAGCTGGGATGAGGACAAGGGGCTAGGATATGAGGACAAAGAGCTGGGATATGAGGACAAGGAGCTGGGATATGAGGACAAGGAGCTGGGATATGAGGACAAGAAGCTAGGATTTGAGGACAAGGATCTGGGATTTGAGGACAAGGAGCTGGAATATGAGGACAAAGAGCTGGAATATGAAGACAAGGAACTGGAATATCAGGACGAGTGGGGCGAGTGGGGAGGAAGGGGGGTAAAGGAATAGTCCCCAACCACTTTGACTCACGAGGATCGAACGCCGACCTGCAAGAATCAAAGTCGTCCCTGTCCCGACCAATCCAACAGGCTGGCTGGATCTCGCCTTCAATACCGGAGATAAACTCACAAATAATGTCACTGGAAAGGAGGGGGGGCGGGAGAGATGACGGTCCCATTATATTATTAGAGTAAAATGTATATTGTAAACATTGCCCAAAAGTCACCGATAGGTCCACGTATAACCCTCACCGCACACTAGAAGGTGAAGGGACGACGACGTTTCGGTCCGTCCTGGACCATTCTTAAGTCGAGGGACTGAAGCTATAATTCCCTGGAAACACAAATCGTAACTGTCTCTATTTTCTGCTTGTTACAACTTGTAATAAAGTTGTTACATCTTGGCTTAACGTGTTTATGACGTGTTAGATCGTTGTTACAACTTGCTATATTGGTTGTTATAACTGGTTAGGTGGTCTTAAAACTGGTTAGGTGTTTAAACTTGTCTGAACGTTGTGCCAACGTCGTAGTTTCGGTGTGTGTGTTTGGCTGGATATATACGGCCGACGAAATAAACAGTTTGAAGCGACTGAAGCAAGCAAGGAGGTCAACGATGAACAACGGAGGGCAAATTCAGTGTCTGGAAGAAGACAAAAATGGTAAAATAAAAATAGTGGGAGGAAAAAAACACAAATAAATGAGAACAGGTATAAAAGCTGATGAACAAAACAAACCGGTTGACGGAGAAGAGAAAAGAGAGAGAGAGAGAGAGAGAGAGGAGAGGAGAAACAAAAATTGTTTAACAACGGTACACCTCTAGCTCCTGAGAGCCGGCAGAGGAGCTCAAGGCTGAGAGATCGAGCCAACTGTTATATTGACTTGCATGTAAATGGCACCAAAAGCGGTGTTGACACGGGAATATATATATAAGAAATATATGTTGAATAAACTGAGGAGTGAATGTTAAGTTGGTACTGATCCCCAGGTGTGTGAGTTCATGATGAGGCGTGAGGTAGAGTGAGTCTCATGAGAGGGGTCTTCTACACTCATTCATGTAGCTATTGTGAGGAGGGGGGATGGGGGGGTTATCTTGAGGTTATCTTGAGATGATTTCGGGGCTTTTTAGTGTCCCCGCGGCCCGGTCCTCGACCAGGCCTCCACCCCCAGGAAGCAGCCCGTGACACCTGACTGCTTTACTGCTGAAGGGGAGGTTTATGGGGGAGGGGGAATAAGAGATTGTTGGGCAAGTTTCCTTCTACCTTATGCACCTATTCACCTAGCAGTAAATAGTAGTTAGAGAACTGTGGTGGGATGCATGGTGAGTCAGCAGGGTGCCTTGTGGCACCAGGACCTGTACACAGGGTGCCAGTACACGACCATGGCGGCGCGGCTCCCACTCGTCCTGTACAGTACTGGGTCGGGTCGACTCCCTGTCTCTGTGTAGGGGCGTGATGTCCCAAGACTTTTAGTCCAGTCCAGCGTCCCTTCACAATGTGTGTGTGTGTACTCACCTAGTTGTGTTTGCGGGGGTTGAGCTCTGGCTCTTTGGTCCCACCTCTCAACCGTCAATCAACAGGTGTACAGATTCCTGAGCCTATCGGGCTCTGTCATATCTACATTTGAAACTGTGTATGGAGTCAGCCTCCACCACATCACCCCCTAATGCATTCCATTTGTCAACCACTCTGACACTAAAAAAGTTCTTTCTAATATCTCTGTGGCTCATTGCCACAGAGATAGAAAGAACTATATTAGATAAAGTCTATATTAGAAAGAACTATTAGAGAAAGATATTAGAAGATATTATTAGAAAGAGCCACATCTGTGGCTCTGTGTGTGTGTGTGTGTGTGTGTGTACTCACCTAGTTGTGTTTGCGGGAGTTGAGCTTTGCTCTTTCGGCCCGCCTCTTAACTGTCAATCAACTGTTTACTACTTTTTTTTCACCACACACCACACACACACACACACCAGGAAGCAGCCCATGATAGCTGACTAACTCCCAGGTACCTATTTACTGCTAGGTGAACAGACGCATTCAGGGTGGAAAGAAACTTTGCCCATTTCTTTCTGCCTGATGCGGGAATCGAACCCGCGCCACAGAATTACGAGCCCTGCGCGCTATCCACCAGGCTACCAGGCCCCCCTAGTACAAAGTTCGTGTACAACTTTGCGTGTTCTCTCATCTTCACGGCATGCTTCCTGGATTCCACCACACCGCCCACGTTCTTCATGTTTTTTTTGTCATGTCTCTCTCTCTCTCTCTCTCTCTCTCTCTCTCTCTCTCTCTCTCTCTCTCTCTCTCTCTCTCTCTCTCTCTCTCTCTCTCTCTCTCTCTCTCTCTCGCTAAAAACGTAAACATGGGGTCGTTTGTGAATTCCCTGTATTACAATTTAATAAACACTAGTCTATCCCATGAAGCGGGTAAGGCTGCTCAGGCACTCAGACGAAGGTGTGTTCAGGGCACAGCTACGACAGACACCCAGGGGCATGCACAGGGCACGGTACGACAGACCCTGGGCGTGCTCAGGGCATGGTATGACAGACCCAGGACGTGCTCAGGGCACAGTACGACAGACCCAAGGGCGTGCACAGAACAGACCCTGTGTGTGTGTGTGTGTACGAACACCCAGCCTGAGATATCAGATGAGCCCCGGGGGCACGCGCAGCCAAGGGCTGCGGCAGGGCAGGGCATGTCTCAGGCACACAAACCTATCAAGCCTATAGGGCTTGATATACCCAGGACACCGGAGGAAAAGGCCCAGGGCACGAGACAAAGCCCCAGCAGGCGGGGTATAGGGAGAGAGAGAGAGGGCGTGTGGGGTGTATACCTGAGGCGACCTTCCCCGACCTCTAACGGGGCGCGTCTGAACCTCCCTATGACGCCGCCTGCTGCCCCCCCCCCCCCTAACCCTTCCTCCCGCCCTGCCCGCCATATTTGGTCAGCGGCCGGAAGAGGCACGAACCCGGGGCGTAGAGTAGCAGCGGAGCCGGGCTACAGCGCGCCATAGGTATATGGACTCCAATATTATTTAACTAAGTTGCGTTACTAGCATTTAAGTTGGTTTTATTCAAGCACAAGTTTCTCGGCTTTGAATTTTCCTGATTTTATGTTCGACTTTATTGGACTTTATATTATTGGACTTGGTTTGGTTTATTATTAAACATTATTTAATACTCAGGTCTTGGAGATCTGCGACGTGTCTCATGCAGCCTATATTCAAGTCTAAGCTCGTTTTGTCCAGACTTAACTAAGTTTTGTCACCTTTGGACTTTTTCCCGTTGTCAGCTGTCCCACTGAAAAATTCTAGTTGATATTTGAGTGTCACTTTTCCTGTCTAACATTGACACACAATTTTTCTGCTGATTTTGGTGTCGTCGACAGAGCACGACACCGAACTGTGGGCGGTGTGGGGCGGTGTGGGGTGGTGTGGGGTGGTGTGGGTGGTGTGGGCGGTGTGGGCGGTGTGGGGCGGTGTGGGGTGGTGTGGGCGGTGTGGGGCGGTGTGGGCGGTGTGGGGCGGTGTGGGGTGGTGTGGGGTGGTGTGGGTGGTGTGGGCGGTGTGGGCGGTGTGGGGCGGTGTGGGGTGGTGTGGGGTGGTGTGGGGTGGTGTGGGTGGTGTGGGCGGTGTGGGCGGTGTGGGGCGGTGTGGGGTGGTGTGGGGTGGTGTGGGTGGTGTGGGCGGTGTGGGCGGTGTGGGCGGTGTGGGGCGGTGTGGGGTGGTGTGGGGTGGTGTGGGCGGTGTGGGCGGTGTGGGGCGGTGTGGGCGGTATTTTTTTGTTTTTGGACCTGAGTGGAGTTCTTTTTTTATTATTATTATTTTCTACCACAGACGTGGCCGGACATTAACAATGCTAACCAGCATATATACATTTGCTTCTATCCTCCATGGACAGGGTTAGAGATTGGTTAAACATATAGTTCAGGGATTTATTGAACAATCAACCACAGACGGTGATTGTAGTGCTTTTAAAATGCTAGGCTAAGCTACTTACGTAAATACATAGATACGCAGATTTACGTATGCCCTACATAAAGTGTTCGATGTGTCTTTTACATAGTGTCATTAATGTGCATTTACAAAGGTGAAATGTAATTCTGAATAGCTTCCACATATACTTTATACACATACATATATACACACACATAGGAACATATACATATTATATATATATATATATATATATATATATATATATATATATATATATATATATATATATATATATATATATATATATATATATATATATACATACATTTGTCTCTTTTACTCTGACAGGGTGAGATAGCTGATAGAGAAACTAGTGTGCAATTAAGCACTTAATCACTGAAGGCGATTAAGGTGCTTTCACAAGCTCAGGTTATATAGTTGCATCACATACATTGTATAATTGATACATTACATGGTTAATCTTGGGTACAAGTCCAATATATCATCAAGTGTTCCAGTACTCATAGTAATTACAGAGTTCAACATACCTCAGCCCAGGAGGGCGAAAGTCAGTCAGTATGGGACATTCTATACAATAGCTACAATAGTTCAAGAGAGTGCATGTTTTCTCTCTCACAAAGTTGACACATTGTGTACTCGACATTTGGGTTTTGAGAAAGCTGCCAGATACGTCTATATCCCAGGCGTATTCTGGCCACTATAACATCACATTGCCAAGTTCCTGCTCTATTAGTTCCATATGTGAATGTCTCCTCACGATATTTGTCATAATGTTTAACGCTACAACTTTCAGGTCTTTGTGAATTTGTTAGGTCAGAAAGATTTTCATTAGATATTCATGTATTCTCTTTGTCACTGCTAATGAAACACCCATATCAATTTCTACCACTGGTTTTCTACAGGCTGCCTTTGCAAGCTTATCAACAGTGTCATGCCTTGAGATATGGTGGTGAGGGCGGTGTGGGTAATTTTGTATGTGGTAATCATGTCTCCTCTTACTCTTCTGTCTTCCAGAGACGAGAGGCTTAATTCCCCTAACCTTTCCTCGTAGCTCATATTATGATCTCTGTCAGGAACCCGTAGGTGCGGGACCGGGACGTCCACCTCCTGGGGCTCGTGTGGCCCCCCAGGCTCTGCTTCAGGAGGCTGGGGTCGTTCTTGCCCTTGCTAGGGTGGTGCTTCTCCGGCCCCGACCACGGCGGTCTCCGGGCTTGGAGTCTCTGTGCCTTCTTTCACCAACTTCGAGGTCAACCCCGGAGCTGGAAGCTCCCCGGGGCAGTTCGTTGTTGCCTTCAACCTCGTTCTGACAGTTCCTGCGACGGCGCTGGAACCAATCGTATTGGCGTTTGCCTTTCCATTGGAGACTTTCGGCGCCGTGGAGAGGGAGGGGGGGACCTGCTGCATGGGTGACAGCTTCTCCCCTGTATCAACCTATCAACCAGATAACCTAAGTCTGGCCACTCCAGACCGACAACCAGAGCGCAACACCATAGTCTCCTGAGACTGGTGGATGCCTACTGCTACTACTACTACTACTACTACTACTACTCGCAGCTCATACCTCTCAGCTCTGGTACTAGTCTGGTGGCATACCTATGAACCTTCTCTAAATTTGTCTTGTGTTTAAATGGGTATGGCTGGATCTACATACTCCATACATAATCATACATACGCCACACATCCTTCATACATACTTACTGCATACTATGAAGATGGAAGTGTAATGTTATCAGGATCGTCCCACGTGGTAGTGAGTTATATTATCTTGGGTTATCTTGAGATTACTTCGGGGCTTAGTGTGGTGAGGGCGGCCCGGTCCTCAACCAGGCCTCCTTTTTGTTACATACCCCCAGGAAGCAGCCCGTGGCAGCTGTCTAACTCCCAGATACCTATTTACTGCTAGGTGAACAGGGGCATCAGGGCAAAAGAAACTTTGCCCATTTGTTTGGGCCGCCACCGGAGCGGTATCGTATCAACCCGTTCTCGCACTTGCTTATAGTCAATATCTTGCTTATGAATAAGTGCATATGTGACATACTAATTTATTGTGAATATTTGAGTTTACCTTGAGAAGCTGAATAGAAAACCACAACCTAACCTAACCTTCTTAGTATGTTAAGATATTACAATTAATACTGACCCTATACCTATATTGATATTACAGTTTTATAAAAATAATAAAACAAAACTAAAAAAAATTAAATAAATTGTAAAGTAACTCAGGATATTGTCAAATTTTGTATAAAATCTCTATTGTTAAATAAAACTGAAAGAAAAAGTTAGTGCCTTGAAAAAAATGGCTTTGAATATGTCACATATATACTTATTTATAAGTGAAATAGTGACTATAAGCAATAAGTCATATTTGTGCTGTCTTGTGCGAGAGCAGGCTGTACATACACCTATGTATGTCATACAAGGTGCTTCTTAATATGCAGAAATAATTCAATAAACTTAGCATTCAAGATAGAATATTTGAAATCAATCTTATGATGGGACTAAAGCTTCTGCGTGATAACAAAAACAACATTGTGTCAGTTGCACTGTTAGAACATATTCGAAATGGAACCAGCGAGTGTAAATGGATTCAAAGAACAGCCACTCATATTAAAATGATGGGACTGCACGATGTATATACAGATGAAAGAGTACAGCACTTCCTTCCACCCTGGCAGATAGTACCTTTTGACATCCTGACCCCTGCATACCACACCAAGAAACTAATCACAAACAACCCTCATGCTCAGCTTGCTGCTAAATTAAGCACCATAGAACACATTCACAATATACAAACTGAAAACAACATAGCACAGACCATATACACTGACGGATCACTCAATACAACTACAGGGAGGGCAGGAAGTGCTGTTATTGCTCATCAGCCCGATGGCAGCACAATTCAAAGGAATATAAAAATTAGTAACTGGGCATCCAAAATGCAAGCCGAGTTGGTAGCAATACTGGTAGCACTCGAAATTATTGACAACACTGAAGTAGACAGCTTAATTATTTCCGTCTCCCTTTCCTCACTACCAGCAATAAACAGTTTGCAATCAAGAAATAACGTGCTTGTCTCAGAAGCCAGACACAGCTCGAATAAGACTTGGCTACAAGTATCTCTGGCAGTTCGGCTTGTATAGGGCTCTAGATGAAGTAAAGTGTAAAGTGTGTGGACAAAGACAGGGACACACACTCGAACACTATATCTTGGATTGTAGTAAAATTGAGCCATTTAGAGATAAATCTAACCTCACTCTGTATGATATGGCAACTCTGTATGATATGGCAACCTACCTTATTATCAAGGATAAAATACCTGAAATCCTTGCACTGTATCCATATTTCGCTCCCAATAGATAAACGACATATGAGATTAAGAAACAAGTAGTGTATTGTGAAGACTAATAATAAACAGCAGCTCCCCTATGACTAATATCTCCATTGCTCAAACAATTATGTATTAACGAGAAGGCCTACCATTATACATTAATGTATAATGACTTACTGTAAATATATAGCTCTTGAAATAGAACATTCTCTGTAACTAGCTGACGTTGTAATTATAAGGTGTGACGGATAGATGAAATTGTTAATGTAATAATCTCCGTTAAGGTCTGATAAAAGACCTTTTGTGCCCTCTGTAATCATTTTTGCGCTACCGCTCACAGGAGTGCACAATATACTAGCCACCTCCGGCGGCAACAATCAATAAAAAATCCACCACACCCCCACCAACACCCAGAGGTCACAATGACCACGCCCTCACGTATACCCGCCCTGGGTCACAGGTTACAGGTCACCCTCCAAGACCGACAGAGCCCCACACACACTTCCAGACGGGCCGAGAAACACGCCATTAGCCACCTTCCAGACGGGCCGAGGAACACGCCATTAGCCACCTTCCAGACGGGCCGAGGAACACGCCATTAGCCACCTTCCAGACGGGCCGAGGAACACGCCATTAGCCACCTTCCAGACGGGCCGAAGAACACGCCATTAGCCACCTTCCAGACGGGCCCGAGGAACACGCCATTAGCCACCTTCCAGACGGGCCGAGGAACACGCCACTATAGCCACTTCCAGCACCACCACTCTCCAGCAGCCTTCCAGGACTCGCCCCCCACCCGTCGAGCATTCCTGGACGTCCCGCCGACCATGTTATATAAAAAATATCACGCCAGTACCTTATGACATTCAGGTACCGTTAGCCGCGGTTACTTGAACTCCAGCCGCGATCCCGTCTTCGAAGACCTCAATGTTTACAACGCGAAGTTTTCCTGGATACCGCGATGGACAGATGAGAGTTGCTTCAGGAGGTGAGCTGCAACAGTGTAAACTTGTGTGACTCACAGACTCTTGCCTGCAATAACAAGAGCTCTTTTCCAGGAAGTTTGAAGGGTTGGCTGGAACAAAAACCCGCATCATCTCAACACTCGGCTGGAAGAGTATTATACCGTAAACTGGCCTGGCACATCTCAGAGTGGTGGCTCCAGAAAGCAGGTTTGAATATGAACTTGACATTACTCTCACTCATTGAAGAAGAAGAAGAATGTGAATGACAACATAGGTGTTTTTTTTTCCTTGTAAAGCTTGTTTTACTGGAAAATTTGGCCTGGAACCGCTTTTTTTTTCTTCCAGGAAGACTGGGAGTTTTGTCACTCCTGTAAGAAGTCTTTATGCAGAACTTAAGAGTTCCGCGCCACTGGGGCAACTTGAGACGCCCAGCTGCAGACTGTCTGCCCAAGTCTCCGTGGGTCGACCCGCCTAATATTTCGCGAGGAAGGGAGAGGGAGAGAGAGAAGGAAGCATGAACAAGAGAGGGAAGAAGGGTAGGAGGAGAACAGGGATAATGAAATGAGAACAAAAGCCATTGCAAAGAACAATAAACAAACATATATACACCATTGTCGTTACAGGCGACTTCAAGATAAAAGCAAGAACTTACTTTATACTCATAGACACCATCACTATATGTAATAATAATTAAAAAAAAATAGAATTGAACAAAATCGACAATTAAGGCATGTGGCTGCAGGTAATGAATCATCCCCAAACATTGAACATTCCAGCTACAATGTATGTAAACACATAGATTGTATATATAACATATACCCATGTATATATAACATATACCCATGTATATATAACATATACCCATGTATATATAACATATACCCATGTATATATAACATATACCCATGTATATATAACATATACCCATGTATATATAACATATACCCATGTATATATAACATATACCCATGTATATATAACATATACCCATGTATATATAACATATACCCATGTATATATAACATATACCCATGTATATATAACATATACCCATGTATATATAACATATACCCATGTATATATAACATATACCCATGTATATATAACATATACCCATGTATATATAACATATACCCATGTATATATAACATATACCCATGTATATATAACATAAGCTAGGGCACGTTCTCCATCACTTATCAGGGACTTTAGACCAAATGGACTGAGGTACTTTAAGCTCTGTATGACTACTTCATACACTCGTGAATATAGGAAGATATCCTTGTGCTCTACCCAGAGTTTGCTAATGCAGGCCAGACCAGCGTCTCTATTTCTCCTGCTTCCAAGAACCGTCCTGTGAGATTGGGATATAAGATGAACTCATAGCTAACTCTATATAGACTACAGAGTGAAGATCTATACTACTTTTAAAAGATCTGTTTGCTGTGCATACCTAAGCTTCTTAATAAAAACTTTTATATTTTACGTTGTGTGTGTACTCACCTAGTTGTGCTTGCGGGAGTTGAGCTCTGGCTCTTTGGTCCCGCCTCTCAACCGCCAATCAACTGGAGTACAGATTCCTGAGCCTACTGGGCTCTAACATATCTACATTTGAAACTGTGTATGGAGTCAGCCTCCACCACATCACTGCCTAATGCATTCCACCTGTTAACTACTCTGACACTGAAAAAGTTCTTTTTAACATCCCTGTGGCTCATTTGGGTACTCAGCTTCCACCTGTGTCCCCTTGTTCGCGTACCACCCGTGTTAAACTGTTTATCCTTATCTACCCTGTCAATTCCTCTGAGATTTTTGTAGGTAGTAATCATGTCTCCCCTTACTTTTTTGTCTTCCAGTGTCGTGAGGTGCATTTCACGCAGCCTTTCCTCGTAACTCATGCCTCTTAGTTCTTGGTCTAGCCTAGTGGCATGCGTCTGAACTTTTTCCAGCTTCATCTTGTGCTTGACAAGGTACGGGCGCCATGTTGGGGCCGCATACTCCAGGATTGGTCTTACGTACATGGTATACAAGGTTCTGAATGATTCCTTACACAGGTTCCTGAAGGTTGTTCTGATGTTATCCAACCTTGCATACGCCGAGGATGTTATTCTTTTCATGTGGGCTTCAGGAGACAGGTTTGGTGTGATATCAACTCCAAGATCTTTCTCTGTCCGTTTCATGAAGTACTTCATCTGCTATTCTATATCCTGTGTCTGGCATCCTGTTTCCACCGCCTAGTTTCATTACCTTACATTTACTCGGGTTGAACCTTAGTAGCCATTTGTTGCACCATTCATTCAGTCTGTCTAGGTCATCTTGTAGCCTTCAACTATCTTCCTCTGTTTTAATTCTCCTCATAATTTTTGCAACATCAGCAAACAATGAGAGGAACGACTCAATACCCTCTGGGAGATCATTTACATATATCAGAAACAGTATAGGTCCAAAGACTGAAGCCTGCGGGACTCCACTGGTGATGCCTCACCAATCTGAGACCTCACCTCTCACAGTGACTCTGTCTTCTGTTGCTAAGGTACTCCTTTATCCAATGGAGTACCTTCCCTTTCACTTCTGCCTGCATCTCCAGCTTTTGCACTAGTCTCTTGTGTGGTACTGTGTCAAAGGCTTCCTGGCAATCCAAAAATATGCAGTCTGCCTACCCCCCTCTCTTTCTTGCCTGATTTTTGTTGCCTGGTTGTAGAATTCAATTAATCCTGTGAGGCAGGGCTTGCCATCCCTGAACCCATGTTGATGCTGTGTTACAAAGTTCTTTCGCTCCAGATGTTCCACTAGCTTTTTTCGCACAATCTTCTCCATCAGCTTGCATGGTATGCAGGTTCGGGACACTGGCCTGTAGTTCAGTGCCTCCTGTAGTTCAGTGCCTCCTGCCTATTCCCTTGAATATCGGGGCTACATTAGCTGCTTTCCAAATTTCTGGCAGTTCCCCAAAACTGCCATTTTTGGCAGTCAAAACGTTTTTGTTATGGCAACGAAAATATTTTTGGCAGTGTGTGTGTGTGTGTGTGTGTGTGTGTGTGTGTGTGTGTGTGTGTGTGTGTGTGTGTGTGTGTGTGTGTGTGTGTGTGTGTTGGGTAAATATATATATATCGGAGCTGAATTATTTTATTTGCGGTCAAATGTAAGCCAACGGTTTGAGGCGAGAAAATGTTATCGACCAACTTGCCACCTTACAAACTTTGTACCAATTGTCAGTGAACTTTTGGTGATATTTTAAAATGTTCATAAAACAGAACCATGAGGAGGTGGAGCCGTCTCCAGCTGCTGCGTGCTGGGAAGGACCAGCTGAAGGAGACACTGTAGAAGGAGGCACTGTAGAAGGAGACACTGTAGAAGGAGGCACTGGAGAAGGAGACACTGTAGAAGGAGGCACTGTAGAAGGAGACACTGTAGAAGGAGACACTATAGAAGGAGGCACTGGAGAAGAATGATGCACAAAGAATACGTCGAATGAGTAGATCAGAAAAATAAGAATGAGAAGAAAAAAATATATATTTTAAGAAGAAGAATGTTTTTATTGTTCGACTTCAACTATGCTGTGGGAGAGAGAGAGAGAGAGAGAGAGAGAGAGAGAGAGAGAGAGAGAGAGAGAGAGAGAGAGAGAGAGAGAGAGAGAGAGAGAGAGAGAGAGAGGAGAGAGAGAGAGAGAGAGAGAGAGAAAGAGAGAGAGAGAAAGAGAGAGAGAGAAAGAGAGAGAGAGAAAGAGAGAGAGAGAGAGAGAGAGAGAGAGAGAGAGAGAGAGAGAAAGAGAGAAAGAGAGAAAGAGAGAAAGAGAGAAAGAGAGAAAGAGAGAAAGAGAGAAAGAGAGAGAGAGAGAGAGAGAGAGAGAGAGAGAGAGAGAGAGAGAGAGAGCTGTGGCATTAGCTGCTACACAAGGAGGAAACACAAGAGCCCCCTGGTGATCTCTGGTGGGTACACATGATCACGGCATATAAAATACCTAAGAGTAATAGACCCGATGAACAAGTCTAGCTACTTTATAGTGAAGACAAGAGAATATACGTGAAAGTTAACAAACACAAATCTGCCCCCAAGGAAGGTAACGAAATTCTCGTAATTCCAGATTTGACCAGGAATGTTAAGGTCAATGTCGAGGTAAATAGGTATGGGGGAAAGTTTTTTTTTTTTTTTTTTTTGAGATATATACAAGAGTTGTTACATTCTTGTACAGCCACTAGTACGCGTAGCGTTTCGGGCAAGTCCTTAATCCTATGGTCCCTGGAATACGATCCCCTGCCGCGAAGAATCGTTTAATTCCCCCGCCTCCAAGGTTGTGGAGGCGGGGGGCATAAAGTGCCAAGCCTCCCACCAAGTTGTTACTTAAGAAAAGCACTGATGTAACTATTGCTTGTCTTCGACGTCACCATCGCCACCACCACCATTTAATAGTGCCATCACCACGACTATTACCATCATTAGCACCACAACACCCCTCCAGAGTCGCACACTACCACTCTCTGTTACCACAATCACCAGCATCAACGGTGGTACCACCACCACCACAACCACCATCACCATCACCACAACCACCACCACCACAACCACCATCACCACAACCACCACCACCACAACCACCATCACCATCACCACAACCACCACCACAACAACCACCATCACCATCACCACAACCACCACCACCACAACCACCATCACCACAACCACCATCACCATCACCACAACCACCACCACCACAACCACCACCACCACAACCACCATCACCATCACCACAACCACCATCACCACCATCACCGTATCCTTAACAACAGACACCCTACAGTTGTTGTTATAGATTGAGCTACTCGGAACAAGTTGCAAGTAGCACGGGCTATGGTGAGCCCGTAGTGGACTTACCTGGCACAGGAGCGATGCTGTCCCTCACCCCTACAGCCTCTTAGTCCACACTTAATCTCACTCCTCTCTCCCTGCCCTGGCCACACCCTCCTCCTCCTCCTCACTAACTCTTCACATGACCACTGTTATGTTAAGACACTCAACACCTCAACTCTTCTGCTCCCAACCCCCACTAACCTCCCCCGTCATCCTCAACCCCCCTTCAACCTCCAAACTTCCCCTTATGGTGCAGAAGGCAGCTACACCATATGGGAAAGGCAGTTAAACCATACAGGGAAGGCAGCTGCAGGAGTCAGAGAGAGAGAGAGAGAGAGAGAGAGAGAGAGAGAGAGAGAGAGAGAGAGATCTGGGAGGGGGTACAGTTCCAGCACTCACACCGGAGACACAGATAAACACGACAACATCAGCAGCATATGGGACGCTGGCAAATATAAAAACATCGAACAAATCTACAAGGGCTGTGACGAGGATTCGAACCTACGTCCGAGAGCATCCCAGACGCTGCTTTAATCGACTGAGCTACGACATGGTCAAAAAGAGTTGAAACCAGAAGTTCTACTGAACTTACTTGGATCCTGCAGCCTCTCAGTAGAGGCTGAATTCAGTAGAACTTCTGGTTTCAACTCTTTTTGACCATGTCGTAGCTCAGTCGATTAAGGCAGCGTCTGGGATGCTCTCGGACGTAGGTTCGAATCCTCGTCACGGCCCTTGTGGATTTGTTCATTTGATGCATCACGTTACTGTGATTTCTGTGTGTAATAAGAACATCGTTTAGGAACCTGACTCAAGGACCCCCATCAAGGCAAACTACACAACGTTGGTTAGACCAATACTGGAATATGCAGCACCGGCTTGGAATCCGCTCCTTGTGAAACATTAAGCCAATACTGAAAGAGGACAAAGAGGATTAAGCTACGAGAATAGGAACTAAATGTCACAACCATAGAGGATAGAAAGAACAGTGCGGGAACATGATCACAACATACATCATACTGATCGGGATCAAGTCGACAAGGATGGCCTCTTTCCACATTGAGAAAAAGTAGACAAGACGACACAGGTGGAAGCTGGAAACGCCAATGAGAGGAAGGAACGCAAGGAAATACTCGTTCCCAGCACAGGTAATCACCAATTAGAATACCCTGAAAGAAGAAGTTATAAAAGCCACCTCCATCCACAACCTTACTCCCAGATTCGACCAAGAATTTGAACATCAGAATATTTCAATTGTAACGCATGAGGTACAACCCAGGCTGGTACAGGCGGGCCTGAAGAGCTAGAGCTCACAGCAGCACCCCTCACAGGTACTGTTAGGTAACCCCAGTAACCCACAAGGTGAGTGTCGAGGGTCAAGAATCTGGGAGGGTGCGGGGCCGCGTCCAGTGACCACAGGCAGGGTCATTTAAGGTCACAGGATCGGCGGCTGCTGCAACAACCTCGGGTCCCAGTGTTGGTGGCGTGTTGAAGGTCACATTAACCTGCTGCTGGTGGGGTAAAAGGGGTGAAATAACGCGGGGAAACCCTGAAAATCTAACATTGATGAAGATTGAGGCGCGAACGAAAAGAAATGGGAAAACAATGCAAATACTAATTCGCTATTTTTCTTTCCTACATTTTCCAGCTCAAAATGGTACGGACGAAATTTAACTCGTATTCCTCTCATATTTTCTCTCTCACTCACACACACACACACACACACACACACACACACACACACACACACACACACACACACACACACACACACACACACACACACACACTCACTCACTGGATTGTCGGAAAGCCTTTGACACAGTACCGCATAAGAGGCTGGTACATAAGCTGGAGAGACAGGCAGGTGTAGCTGGTAAGGTGCTCCAGTGGATAAGGGAGTACCTGAGCAATAGGAAGCAGAGAGTTACGGTGAGGGGTGAGACCTCTGATTGGCGTGAAGTCACCAGTGGAGTCCCACAGGGCTCTGTACTCGGTCCTATCTTGTTTCTGATATATGTAAATGATATCCCGGTGGGTATAGATTCATTTCTCTCAATGTTTGCGGACGATGCCAAAATTATGAGAAGGATTAAGACATAGGAGGACTGCTTGAGGCTTCAAGAAGACCTAGACAAGCTGAAGGGGGAGTTAGGGGGGAACATGATCACCACATTCAAGATTCTCAAGGGAATTGATAGGGTAGATAAAGACAGTCTATTTAACACAAGGGGCACACGCACTAGGGAACACAGGTGGAAACTGAGTGCCCAAATGAGCCACAAAGATATTAGAAAGAACTTTTTTAGTGTCAGAGTGGTTGACAAATGGAATGCATTAGGAAGTGATCACTTTAGAGTAAAAGTGACTTTAGAGTAGTCACTTTTTATGATATATAACAAAGTCAGTGGAAACAGGAGAACTGCCAGAGAGTTGGAAGACAGGATATGTAGTGCCAATATGTGAAAAGGTGAAACAGACAGGAGGCATTAAACTACAAGGACTGTGTTCCTGACTTGTATATCATGCAAGGTGATGGACAAGATCTAAATAAAAAGCTTGGTAGAACATCTGGAAGGGGGTGAGATTATCAGGTGAAAGCGCCAAGCCACTACGACTATTTAGCACTTGGAAGAGAGTCAGGATAAGGATTTGGGATGGAACGCAGGGAAGGAATGGTACCCAACCACTAGGACGGTCGGGGATTGAACACCGACCTGCATGAAGGGAGACCGTCGCTCTACCATCCATTGCACAACTCCAGCCTGGTTTCAAGGATGGTAAAACCTGCCTCACAAAGTTCTGTGAACGGGTGACTGACGTCAGACAAGATAGCAAAGGGTGAACTGCATATTCTTTGACCATCAAAATCCTTCGACACAGTGCCCCACAGGAGACCGGGCCACAAAATGGAGAAACCTGCAGGAGTGACAAGGAAGGTTCTCCTGTGGATAGACGAGTACCTCGAGTAAAGGAAACAAAGAGTCTCAGTGCGAGAAGCGACCTTAGAGTGGCCTTCCACAAGGGTCATTTCTGGGGTCGATCCTGCAAACTAATGTCAGTGAACGACCTACCAGAGGGGACGGATTCCTTTCTCTCAGTGTTTGTTGACGATTCAAAACCTATGAGGACAAATGCAATGGAATACTGCGCGAAACCACAAGAGGACCTGAATAAATTGAAATTAGGGTCCCCCTCACGTGGCTACTAGAGTTCAACCCAAGTGCCACGTAATGAATCTGGAGCTGGGGACTCGGGAGACAGGACTCAAGGTATCACATGAGAGAGAAAATCCTATTGGAACCGGACAGAGAAAAAGACTTGAGGGTTGACACTGCACCCCACCCCCCACCCTCCCCCAACCCCTCACTGGAAGCGCATTAGGCAGTGATGTGGTGGAGGCTGACTCCATACACAGTTTCAAATGTAGATATGATAGAGCCCAGTAGGCTCAGGAACCTGTACACCAGTTGATTGACGGTTGAGAGGCGGGACCAAAGAGCCAGAGCTCAAGATCCCTCAACCACAACTAGGTGAGTACACATTGACGAGCAACTCCCCCCCCCCCCCCCTCACACGTGTAAACCAAGGTGGTTTACTCGGGTCATTAACTCCCAGGACAAGGTGGGGAGTGACTCACTCCCACGGTGGATCACGCCTCGACACTCCCAGGGTTTGTCTCACTCTGGGAGGGTCTCACCAGCGTGACAGTGTACCAGTGTGACAGTGTACCAGTGTGACAGTGTACCAGTGTACCAGTGTGACAGTGTACCAGTGTGACAGTGTACCAGTGTGACAGTGTACCAGTGTGACAGTGTACCAGCGTGACAGTGTACCAGTGTGACAGTGTACCAGTGTGACAGTGTACCAGTGTACCAGTGTGACAGTGTACCAGCGTGACAGTGTACCAGCGTGACAGTGTACCAGTGTGACAGTGTACCAGTGTGACAGTGTACTAGCGTGACAGTGTACCAGTGTGACAGTGTACCAGTGTGACAGTGTACCAGCGTGACAGTGTACCAGTGTGACAGTGTACCAGCGTGACAGTGTACTAGCGTGACAGTGTACCAGTGTGACAGTGTACCAGTGTGACAGTGTACCAGCGTGACAGTGTACCAGCGTGACAGTGTACTAGCGTGACAGTGTACCAGTGTGACAGTGTACCAGCGTGACAGTGTACCAGCGTGACAGTGTACCAGTGTGACAGTGTACCAGCGTGACAGTGTACCAGTGTGACAGTGTACCAGTGTGACAGTGTACTAGCGTGACAGTGTACCAGTGTGACAGTGTACCAGCGTGACAGTGTACCAGCGTGACAGTGTACCAGTGTAACAGTGTACCAGTGTGACAGTGTACCAGCGTGACAGTGTACCAGTGTGACAGTGTACCAGCGTGACAGTGTACCAGTGTGACAGTGTACCAGCGTGACAGTGTACCAGTGTGACAGTGTACCAGCGTGACAGTGTACCAACGTGACAGTGTACCAGTGTGACAGTGTACCAGCGTGACAGTGTACCAGTGTGACAGTGTACCAGCGTGACAGTGTACCAGTGTGACAGTGTACCAGCGTGACAGTGTACCAGCGTGACAGTGTACCAGCGTGACAGTGTACCAGCGTGACAGTGTACCAGTGTGACAGTGTACCAGCGTGACAGTGTACCAGCGTGACAGTGTACCAGCGTGACAGTGTACCAGTGTGACAGTGTACCAGCGTGACAGTGTACCAGCGTGACAGTGTACCAGTGTGACAGTGTACCAGTGTGACAGTGTACTAGCGTGACAGTGTACCAGTGTGACAGTGTACCAGTGTGACAGTGTACCAGCGTGACAGTGTACCAGTGTGACAGTGTACCAGCGTGACAGTGTACCAGTGTGACAGTGTACCAGCGTGACAGTGTACCAGTGTGACAGTGTACCAGCGTGACAGTGTACCAGCGTGACAGTGTACCAGCGTGACAGTGTACCAGTGTGACAATGTACCAGCGTGACAGTGTACCAGCGTGACAGTGTACCAGTGTGACAGTGTACCAGCGTGACAGTGTACCAGTGTGACAGTGTACCAGTGTGACAACATCTCGTGGTTATCTGAGAGTAACATCCGGGGAATAGTGTCACTGGACCACTCCTCTGGAGGGCAGCCCTAGCCATGGGACACAACTGGAGGGCAGCCCCGGCCATGGGACACAACTGGAGGGCAGCCCTAGCCATGGGACACAACTGGAGGGCAGCCCTAGCCATGGGACACAACTGGAGGGCAGCCCTAGCCATGGGACACAACTGGAGGGCAGCCCCGGCCATGGGACACAACTGGAGGGCAGCCCTAGCCATGGGACACAACTGGAGGGCAGCCCCGGCCATGGGACACAACTGGAGGGCAGCAATAGCCATGGGACACAACTGGAGGGAGTGGCCGTGCAGAGTCACCTGGCGGACGAAGAGTCAGCTTCTTGACCTTACTTGACCCTGACCTTCCGTGACCCCTGGACGCCAGCGCTGGCCACACTCGTTACGTCACCTGCTAATTACCGCTCGATCGTGACGTCATTCAATAGTTCGAGCTACGCCGCCTTGTGAACTAACTCGGGAGAACAAGGAATTGTTTGTAATATTCACATTACCAAAATTTACCAATTTATTATGTATTATGAGTTATTAAATAAGAGTAAAAGTTTAACCAATAATTAAGACCATCGTGGCGAGAAGGACAACTCCGGGGTGTGTGTGTATATTTATATATATATATATATATATATATATATATATATATATATATATATATATATATATATATATATATATATATATATATATATATATAACTGAAAACTCACACCCCAGAAGTGACTCGAACCCATACTGCCAGGAGCACTCTGCTGGTGTACAGGATCCCTTAACCGCTCGACCAACACGACCAGACAAAAGATGATGGTGACCGAGGCTATTTCCATCCCCCCGCCGGCACTCGGTTGGTAATCTTGGGCATGGTATTTTATCAAATCACCTCATTCTTTGGGGCACACGTGAGGAACACAGGGTGCCTGAATGGTTCCCAGGACTATATGCAACTGAAAACTCACAAAACTTGGGATTAAACTCTAACAACCATTTGTTCGACCATTCCTTCAGTTTGTCCAGGTCAATTTGAAGCCTCAAGCTGTCCTCCTCTGTCTTAATCCTTCTCATAATTTTGGCGTCGTCAGCAAACAGTGAGAGGAATGAGTCTATACCGTCTGGGAGATCATTTACATATATCAGAAACAGGATGGGTGTATTCACCTAGTTGTGCCTGTGGGGATTGAGCTCTGCTCTTTCGGCCAGCCTCTCAACTGTCAATAAACTGTAACTAACTACTAACTTTTTTCACACACACACACACACACACACACACACACACACACACACACACACACACACACACACACACACACACACACACACACACACACACACACACAGGAAGCAGCTCCGTAACAGCTGTCTAACTCCCAGGTACCTATTTACTGCTAGGTAACACGGGCTTCAGGGTGAAAGAAACTTTGCCCATTTGTTTCTGCCTGGTCAGAGAATCGAACCCGGGCCACAGAGTTACGAGTCCCGCGCGCTATCCACCAAGCTACCAGACCCCTACGTGTGTGTGTGTGTGTGTGCGCGCGTGTGTGTGTACTCACCTAGTTGTACTCACCTAGTTGTGTTTGCGGGGGTTGAGCTCTGGCTCTTTGGTCCCGCCTCTCAACCGTCAATCAACAGGTGTACAGATTCATGAGCCTATCGGGCTCTGTCATATCTACACTTGAAACTGTGTATGGAGTCAGCCTCCACCACATCACTTCCTAATGCATTCCATTTGTCAACCACTCTGACACTAAAAAAGTTCTTTCTAATATCTCTGTGGCTCATTTGGGCACTCAGTTTCCACCTGTGTCCCCTTGTGCGTGTTCCCCTTGTGTTAAATAGACTGTCTTTATCTACCCTATCAATCCCCTTCAGAATCTTGAATGTGATGATCATGTCCCCCCTAACTCTTCTGTCTTCCAGCGAAGTGAGGTTTAATTCCCGTAGTCTCTCCTCGTAGCTCATACCTCTCAGCTCGGGTACTAGTCTGGTGGCAAACCTTTGAACCTTTTCCAGTTTAGTCTTATCCTTGACTAGATATGGACTCCATGCTGGGGCTGCATACTCCAGGATTGGCCTGACATATGTGGTATACAAAGTTCTGAATGATTCTTTACACAAGTTTCTGAATGCCGTTCGTATGTTGGCCAGCCTGGCATATGCCGCTGATGTTATCCGCTTGATATGTGCTGCAGGAGACAGGTCTGGCGTGATATCAACCCCCAAGTCTTTTTCCTTCTCTGACTCCTGAAGAATTTCCTCTCCCAGATGATACCTTGTATCTGGCCTCCTGCTCCCTACACCTATCTTCATTACATTACATTTGGTTGGGTTAAACTCTAACAACCATTTAGCACAACCAACCAACAAACACAATGTGTGTTTAACACACACATTGTGTGTGTGTGTGCACATGTGAGTGCGCACACAAACAAATGCGAGTGTGTTCAAACGTCAATGTCATTGTTTACCAGTCACATAAATCTCATATTAAAAAAAACAAAAACAAAAAAGACGTGTTAAGCGCATCTTTAATAAAAAAAATCATATTTTAATACAGAAACAAAATCTCCCAATACGCATATATAAAATCCTCCCCCCCCCCCCGCCCCCTGCTGCTTAGGGAAGGCGTTCGCCAACAACATAACCTGGATCTACGAGCCCAGCCGCCCGCCAGGGCATAAAGGAATCAACCGTGCGTTCGCCGGTCAAGTCGGATTAACCTCCGGCGTTCGTGAGCGCAAAAAGACGGCGGGAAAGTCCGGACCGTCGACCATCATCAGCGCACCGCTGTAGACCCGTTGAGTTGACCTTTACGAAGCAACCAAAGGCGTTAAGGTGTTGCTTACCATATCATCTCGGCTCCCACGGTGGAAAGTGTTGAGCTTAAGCTTGAGTTAAGTGGCTGAAGGCCAAGTGTATGCCTGAAGGTGTGTGTGTGTGTGTGTGTGTGTGTGTGTGTGTGTGTGTGTGTGTGTGTGTGTGTGTGTGTGTGTGTGTGTGTTCGGCCAGTGGTGTTTAAGTGTTCGTTTTGCTCAACATTGCCAGCTGAGTTTTTATTTATTATTATTACTATTATTTTCTACCACATACGTGGCCGGACATTTACAATGCTAACCAGCATATATACATTTTTCTTCTGTCCTCCGTGGACAGGGTGAGAGATTTGTTAAACATATAGTTCAGGGATTTATTGAACAATCAACCACAGAAGGTGATTGTGGTGCTTTTAAAATGCTAATCTAATCTGCAAACATAAATACACAGATTTACGTCTGTGCTACATAAACTGTGTTCCAGGTGACTTTACATAGTGTCATTAATGTGCGTTTAGAAAGGAGAAATGCAATTCTGACCAGTTTTCACATACCCTGTATACAAATACACACACACACACACACACACACATGTACATGTATACCTACACATATCCATGTATATAGTGAGTGAGTAAGTTGAGTGAGTTCAGTTGATTGAGTGAGTGAATGTTCGCTTTCACACGCTTCCTCTTTCATTGCATACACGCACAAACACACACACACACACACACACACACACACACACACACACACACACACACGGTCGTCCGGTCGTGATGGTCAAGTGGATTAAGGCGTCTTGTACATACCAGTTGCGTTACTTCTGGGAGTATGGGTTCGAGTCACTTCTGGGGTGTGAGTTTTCAGTTATATATATATATATATATATATATATATATATATATATATATATATATATATATATGTATATGTTCCTATGTGTGTGTATATATGTATGTGTATAAAGTATATGTGGAAGCTATTCAGAATTAC
Organism: Procambarus clarkii; assembly: GCF_040958095.1. Taxonomy (NCBI): domain Eukaryota; kingdom Metazoa; phylum Arthropoda; class Malacostraca; order Decapoda; family Cambaridae; genus Procambarus; species Procambarus clarkii. Next base: position 41,780,510 of record NC_091150.1, on the reverse strand, counting down.
ATTTCACCTTTGTAAATGCACATTAATGACACTATGTAAAAGACACATCGAACACTTTATATAAAAAACCTTCCCACCAGCACTGCGCACCTGCTGGGAGGTCAGTCCCCGCAGGCATGGTGTTCACCACCACCCCCCCTCTCTCACTCACTCACTCACTCACTCACTCACTCACTCACTCACTCACTCACTCACTCACTTACTCACTCACACACACACACACACACACACACACACACACACACACACACACACACACACACACACACATAGGCTGGGCAGACTGCATATTTCTTGACTGCCAAAAGGCCTTTGATACGGTACCGCACATGAGACTGCTATACAAACTTGAGAGGCAGGCAGGAGTAAGCGGAAAGGCCCTAGTATGGGTGAAGAACTACCTAACAGGAAGGAGCCAGAGGGTAATGGTAAGGGGCGAAAAGTCGGACTGGCGAACAGTAACAAGTGGAGTACCTCAAGGATCGGTGCTGGGACCAATCCTCTTTCTAATTTACGTAAATGATATGTTTTTGTCCGGTCGTGATGGTCAAGTGGATTAAGGCGTCTTGTACATACCAGTTGCGTTACTTCTGGGAGTATGGGTTCGAGTCACTTCTGGGGTGTGAGTTTTCAGTTATATATATATATATATATATATATATATATATATAATATGTATATGTTCCTATGTGTGTGTATATATGTATGTGTATAAAGTATATGTGGAAGCTATTCAGAATTACATTTCACCTTTGTAAATGCACATTAATGACACTATGTAAAAGACACATCGAACACTTTATACATTAGCTATCAGAACTATTATAAACACAGCCTTCAGATAACGAAACTTCCCTGTTCAATTCCCTAAACATACACACTGTATAAATTCTTTTTTTTAATATAAGAAAATTCACCTTCGCAAATAGAGTGGTAGA
>NC_091150.1:41744572-41774572 GCF_040958095.1 Procambarus clarkii | reverse complement strand
CCCAATTCACACACACGTGACAAGGGACGCCGTTTCAGTCCGTCCTGAACCCTCTTGAAGTCTTGACGCAGTATATAATGTGTGTCTAATATATCTGCTATAGTATATCTGGTATGGTATATCTGGTATGACGTATATGGTGTGCGAACGAGCATCGCAGTTGAAAGTTCTGGAGAAGTGAGTGGTGTTAGGCACCACACAAGAATGCGCAATACTACAAGGTCCTCACAGGACCCCCGCCGACCTTAGGCCAGGCTCGTTAAAGCGGCGGCCGTCCCCTCCCCCCTCCCCTACATGAGGTATTCGTCAATTTTAACATGCTTAAAAATAAAGTTTGTTCTCGTATATGAGTTAATATTTGAATATATTAAAGTTCTGTGTATAGTTAGGCGTGGGGTAGGTTAGGTGTTTAGGTTCTGCTGGCGATTATTTGTGTTTGTAGTACGTAGGTGAAGCATTTTTAGTGTTGCGATTCGAACAGAAGTCGTCAGTGAAGCACTGTTCGAGAAATGTTCGAACGTCATCAGTTGTGAGTCGTATGTAAACAGTCTTTCATTCATAAATTCATTCAGTCCGTCCTCCAAACAAAAATTAAAGTGATTCCATGCACCCGCCAAACCCCAGCTGTTTATGAATGAGCAACGGTTTACACACGACTCACAACTGATTTCGTCCGAACACTTCCGAAACAAGTATAATAATAATAATAATAATTTTTATTTAGGCAAAGGTACATACATAAAGAGATTTTACAAAGTTTGTTGGCTTTATAGATAGAGCTAGTACACACAATGCCTCTAAGTGCTCTAAGTGCTTTACTGACGAATTTTGTTCGAACCACAACGCTGTAAATGCTTCTTCCACGTACTACAAATACAAATAATCGCCAACAGAACCTAAACACCTAACCTAACCTAACCTAACCTAACCTAACCTAACCTAACCTAACCTAACCTAACTAGTGCCTAAATATGTACAACATGGTAATATAAAATAATACAAATTTACATTTGAGAAAATTCCTGTTTTGGATGAACAGCATATTAAAATTGCTGAAGGCATCTTTGAGGTCGACCACTGGATGGAATGGACCCGGTCTGAGGACGGGGTGTGTGTAAACCGTCTTTCATTCATAAACAGGGGGGGGGAGGGTTTGGCTACTGGATTAACGAGCATTAGACCTTCGTTGATGAGGACAGTCTGCAATTAAGGCCACACAATCTCTTACTGACCAATAAGCAAGTATACTTTAGTCTTGAACTTAATAAAAACTCTCGCTGTTTATACATCGAAAAATAGGGTATGTATATATATTTTATTTATGATATATATATATATATATATATATATATATATATATATATATATATATATATATATATATATATATATATTATTTATATATATATCTATATTATATATATATATATATATATATATATATATATATATATATATAGTCAGATCAGAGTCAAAGCATCACCTCAGTACTGACCTGAAGAGACAAGAGTCTCACGGTGACGAAGGCGGCGCTCAGGAGCCTGAAAAATATAAAACATACATACTTAAGAGATGTTGAAAGGTGGCGAGGTTAGAGTCAGGTGTTTAAGGTGTGTAGTGAGCAGCATATTAAGCGGTGCTAGAAGAGCACTCATCACACCGCTCCTGTGCCAGGTAAGTTACGGGCTCACCATAGCCCGTGCTACTTGGAACATATTCCGAGGAGCTGAATCTATAAGAACACAACAGAGCACTCAGTCACATGATAATATATGGCCATCTATGGGGACTTTTTGACGAGTTGAGAGAGAGAGAGAGAGAGAGAGAGAGAGAGAGAGAGAGAGAGAGAGAGAGAGAGAGAGAGAGAGAGAGAGAGAGAGAGAGAGAGAGAGAGAGAGAGAGAGAGAGAGGGAGAGAGGGAGAGAGACAGAGACACAGAGACAGAGACACAGAGACAGAGAGACAGAGACAGAGAGACAGAGAGAGAGAGAGAGAGAGAGAGAGAGAGAGAGAGAGAGAGAGAGAGAGAGAGAGAGAGAGAGACAGAGACAGAGACAGAGAGAGAGACAGAGAGAGAGAGAGGGCAGTCCAGTAGAGACGTAACATGTTTACCGTGGGGTCACACACACACGGGGAGAGAGAGAGAGAGGGCAGTCCAGTAGAGACGTAACATGTTTACCGTGGGGTCACACACACACGGGGAGAGAGAGAGAGAGGGCAGTCCAGTAGAGACGTAACATGTTTACCGTGGGGTCACACACACACGGGGAGAGAGAGAGAGAGAGGGCAGTCCAGTAGAGACGTAACATGTTTACCGTGGGGTCACACACACACGGGGAGAGAGAGAGAGAGAGGGCAGCCCAGTAGAGACGTAACATGTTTACCGTGGGGTCACACACACACGGGGAGAGAGAGAGAGAGGGCAGTCCAGTAGAGACGTAACATGTTTACCGTGGGGTCACACACACACGGGGAGAGAGAGAGAGAGAGGGCAGTCCAGTAGAGACGTAACATGTTTACCGTGGGGTCACACACACACGGGGAGAGAGAGAGAGAGGGCAGTCCAGTAGAGACGTAACATGTTTACCGTGGGGTCACACACACACGGGGAGAGAGAGAGAGAGAGGGCAGTCCAGTAGAGACGTAACATGTTTACCGTGGGGTCACACACACACGGGGAGAGAGAGAGAGAGAGGGCAGCCCAGTAGAGACGTAACATGTTTACCGTGGGGTCACACACACACGGGGAGAGAGAGAGAGAGGGCAGTCCAGTAGAGACGTAACATGTTTACCGTGGGGTCACACACACACGGGGAGAGAGAGAGAGAGAGGGCAGTCCAGTAGAGACGTAACATGTTTACCGTGGGGTCACACACACACGGGGAGAGAGAGAGAGAGAGGGCAGTCCAGTAGAGACGTAACATGTTTACCGTGGGGTCACACACACACGGGGAGAGAGAGAGAGAGAGGGCAGCCCAGTAGAGACGTAACATGTTTACCGTGGGGTCACACACACACGGGGAGAGAGAGGGAGAGAGACAGAGAGACAGAGACAGAGACAGAGAGACAGAGACAGAGAGAGGGCAGTCCAGTAGAGACGTAACATGTTTACCGTGGGGTCACACACACACGCACAACAAGAACCATCACAGGTCGACCAGGGTGAAAGTGGAGGAACCTCAACTCCAGTTTATGCAAGCCTCGATGGTATGGGAGGAGGAGGGGGGGGGGGTGAAGGGGCGATGGTGAGGAGGGGAGAGAGAAGGGATGGCGAACGTGAGGGAAGTTCCTATCCCTCACTATCCCTTGTACACGTCCAATGCCAGACACGAGAGGACACTCGTCGTCGTCTGGTGGTCGTCGTGTGGTCGTCCGGTGGACGTGTGGTCGTCTGGTCGTCGTCTGGTGGACGTGTGGTCGTCTGGTCGTTGTCTGGTCGGGGATTACCGCCCCAGTCTTCAGACGGTGGGTCCCCTGGGCCGGTGGTAATGGCTCCGGATCTTGACCTTAACTCCACTATGGATGACACTTTACTTTCACTACACACACCTGCAACCTCTCACCACACACACCTGCAACCTCTCACCACACACACCTGCAACCTTTCTTACCCCCTGTGAAGTACAGGTACACCTCACGCATGAATAAGGGTTTTGAACCCCACCCAATGGGTAAATAGGGGTTTGAACCCCCACATAATGGATGAATTCCATTATTATCCCTTGTCGTGTACTTTATTGAGTGATGGTACATGCAAAATTCTATGTATATATTTTATCCTGTAACTGTACATACAAAATTCTATGTATATATTTTTACCTGTAACTGTACATACAAAATTTCATGTGTATTTAATTCATGTGCACATACCAGGTGCACATGAATATCATGTGCACATTGCCTTTTAAATGCACAGCGTATGTGATGTATTCAATTTTTTTTAAGTCCAAATTTATTTCTTCCACGGATAAAGTTCTTAAGTAAAATAACTTAAGAATCGGAAGGAATAAATTAATAAATAAAAACAAAATTGAGTTCAATGAACAATTCGATGAACTTTATTTGTTTTCAGGGATTTGTTCTGCGCGGGCCCTCAGCCTCTGGCTTGGCCCTTTATGTGTTACTTGTTTCTTGTTTACTTAGACTGTGTATAATGTACTTGTAACCCTTTAATGCCTTTTTACCAAGTGCTTGTAACCCATTGATGCCTTTTTATCAAGTGCTTGTAACCCTTTAATGCCTTTTTACCAAGTGCTTGTAACCCATTAATGCCTTTTTACCAAGTGCTTGTAACCCATTGATGCCTTTTTATCAAGTGCTTGTAACCCTTTAATGCCTTTTTACCAAGTGCTTGTAACCCATTAATGCCTTTTTACCAAGTGCTTGTAACCCATTAATGCCTTTTTACCAAGTGCTTGTAACCCATTGATGCCTTTTTATCAAGTGCTTGTAACCCATTGATGCCTTTTTATCAAGTGCTTGTAACCCATTAATGCCTTTTTACCAAGTGCTTGTAACCCATTGATGCCTTTTTATCAAGTGCTTGTAACCCATTAATGCCTTTTTACCAAGTGCTTGTAACCCATTAATGCCTTTTTACCAAGTACTTGTAACCCATTAATGCCTTTTTACCAAGTGCTTGTAACCCATTAATGCCTTTTTACCAAGTGCTTGTAACCCATTAATGCCTTTTTACCAAGTACTTGTAACCCATTAATGCCTTTTATTACCAAGTGCTTGTAACCCATTAATGCCTTTTTACCAAGTGCTTGTAACCCATTAATGCCTTTAATACTATAGGCTTTAAATCATTAATAACAATTCCAGTGTGCTTGTAAATAATACATTCTTTCATCACAGTATGCATGTTAACCATAAATTTCAAGTGAGGGCGTTCACTGGCCCTCACGGCGTTCACAGCGTTCACTCTCGCCTGCAAGGTTGACACATCTCCGGTAAACAATTAATATGTGTGGAAAACCAACAGCGCTGAAGGACAAGGCTTTTTGTAAATTAAGAAGAGTAATTAAGGTCACATCTAGAAGAAGGAAAGTGAGATCACCGCACTCGTGTCATGTGTGAAAACACAAGCTCTGCCTCCGTGACGTTACCATACACACACGCATGCACGCACCAACCCTACGCACACACACAATTGATAGGGTAGATAAAGACAGGCTATTTAACACAAGGGGCACACGCACAAGGGGACACAGGTGGAAACTGAGCGCCCAAATGAGCCACAGAGATATTAGAAAGAACTTTTTTAGTGTCAGAGTGGTTGACAAATGGAATGCATTAGGAAGTGATGTGGTGGAGGCTGACTACATACACAGTTTCAAGTGTAGATATGATAGAGCCCAATAGGCTCAGGAACCTGTACACCTGTTGATTGACAGTTGAGAGGCGGGACCAAAAAGCCAGAGCTCAACCCCCGCAATCACAAATAGGTTAGTACAAGTAGGTGAGTACACGCACGCACACACACACACACTGCAGACAGGTTTATCCCGGTGCAAAAGGAGAAAAACGAAAAAAAAAACAGAATAACTCATGGTTCAACCAGGAATGCAAGGTAGCGAAGCAACTGAGTAAAAGAACATGGAGAAACTACAGAAATAACAGAACGCCGGAGAGCAGGGAGAGATACCAGAGGGCCAGAAATGAGTACCTCAGAGTGAGGAGGGAAGCGGAGAGACAGTATGAAAATGACATAGCGAGTAAAGCCAAGACCCAACCAAAGCTGCTCCAATAGCCACATCAGGAGGAAAACAGCAGTGAAGGAAAAAGTGATGAAATTGAACAAAGGGGAGAACAGATACACAGAGAATGACAAGGAGGTGTGTGAAGAACTGAACAAGAGATTCCAGGAGGTCTTCACAACAGAACAAGGAGAAGCCCCTGCACTAAATGAGGAGGCGGCAAACCAAGCAACCTTGGAGGAATTTGACCTCACCAGTGATGAGGTCAAAAGGTGTCTGCTGAAGCTGGATGTGACAAAGGCTGTTGTCACATCCTGACAGAATCTCACCAGTGGATACTAAAGGAAGGCTACAGAAGCACTAAGTGTGCCACTCTCTATGGTGTATAACAGGTCACTAGAAACAGGAGACCTACCAGAAAGTTAGAAGACAGCTAACGTAGTCCCAATATACAAGAAGGGTGACAGGCAAGAGACACTGAATTACAGGCCAGTTTCCCTAACTTGTATACCATGCAAGGTGATGGAGAAGATCGTGAGGAAAAGGCTCGTAGAGCATCTGGAGGGAAATAACTTTGTAACGCACCACCAACATGGGTTCAGAGATGGTAAATCGTGCCTCACAGGCTTAATAGAATTCTATGACCAGGCAACAACAATTAGGCAGGAAAGAGAAGGGTAGGTCAACTGCATTTTCCACACACACACACACACACACACACACACACACACACACACACACACACACACACACACACACACACACACACACACAGCCTCTAAGTGTGTACTACAAGTCCCCCACAGCCCAGAGCGGACCATTTACAGTTTTAATGCTCTTCAACATTTGCATAAATTAAAGGGCGGACCAGAGACTGTAGTCTGAAGAATGTCTGGGGTGGTGTATGGACCGAGGGTAAGAATGTCTGGGGTGGTGTATGGACGGAGGGTAAGAATGTCTGGGGTGGTGTATGGACCGGGGGTAAGAATGTCTGGGGTGGTGTATGGACCGAAGGTAAGAATGTCTGGGGTGGTGTATGGACGGAGGGTAAGAATGTCTGGGGTGGTGTATGGACGGAGGGTAAGAATGTCTGGGGTGGTGTATGAACCGGTTTAAGAATGTCTGGGGTGGTGTATGGACCGAGAATAAGAATGTCAGGGGCGGTGTATGAACCGGTTTAAGAATGTCTGGGGTTGTATATGAACTGGGGTGAGAGAACAAATCCTAAACACCTAACTTAACCAATGCCTAAATATGCCCCAAAAAGCTAATATATAACAATATTAATTTATATTTGAGAAAATGCCTATTTTGAATGAACAGCAAGTTATAAGTGATAAATGCATCTTTGGGGTCGGCCACTGGATGGAATGGACTTGGTCTGAGGACGGGTTGCAAGCCCCTGATCTCAGCTAATGCGTCGCTTTTTTTTTAACGAAATCGATCAATATATCGTAAATGTGACGTATTAGTTCCAAAAAAATAAACACCTAAATATTGACATTTTCTTGGCATCGGCTGTGATCGCTTAGGCTTTTTCTTCTATCCTGTGCTTCAGGAGTATAGCAAGGGATAGGTTGGGTGGGTAGCTTGGGTGCGTACGTTCCTGGTTAGGCAAAACGAGAGGATAGATTATAGATAACATCGACTAACGTCTACATTCCGGTGCTTTAGTGAAAGAAAATTTACTGAGATTTGAAGCATAAGTAAATCGTGAGATTTGGTTGAACACTGACTAATGGATGGCTTCACACCTTATCCCCCCCCTCCCTTCCCCTGAGACTACCCTCAACCGAAACCCCCTTTCCCCAGCAACCCATTCCCCAAGACTCCGTCCCCTTCTCTTTCTCTCTCTCCCACAAGACGCCGATTGACCCAACCCAACCCGGAACTGTCATTATGGGTCGGTATGTCCAGGTCACGCCGTGGAGAGCCTTAGGTCGTCATGACCTGTGCAGGTAGGGCACGACGGTAGGCTGGGACGGCAGGCCGGGGTGGCAGGCCGGGGTGGCAGGCCGGGGTGGCAGGCCGGGTATAGGGTCCTGTAATTATGTAAGGTAAAAGGTATTACACTTGCGAGGTGCATAATAACAGCACGACACCTACGGCCCATTGAGAGCAAAGAGCACGCAAACTCCTCCACACACTCTACCCCTCACACCACTACACATACACACACACTCCACCACCACACACACTCCACCACCACACATACACACTCCACCACCACACACACACTCCACCACACACTGGTGGAGGTGTGGAGTGGCTCTGCTGATAAGAAAAGACTGGAGTTTAGAGGAAATGATTATCTTGGATTGTGAAGGATTCAGTGACTACATAACAGGAACCCTCGCAATGTTCCGATGACAACAAATAATAGAAGTAATTATATATAACCCACCACCAAATGACAGGAGACCCAGACAGGAATATGATAGAAACAACATGGCTGCCATTAATATAAGAGAGAGGACAGCTTCTGTCGGCACCAGGAACAGAGCTGCACTGGTAATCATGGGAGACTTCAACCACGGGAAGATAGATTGGGAGAACAGAGATCCTTTCTGTACTGGTAAACCCAAGCTGGGAAATTCCGAGACTTCTTACAGTAACACAACCAAGTTTATAGCCACAAATTGGTTATAAATAGGAAGGGGAGGGAATTATCAGAGGAAAGCGCCAAGCCATTACGACTATATAGCCCTTGGAAGGGATCAGGATAAGGATTTGGGATGGGACGGAGGGGAAAGGAATGGTATCCAACCACTTGGACGGTCGGGGATTGAACGCCGACCTGCATGAAGCTAGACCGTTGCTCTACCGTCCAGCCCAAGTGGTTGGCCGTTATAAATAGGAGCTGCCTCGTATGGGCCTATAGGCCTTCTGCAGTTACCTTTGTTCTTATGTTCTTAAATATCTCTCATAAAGCTGAGAATAACTTGCCTAGTTACGTCCAACTTGAGATGGCTCAATAAGGTGGAGTTAAAGATCCTGCTTGATAACTTTTAAACGAAAGCACGTTGTCAGGTGTTCGTTAAGTCATCACTTGATGACTGAAACACGTGACTCAAATGATGTTCGATTTTTTTTCCCCGAAGAGCTTCAGTCACGTCCTCCGAAGAGCTTCAAGCACGTCCTCCGAAGAGCTTCAGTCACGTTCTCCGAAGAGCTTCAGGCACGTCCTCCGAAGAGCTTCAGTCACGTCTAGTTGTTTAAATCACTCTTCTCTAAATGCAGATAATTGCCAATTAGAACCTAAACACGTGAACTACCCAAATCTAGGATTAATTGTGTATAAAAATTCTAATATATAATAATTCAAATTTGAGTAAATATCAGTTTTGAATCAACAGTTCTTTAAAATTTATGAACGCGTCTTTGGTGGTCAGCCGCTGCTTGAACGAGCCTAGCCTTGAGGACGGACTAAAATACAAATAATTTCTAACCAAAACACCTAACCTATCTTAGGCCTAACTACGCACACAATTAACACATTGATATTAATCTATATATATTAGACAAACGTTTTGTTTTTTATTATTAAAGAGAACATAAAATATGGCGACCATAGCCTGAGCATAGTATAAATCAAAATTTACAACTGCAGAATGAGCAACTTGCTATCGTAGCAACCATGATAGCAACCACAAGGGCGACTATACTGAGCAGTTTTCCTCACCGGCTGAACTCGGTCTTCCAGAGAGTGGACGGGAAGGATAACACCCACACACACACACACACACACACACACACACACACACACACACACACACGGAGACATTTTGAGCAGCAAAACCCAAACGATTTGTTAGGATAATTTGTCTAACTTGGCTAATTAAGCAAAGGATAAGGGATGGGGGTATAATTCCATACTACATGTTTTTTTTCTTTCAAGGCATCTTATTGTTGGAGTGGCGGTTAGATTAGCAGTGGTAGAATAGTAGTATCGTAGTGATAGTAATAGTAGTAACAACGATAGTTAATATCATTTTGAGGCAATGTTCCAATTTTGAGGCACGCTGCTTCAGTGACTTGAACCAGCGTTCTGGTGACTCCCAGACACCTGCCTTACCCGACGTGACTGTAATAGCGATATCAGTAGTCATAGTAATAGTGCATTAGCCATTACCATAATTATATCATTGTGAGGACGCCGCGACGCCATCAGGCAATCACCTCGTCACCATCTTACTGCTTCATACCCCCAGTCACCCGAGACCGTCTTGACAAAATCCTAGCAGCCGAGAAGACAAGCAGATCATCCGACACGTTCTTAGCAGTCACACAGAATGGAGAACGGACAAACATGACTGACAGAGGAGCTGGCAAGACTCAGCGAGCAGGAATAACTTCCATGTTTCACCACAGCTTGAGGGAGACTACGGAGAATCCGTCACCGAAGCAGCCAGGCTTGTTGACCAGACCACACACTAGAAAGTGAAGGAACGACGACGTTTCGGTCCGTCCTGGACCATTCTCGAGTCGATTGTGACCAGCCATGGTCGGTCACAACACAGGACTCCCTTCAGGTTCAGACGGACGCTCAGGACACACCGGTTAGAGTTAAGAGGAACACCAGAAGCACCGGCGCGCCTCAGGTCACGCTCAGCAGTGGGTTGAAGAGGAATTTTTGCTTCTTCTCCAGACTAGGAGTGCTGTCCTTGACCGACTCTGTAAAGCAGCCACGCCCTTCAGTGGTTGCTCAGGTGGATGACAGGACGAAGCTGCGCCACAAGCACACAGTAAGTGTGCACACTGCACTTGGTCAAGACATCACTGCACTTGGTCAAGACATCACCTCACTCCTCAACATGACAGCAGACCTTGGCCACCTCTCTGAGGAAGACAGAGATCGTCGACACATTCTGGGAGAACTAGCCTATGATGATGATGCCATTACACTCAACAATTTGGAAGGCGTTTGGAAGCCAATTCAATTTCTTTCTTTATTATGCACCCTATACCCCTCCCGTGGGCGGTGGTGGTGGAAAGGGTTACAGAGGCACATAATGGGTTAAGGGACTGAACCCCATAGTTCGTTTAGATAAGCTAGTGACAATCTGCTTGATACCTGCTTGATGGAGTTCTGGGAACTCTTCTACTCTCCAAGCCCGAAGCCAGGCTTGACTTGTGAGAGCTTGGTCCACTAGACTGTTGTGCTTGGAACACAAACTGGCCTCATGAGCATTTACACAAACCTCTTATCGTGTTGGAACACTTCCACCACAAGCTTGATGGTCTAAGCTTCCTCTTAGGTCCTGAGAGTGGTCAGGTATGCCGGGAATATTGTGACTAAGGACCATCCAGTTTTGGAGGGATTATCTTCCACATGTTAAAGCCATCTGCTGGCAGGTGCCATGAGGCGGACACCAGACAAAACTTCATCCCTAAAATGCGCAAAAAGCTACGACACGCTGAAGCTCGTGTAGAATACCTTCACTGCGCATGTGTGCTGGGGGGACAAGTCAGCAACGAAATGCGGGAACGAATTGTGCAGAAGTCAAGCAGCTGATGAAGACAGTGTTGAGTACGCCTCCATTGTAGACTCTAAGGTCACTCGGTCTATGTAGCCATGCCAACAGCAGCATGTGGCCGCATGGGCTACATGCTGTGCAGCACCCTGAGAGCCTCATGGAGACGGCGGACGAAGACGTTGCTGTGTTTGCGACACAGGGACCTCTGACCAGGAGGTGATCTGTGGCTGGCCATCGAAACTAAGAAACAGTGTCCTGCTCCTGGCATCCTACACAATGGTAGCTGGGCTCATGCCAGATACCTTCACATTATACTGATCTATCTTCGTGCTTGTATCACAAAAATACACAATAGGTTTACTTGGCCACGCTGGTACACGGACAATCACCGAGTATATGATATTTGGATACACATTTTTTTTAAAGTTTAACCATCATTTTGCAAAGGCTTCAACACTCTGGTATTTCTGTTAATTAATGTTCGTATAAAAAGGAAACTCAATTATTTTGGTCTTACCACTAGTCTTATGTTATTTGTTGTTATTTTAGATCCAGATACTCGGAAACCAAACGTTCTAAGCAGCACGGGCTATGGTGACCCCCGTCGTACTCACCTGCCACAGGTGCAGACAACAGCCAACCCTTCTGAAATACCTCTTCTGAACGAGATATTGTTTGCCCTGACTCCACGTAGAAAGTTTACCCCTTAATCAAGAAGCAAAAGTGCATTCCCGAAGCTTATCAACAGAGCGAGCATAATAACGCGTTAAGACCTCTCTGTGCATGTGTAAGCTAAAGACTTTGAACCTTGTAGACAGCGCTTATAGAACCTTGTAGAGGTAAGCTAAAGACTCTGAACCTTGTAGACAGCGCTTATAGAACCTTGTAGAGGTAAGCTAAAGACTCTGAACCTTGTAGACAGCGCTTATAGAACCTTGTAGAGGTAAGCTAAAGACTCTGAACCGTGAAGACAGCGCTTATGGAACCTTGTAGAGGTAAGCTAAAGACTCTCAACCGCGAAGACAGCGCTTATAGAACCTTGTAGAGGTAAGCTAAAGACTCTGAACCTTGTAGACAGCAAAGACAGCTCTGAACCTTGTAGACAACGCCCTCTCAGCTGGCGGGAGACTTGTGACAAGCGAGGACTGTGTTATGGGAGTCCAGTCTTCATTCACAAGTCTGTTCGGGGTCCGAGGCGATGGCAGAGGCTGTCTTTGTTTATGCCAATCAGCTGATTTGTGTTATGGTCAAGACCACGTGGTCCTGTCACATGAGGTGCTCTACGGGTCACTTGGAGATGTTTAAATATTATCACTGACGCCTGTGACGTGAAGCGCTCGCAGTTTGGGAACATTTTGAATGGCATTAAGGATTTCTGAATATTTACATTACGCATGCACGCAAGTGCACGCGCGCGCACCCTAGGTCACATCATGAGGTTAACGACATAACGACCAGGTGATTAGACTCCCTAAACGGGCGGGGGGGCGGGGGGGGGGCAAGAAGGATGATAACGAGTGCCAAGAACTGGACAACAGCTTCCAAGAAGTCCTGAAGAGGGAGCCTGATCTCCTCCTAAGGTCTCCGAACGTCAAGAAACTGTCGTACTTAAGTGCCCTTCTCCTAACCTACTAGAGGACCCAAAACAGAAAATGAGACAGTACATCAATTTCACGTGTCGCTACCGTTTTCATATACGACAATTTTTGACCTTATGTAGCGTATACGTCAAAATACGATGTTCTATTATGAGTCGGGTTGTAACTAAGAGCCCTGCCATAACAGAGACATCCCCCACTTGTGATACTGAAATGACAGTATCACAAGGAGGTAACAGGAACTGGAAGTAGGGAAAAAACCACCCAGCTGTAAGCCCAGATAAGATATCGCAGTGTATACTAAAGGAGAGAACAACAGAACTGTGTAGTTCTCTTAATACAATATTTAATTCTCTCTCTGGAAGATGGGGAAGACATGAGCGTCACTCTGCGGAATATCATCACTTTCTCGGGTAAATGACTTGAGGTTTAGGGGGCAGCTTTTTTTTTTTTTTTGCCCCATGATCTTTGCATTAATTTCGGTATAATATGTATAATATATATATATATATATATATATATATATATATATATATATATATATATATATATATATATATATATATATATATACGTGTACTATTGGGGAGAAAGTGTCCATTGACCTGGTCCCTTAAGTCTGATATATACTGTAAGGTATGTTGATGACATGTTGCAGACGCCCCACATGGAACGCTTGTTACAGCTTAAGGAAAGGTAAGAGCAACATTGCGTGCTCACATTCACTTACGAGAGGGAAAGTGAAGGAAAGCTGCCTTTTCTGGCTGAGACTGAGACCGTCTCAGCAGGAAACTGAATGAGTTTTTCTCCAGCCTCCATACTAAGGGAACAAGTATATGCATCAATGCTTGCTTGCAGTGAATGATGCCCCCTGACTGTTGCAAGGAAACTGTTGTTGACCGTTAACCGTGTTCCTACCCCCCCCCCCCCATACACAGTCCCAGTTGAAAGGGGGTTGACAAAGACCTCCCAGTAACGACCTAATTGTTAACAACGGATAACTATGAACCGTCATGCTATGTCTCTCATGAAGAGGTCAACAGTACAGAATCTGCACCACTAATTCAACTCATTTACAAGAACTTATTTTCAACGGCCCGCAGACCAGAGGAGAAGCATTACCATGGACACTACAGAAGACACGGCTCAATATATATACTACAAAAGGAAGGAATCCCTCCAGGTTGTTCATTGTGAAATTTCACTGTACCAAACGAAATACTTTGAAAGATGAATATCGTGTTCGCTTTTGCGTCGTGTTAGGACTATCGGTCACAATTATTTCAATAGGCAAGACAGCACCTCTCTCTCTCTCTCTCTCTCTCTCTCTCTCTCTCTCTAGGCTTCCAGCTAGGCCGCAAACAACTAGGCCTTATCAATGATGACTTTTCTACACACAATCAGATAATTATCAGAGATATCCTGACCAACAAAATTTAAATAATCGATTAGAGATTAGACATGACCGAAGCACTACATATCAAACACTCTCACTCAACCATCAATAGCTAGCTTACACTTAGGTATGTCCTACCATCTACAAAATGGAGACAGAACTTTCAGCTTATAACACCTAATGGGCCAACGATAAATGGGCAAGAGTATCCAGTCTTCTCGATTGGGTACAGAATAGAATATTTTAACAAAATTTAGAATAATCTCGATAATCTGGCAAACCCATCACCAGACATTAACTTCCTTGGAGACTTCAACCTGCCCAGAATGAGACTGAGAATAGCAAAAACAATGACCTTATAGCAGAAAATCAACTTCGAAATAACCAACAACAGGTCAGAGAACTACTGAGATTCTTTGACAAATTTTCGCTCAACCAGCAGATAACAGAGTCAATTAGGACCGAAAATATTCTGGGTCTGATCTTCACAAACAATGAAGAAACAATCAGGGACATATACTAAGATACCAGGTACTCATATCACAAACTCATTGACGTGCAAACAATCAATACTCGTAATAGGTCTACAAAATTATCAAGAGAGAGGAGAAGGTTATTCAATCAATTCATTATTAATAATAAGAGAAGAGAATGGGGGAAAAAATAAACAAGGAACTTACAAACACTCCATGGAAAATTATTCCAAGTAATATAATCCCACGCAAACAACACAACCACTTCCTTCTCAAGTGAAGAATATAAGAAATATAGAAACAGATTTGTGCTAGAACTATTATTATTATTATTATTATTATTATTATTATTATTATTATTATTATATCTATATTTATAATAAGAGAACATGTAATCGTCAATGGTTGAGGGCCAGACTCTTGAGAGCAGCTTCACCCAACTATTCAGGATGACACATGGGTGGTACGGGACACACACTCGAACACTATATCTTGGATTGTTGTAAAATTGAGCCTTTTAGAGATGAATCTAAGCTCACTCTGTATGATATGGCAACCTATCTTATTACCATGGATAAATTACCTGAAATCCTTGCACTGTACCCACATTTTGCTTCCAGTAGATGAACGACATATGAGATTCAGAAACAAGTAGTGTATTGTGAGGACTAATAATAAACAGAAGCTTCCCTATGACTCTGTAATATCCCCATTGGCCAAACTATTATGTATTAACGACAAGACCTACTATTAATGTATAATGACTTACTGTAAATATGTAGCTCTTGTAATAGCACTTTCTCTGTAACTAGCTGACATTGTATCTATAAGGTGTGAAGGATTGAAGAAATTGCTTATGTAATAATCTAAGATGAGGTCTGATAAAGACCTTTTGTGCCCTCTGTAATGCTTTTGCGCTACCGCTCACAGGATGAGTATGGGGTGCACAATAAACTAGCCGCCTTCGGCGGCAACAATCAAATGGTACGGGACTGTCAATGACTGGTCAAGGTCGGCCTCATTGCCTCCCTTTAATAAATATTGGGTACTTGGCTACTACAGCGACCCCTCCCCACCCCCCCCTCCCCACCCTTCTGCGACTCTCATGAAGTTTGAAATGAGGGATTTGTTTTCCATGGAGTAGTTTCATATTTTCGTAATACTGAATCATACTTTCTAAGAGAGTGAGGGCGGGAGAGAAATGTATATAATACACACACATAGTGTGTGTAATATATAACATGTAATGTATATATGGTTTCAAAGAATGATATGACAAAGAGTACTGGGAAGACGGGACACTATGAGCGTAGCTCTCCACTTATAACTATACTTAGGTAATTACACACACACATATTTGTCTGCTGATATCACACCAGACCTGTCCCCTGAATCCCACATCAAGAGGATATCATCAGCGGCGTATGCAAGGCTGGCGAACATAAGAACTGCCTTCATAAACTTGTGTAAGAAATTCAGAACTTTGTATACCACATATGTCAGACCAATACTGGAATATGCAGCTCCAGCGTGGAGTCTACATCTAGTCAAACACAAAACGAACTTAGAAAAGGTTCAGAGGTATGCCACCAGGCTACTCCCAGAGCTGAGAGGAATGAGCTATGAGGAAAGGTTACTGGAACTGATCCTCACGACACTGGAATACAAAACAGTTAAGGAAGACATGGTCACTACCTACAAAATTCTCAGAGGAATTGTTAGGGGTATATGAAAATAAACTGTTTAACATTGGTGGTACACGAACAAGGGGACACAGGTGGGAACTGAGTACCCCATGAGCCACAGGGACGTTAGAAAGAACTTTTTCAGTGTCAGAGTAGTTAACAGATGGAATGCATTAGGCAGTGATGTGGTGGAAACAAACTCCATACACAGTTCCAAATGTAGATATGATAAAGCCCAGTAGGCTCAGGAATCTGTACACCAGTTGACTGACAGTTGAGAGGCGGGACCAAAGAGCCAGAGCTCAACCTCCGCAAGCACAAATAGATGAGTACAGTCTCAGCTTGACTTCCTGGTCAAGAAGCCTCAGCATCCTATCCTTTGTGGCAAACAAGGAAGAGCTTCAACAAGTCACACACACACAACTGCCCTCCGGCCCGACAGAGCACGCACATCCCCTCCCTCCCCTCCCCCCATTCACTGGAGGTGTTACACATAGAGGTAGATAGTTCTAATAGGCAGTGGCAGTAGTTGTGGCAATAGTTATTCAGCACCAGAAACTTCCCCCACTCTCTCCTAATGTCCCACGCTCGCCTCTATCTCTTCCATTCCTTCCTCCTGGCCTCAGCCTTCTGAGCCCTACCTCTCCCCTCCCTTTCTTGGCCCGTCGCCCAAGCCCTTCCTTCCTCCTAGCTTCCTGCATGCCTGCCCCCCAGCCAGAGAGGGAGCCGGCCAGTGCTTCCTAGCGGGTAGCCGGACATCGTCTTCACACACTGGTCGACGCCCCCACCCTACCCACCCTCTCTCTCTCTCTCTCTCTGTAACATATGGCACCCTCTCTCTCACCCAGGGCTTCCTGGTCTCTCCCACCCCTCACCCTGGGCTTCCTGGCTTCTCCCACCCCTCACCCTGGGCTTCCTGGCTTCTCTCCCACCCCTCACCCAGGGCTTCCTGGCCTCTCTCCCACCCCTCACCCAGGGCTTCCTGGCCTCTCTCCCACCCTAACACAGGGCTTCCTGACCTCTCCCACCCTGCAGACGTGTCTCAGAGGTCAAAGTAGCGGTAATTAAAGCCGGTCAGATGAGCCTCCAGTCAAGCCAAAATATATTATACAAAATCTAACCCCCAAAAAATAATGATTTTTGTTAAATTAGGGAAAACAACATAGATAACAAAATGGTGCAAAATTGGAACAAGACCCGGCCGTGTTGTCAAGTCCCATAACGTGAGAGAGGGACTTGAAGAGCCAGTCCGTGGACTGTTGCCAATAGCGTCATATATGCTCAGCAGTTATAGGTGCTTAAGAGGGTCCTCCAGCTCCGGTAGCTGGTTCAGTAGTTAAGACTGGGTTGACTGGAGGCGAAAAAGGTGTTTTAAATGGTCAGTCATACAGAAGGAATAATGCGAGGGCAGAGGTGATTGACACCTGAAGTGTGATCTGAAGAGAGGAAGGAGGAGGAGGAGGAGGAAGAGGCATAAGATGAGTAGGAATAAAGATGAGGAATAAGGAAGATGAACAAGAAAAAGCAGGAAACCTAAATAGAACTCTAAAATAGGGATAAGCAAGACAGCATAGAGAGAGAGAGAGAGAGAGAGAGAGAGAGAGAGAGAGAGAGAGAGAGAGAGAGAGAGAGAGAGAGACACATGGAAGAAGGCTTATCTCTAGACTTTACCAGGTCTTAACATCAAAGCCTCCATCACCATTGTGATATTGGGGGGACTAACTGTTATGTACAATGCCAACATTCTCAAAGTTCCGCACCTGGCTCAACCTCGTGGACATCCAGTAGTTATCCATGACACAAGGCTCTCGGCCATCAACAGCCCCAACTGGAACTGGTGCGCTCAACAGGTTGATCCACGGGAGATCAGGTCGACCGATTACATAAAGGCTCTGGCACACATTTGGCTACAGGCTCATGCTGTTCCTGATATAACTGTCACTTAAATGTAAATAAAGATCAATACAAAAACAAATAAATGTAGAGACACAGGCGTCAGATGAGCTGAGGTAGGATAACAGCTCTTGCTTACAGTTTCACTGGGTACTTCACTTGATAGCCTTAATGAATCCAAGTCTTAGTTAAAAACAAAATATATATATATAGAGAGAGAGACAAAGCTGGACAAAACAGCAGCATTCCAAGTGAGTGGGGCCAAGCACGCCCCGGCGCACCAGCACAGCACGCAGTAGGGGAGATCATTAAAGGAAAAGATAACAGACTTTGAGAAAAATCCTAAATACAAGAGGATAAGTTATAGAAAAATGTCCACTAAGACTGTTAATAGTTATCCTAGAGACTCAACGGAGCTGGAGGCACTCGAGGGAGGTGGAGGCACTCGAGACAGGTGGAGCTGGAGGCACTCGAGGCAGGTGGAGCTGGAGGCACTCGAGGGAGGTGGAGCTGGAGGCACTCGAGGGAGATGGAGCTGGAGGCACTCGAGGGAGATGGAGCTGGAGGCACTCGAGGCAGGTGGAGCTGGAGGCACTCGAGGGAGGTGGAGATGGAGGCACTCGAGGGAGGTGGAGCTGGAGGCACTCGAGGGAGGTGGAGCTGGAGGCACTCGAGGCAGGTGGAGCTGGAGACTTCGAGAGAAGCGGCTACAAAAGAGCAACTGGGAAGAGAGAGATGAACTAGAGGAAGAAGACAAATATTGAACAGAAATTGAGCATCACTGAAAATCTGAGAAATGACAATAAAAACAAGAATGAGAGAAGGAGGAGGTGAAGAAAATACAAGATTCCTGTGAAACGATGAGACACGAAACTAAAGCTGATTGAGTTAAATATTAACTTATGAGAATTCCAAGAGAGGACTAAACATCCACGGCTGTACATTATTGCAATTACAGAAACAAAACTCACAAGAATCTTAGCGGATGCAGATTTTCCTATATGCCATCATCCGTTCACAAGAGAGAAGCAATAAGCAGATGAGGAGCCTCATTGATGTTAAAAATGAACTAGAAGTATGACTAGTATCCATGATAAAGGTTCAATGCACTAGACTATATCATTGGCGGAGTTGAGAACAAGAGAAGATTCGTAGTTGTCATATGAGATACTAGCAGCCTAATAGGCAGTGGCTCGGGGGAAGTATGACAACAATGTTGACCAGACCACACACTAGAAGGAGAAGGGACGACGACGTTTCGGTCCGCCCTGGACCATTCTCAAGTCGATTGTGAAGAGGAAGTAGATGCAGGCAATAAATAGTCTAGAGAGAGGTGACTATACAATACAGAGAGGTGACAAACAATATTATTGTTTATTGTATGACAACAATAATAGAAATAGTTTATTCTCAGGGATGATACAAAATAGGGGGCGACATGTAAAATTATTCATTAAAATTATCATAAATATCCCCACCTTCTCCTCATTCATCCCTATTCTACCCTCTCCTCAACCCCATTTTGCCCCATCTCGTGTATGAGGTCAAAGGTCCACTCTCATTACCCAGCACACACCTGTAGTGTCGCTCCCTCCGGCCCGCTCGTTACGACTTAACACGTGTGGCTAAAAAATGACAATTATAGCTTGCTGCAAAAAAATAAAAAATACATATAATTGTCAATTAAGAGAGGAAAACCTGCTTGCGTGTCTACCAATCAGTTTACACGCATTCAACGCGAGGTGACAGGTGTAGAGTTCACCAGGCTATATTCTGACAGGTGCAGCGTTGACCAGGCTATATTCTGACAGGTGTAGCGGTGACCAGGCTATATTCTGACAGGTGTAGCGGTGACCAGGCTATATTCTGACAGGTGTAGCGTTGACCAGGCTATATTCTGACAGGTGTAGCGGTGGCCAGGCTATATTCTGACAGGCGTAGAGTTGACCAGACTCGAACGGGGGCTTCACTATACCCATGAAGGGTCATTGTACACACTGTTCTAGCTTCGGGACAATGAGCTCTCGTGAACAGTTTGTTCTTCAAAACTGTTCGTAAATGTTCATTCAGATTTATATATGTGTGTATTTACTAAACATTTATCATGTGGGTGTTTACTGTAAGAGTCGATTAATACCAATATAAATATTACTAATATTTTCTCTGATTTGATAATAATGTTTTGCCCCCAAAAATTTTTATTGAAAAGTCATTTGTTTAGTACCATTAAAAAAAAAACGAAACTATACTAAAAAGTGTTAATTCATTATATCTTATTATTATTATTAACAAATCATGAATTTTGAGTTAATTTTTTGGGGGGTAAAATTTACAAACATTGGCAAATTAATTTTGTAACATTTGTTGGTATACACATTTTTGAATGTGTAAATATGTAAACAATTCATCAAAGTCGGATAAAATGAACGGAAGTAAGATAAGTAAAGTAAGATAAGTAAGTAAGATAAGTGAGTAAAAAGCTCCAAAAAACGGTATTTTTGTCATTCGAATTTTCCCGCCAAAAAATGCACCATCATAAATCCCGAGCAATATCTCTTTACATTGTATAACTTTCCTTGTGTACACTCTCCAGTGACCTGTGTTTACTTAAGCGTATTATGTTTCATGTTTTCCAGGGCTAAATAAAACAAAACATTAAAACATTAGTCTGACATTATTGCCGTTGTTTTGTGGGCGGTGTCCAGTGATATAAATATAAAAAACATATATTTAAATTTGTCTGATTTTGACCAAATACGGCTCAAAACGTAGCTATAGAAATGGAGTTTCTAATGGAAGTAAAAAAATACTAAAGACAGAGAAGGAAAAAAAGACCGTAATGACCCCATTGAAAGATGGGATGGAAGCAGCCTCATGTGACCAATTGGGGTAGAAGAGTAGAGGTTCCACTCCCAGTGTGTGTGTTCATGCGCTCCCACACCCACTGTTCTTTTGTTCATGTAGTCATCTATTGTTCTTTTGTTAAGATGCACTCCCACACCCACTATTCCTTTGTTCAGCTAGCACAGTGGTCTACGTCCTAGGCTCACAATTGCGGAATCCGGGTTCAATCTCCGTTCAAGACAGGAACGGTCGAGCAGGTTTCATTCCGCCTGATGCCTCTGTTCATCCAGCAGTAAAATAGTTACTCGAGGGTGTTAGGGACGAGTTGTGAGCTGCACCCTGGAGTTAGGTCAGTAGTTGGGCTAGGGGAGAGGACCTCAACAAGCCAACACGCAGGCTTTCCTGTCCCTGACAAGAGGAATTAATTGACCCTGACCCATGGAGAACCATGACTAGATCTTCCTACATCGTGGAGAAGGCTTTACTAGGGCTCTGTGCCTTGAAGACCTCCCTGCAGGCTCAGAAATATGAAGCCTGCAGCAAAGCTATTCCTGGTTGTAGTGTTGTGTGACCGGGATTGTTATCCTTCTGATGTGAATGAATTTGTCTATTGCTTCCCAGCATGTACACGCACGTGTGTGTGTGTGTGTGTGTGTGTGTGTGTGTGTGTGTGTGTGTGTGTGTGTGTGCGCGTGTGTGTGTGTGCGTGTGTGCTCAAGATCAAGAGGTGGCCCCACAGCCTAGCATCAAGCAACATAAACCCAGATACCATCACCCTAACGCCGCCTCTCACACCCATTATTGACGCACACACAAACATGCAGGTGTTTACATATTGAGAGTCGCGTATCGGGACGCTTTCCTCTAGTGACGCCACCAGAGGCACTCACCCGCCTGACGTCACAAGCCAGACACACTCAACTGACGTCACGGACCAGAGGCACTCACCCACTAACGACTTCCTCCCTGCTCGTTCCGACGAGCTGAAAAGCGTCAAATTTGCAGCGATTTTCATCTGTAACACATCAAAGCCAAGTCTTATTAGTACAAAATGTCAGTTTTAAGCATTAAAATTTTCGCGGTTTAGTGAAACTAAAACCTAACTGACGTGGTATTGCGTCGTCGACGTCGCCGTAACTGACGTCGAAGCGTCCAATCAACGAGCAACCTGTCGCCAGATACGTAGGAGCATTTTATTGAGATTGAAATGCGTCGCGTGCGTCAACTTTCCTCACGACTGGAGATTATCGCCTCCAGTCAACTCCCTTGTCAACTCCTCCACTTTCGCCGGTCCTGACAAACAGATAATGGGGTGATTGCCGCTAACAATCCTATTACCCGGAGCTGAGAAGGAGGAGAGAGAGGGGGGGGGGGTGGGAGGGAGGTGGAGAGGCTCGGGGTCTTGAAGATGTTACTTTCAAGAGAAATTTCCATCACGAGTTGAAAAGAAAATCTTCAGGTCACACCCCGCCCAGTCCGGCCACACCCCTCCCTGGCCCGACTACACCCCGCCCTGGCACGGCCACACCCCTCCCTGGCACGGCCACACCCCGCCCAGGCACGGCCACACCCCTCCCTGGCCCGACTACACCCCGCCCTGGCGCGGCCACACCTCGCTCAGCCCAGCCACACCCCGGCTATAGCCCCTATTTCTAACAGTTCATATAGAGTAATTAGGCTTGTCCCTGCTCTAGGAGATCTAGGCTTTGCTGCCCTCTGCGTTATCCTGTACACATCGCCACTTTCTCAACCTTTGCATCACTGAAATAAATCCGGGGACTTGCCCCACGCTAAACACCCGCGGATTCCACAGTTAACCGAAAGGAGACGAGTTCTCTCGTTGCTCTTGATGTGGGGTAAACGAGACGAAGTTAAACGCAACGATGACTCCCAAAAAAGATATTTGCATATGACTAGAAATAGCCTATTTATTTCTATCTCTTGTGGAACACTTAACTACCTAGTGTGCTGCCACAAAGTGATTGGAAAACACTGCTGGACCTCAAGGGGTCACCTTATACTCTGGACATCAAGGATCACCTTATACTCTGGACATCACGGATCACCTTATACTCTGGACATCACGGATCACCTTATACTCTGGACATCAAGGATCACCTTATACTCTGGACATCAAGGATCACCTTATACTCTGGACATCAAGGATCACCTTATACTCTGGACATCAAGGATCACCTTATACTCTGGACATCAAGGATCACCTTATACTCTGGACATCAAGGATCACCTTATACTCTGGACATCAAGGGGTGACCTTATACTCTGGACATCAAGGGTCACCTTATACTCTGGACATCAAGGGGTCGCCTTATACTCTGGACATCAAGGGGTCACCTTATACTCTGTACATCAAGCGTGATTTTATACCTTATACACTCAGGACAAGACACAACTAGTAGCTTTCAGTGTCACCAGGTGCTTCAATTGACAGCCATAATGAACCGTAGTTTTAGTTTGAGAGAGAGAGAGAGAGAGAGAGAGAGAGAGAGAGAGAGAGAGAGAGAGAGAGAGAGAGAGAGAGAGAGAGAGAGAGAGAGAGAGAGAGAGGCACAGAGCCATACAGAGAGAGAAAGAGAGGTAGCAGGGTGAGAGAGTGAGAGGGAAGGTAGTGGTCACCATCTCTGAACACCATCCCTGAACCCCCCACACACGTCCCCCCTGATATAAACCCCCACTAAGGGCCCCCCCCAGGTAATCTGCCCATCACTCTCGCTGCCTGGCCACGCCATCACCTCACCACTAAAGGCTTCCTGGGCACCCATACACCCCTTTCTTGCCCCATACATACCCACCCCATACATACCCACCCCATACATGCACATGGTCGAGCTTGTAGATGCTCGATCCGACCCTGCAAACTCGACCTAGGTGAGTACACACACACACACACGCGCGTGCACATACACCCAGTAATTTCCTAGCCTCCAGGTAGTATAATAACACCTGGTTATTAAGGTCGTATGAACGAGGGCATCATTAATACACTCAGTATTCAAAGATAAGCTGTAGTTCTTCTATTCATTATATCTCTTCTATAACGTATTCTCTTATACCTTGCCTCAGTACGGTATATAGTCCTGTTATAACCAATAGTCCTGCTATAACCTTTAGTCCTTCAATAACATGTTGTCTTCCTCGCCTACGGTGGCGAAACAGTCGTCTGGGGTAGCAGGTGGACACAAAGTGGGGTAGCAGGTGGACGCAAAGTGGGGTAGCATGTGGACACAAAGTGGGCAGCAGGTGGACACAAAGTGGGCAGCAGGTGGACACAAAGTGGGGTAGCAGGTGGACACAAAGTGGGGTAGCAGGTGGACACAAAGTGGGCAGCAGGTGGACACAAAGTGGGCAGCAGGTGGACACAAAGTGGGGTAGCAGGTGGACACAAAGTGAGGTAGCAGGTGGACACAAAGTGGGCAGCAGGTGGACACAAAGTGGGGTAGCAGGTGGACACAAAGTGGGGTAGCAGGTGGACACAAAGTGGGCAGCAGGTGGACACAAAGTGGGCAGCAGGTGGACACACAGTGGGGAAGCAGGTGGAGACACAGTGGGCAGCAGGTGGACACAAAGTGGGCAGCAGGTGGACACAAAGTGGGCAGCAGGTGGACACAAAGTGGGCAGCAGGTGGACACACATAGTGGGGAAGCAGGGGGACACACATAGTGGGGAAGCAGGGGGACACAAAGAGAGCCTGAGTGGGGCTCCCAGACACCCCAAAGATATCCTTATCTCTCTAATGTACAAAAAGAGGACTCCTATTGATGGCTCCGGAGATTACCGCCCAATGTGGCCCCATCTGGTGGATGGCCTGTCATCAAATGTAGGCACCACAGCTCGGTTGATGAGTGGTTATTGATGCGTGGTCGTCACGCAGGCCTCCAGCGGCTGGATCAGACAATGATCATTGTCCAGTACAGCTGTTAAGTCGGTGGAGAACAAAGACCTGTGATGACGTTTTATAGCGTTGAGACTATTTGGTAATGACCATTAAACCTTGAAAGGTTGACCATTATAAGTATTGACCCCTATACTGATTATGGGGAACCACACTGAAAACAATCTTCCCTTCTGTCTTATGGAAGGGAACTATCGAGAGAAGGCGCCAAGTTATTGCGACTATATAGCACTGGGTTCAGGATAAGGATTTGGGATGGGACGAGGAGGGAAGGAATGGTGCCCAACCACTTGGACGGTCGGGGATTGAACGCCGACCTGCATGACGCGAGACCGTCGCTCTACCGTCCAGCTCAAATGAGTGGATCTGGCCATAGTCAACTTCTGCATTTTTTAACAGTTAATTATTTGTCATTCTCGGATGGAACACACACACACTTTCAGCCATCCTGGGTGCTCTTAAATATTATGTCTAAGTCCATGCACAAAGAAGGGCCGTGATTTTACGTGATTTTTGAAGAAGTTAACGTGATTTTTGCATGTCGTGGCTCAGTTGGTTAGGGCGGAATACTTGCAGGTTCGGTTGTTCATCTTGGCTTCTACTGATGTTCTCTCCTGTCTATAAGTGGATGTTTGCAGGATTCTCTGCACATCTTTTCTAAGTCAGCAATTTGTTTAGTTCTAAGAGCATTATTGTATTCTAGATGAAATCATCAGTGACATCATCAGTGACATCATCACTGACATCAGTGACATCATCAGTGACATCATCAGCGACATCATCAGTGACATCAGGGACATCATCAGTGACATCATCAGTGACATCAGTGACATGGCCTCCTAACTTCTTCCAGCTTATTTTTCCCTAACACTAGAGGAAGACATCCCTGATCTGGAGTATACCGGGAGTATACCTGGAGTATACCTGGAGTGGACTTTCAGACTACTTTTGCTCCACATTGAACTTTTAGCTTTCAAAGTTTAGTAGACTTTAGTTTAGTAGACAAAGCTCTTAGAGTGGAGCTGAGCACCCCCCCCCTCCCTACACTCATGCCAGTGTGGGCAACCAGCCCCCTTCTCCCCCCCCCCCCCACACACAGACCAGTTTGGAGGTGTCACAGAGGGGGGGGGGGAGACCCGGGTACCGCAGGGTACACACGAGGGAACAAGACGAACTAATTTATTCACAAGACATACCTGAAGACATACCTGCTGTCTTAATCAGTCAGCCTTTTACCTGTCGTCTTCTCCTACCTGTTCAGGCTTCATTACAACGAGTGTTACACAAGTCTCTTAACCCCCGCATCGCTCTCTTAAAATATCTCGCTTTCTGTAAGATTATGAAGCCGATAGATGGGAAAGGAGGAGGAGTGGGGGGGGGGATATGACCAGGTATTCTGATTGGCCTGGACGGGTCTATCGGTGATTCTGATGGCCCGGACCCTCAATACACAGCTTCATACCAAACGAGCCCAACAGGCTTCACCACCGCTACAATGAGCCTCATCTAAGATGATCTGGGCGGGATTCTTGCTGGCCGCTGGAGCACAAGTCGACATCTCCTCGACAGGACAAAAACCTTACACATACCTAGGGTACGACTGTAGGGGGTACGACTGAAGGGGGTACGACCCACTCCCCTGCGTCGTCTGGCCTCACTTGTCACAGGACAGGAATCTTACGCAACACCCCATATGTACGTCTTCTGTGTGTGTTCACCTAGTTGAACTCACCTATTTATGATTGGTAGTTACTCTGGTGTACTTGTATAATCATACACCTCTCCATACATGTTCCCAAAAACGTACCTAAACGTTTAGACGTACCTAAATTCATACACAAAAAATATACCCGTAGACCTTTCCTTAGACGTATCGGTTTTGAGACAATTTGTAAAACTATTTGAGGGACAAAACCAAAACAAAGACCTCACTAAATACCAGTTTTATTGTCTGACTGAACTGCCATCTGAGGAACAGAAGGATTAATATTTTTATGTATTTTTTAACATATTTAAGTACATCTGCATTTGTGTTTCAGACTCATTTATACAGCTGGCCCTAGACTATATGAAGGGTTACACAGTGTGTGTCAAGAGCCAGCTGTGTGATACTAAGGTACCTGGACATTTATACAGCTGCCCTAGACTATATGAAGGGTTACACAGTGTGTGTCAAGAGCCAGCTGTGTGATACTAAGGTACCTGGACATTTATACAGCTGGCCCCTAGACTATATGAAGGGTTACACAGTGTGTGTCAAGAGCCAGCTGTGTGGTACTAAGGTACCTGGACATTTATACAGCTGGCCTAGACTATATGAAGGGTTACACAGTGTGTGTCAAGAGCCAGCTGTGTGATACTAAGGTACCTGGACATTTATACAGCTGGCCTAGACTATATGAAGGGTTACACAGTGTGTGTCAAGAGCCAGCTGTGTGGTACTAAGGTACCTGGACATTTATACAGCTGCCCCTAGACTATATGAAGGGTTACACAGTGTGTGTCAAGAGCCAGCTGTGTGATACTAAGGTACCTGGACATTTATACAGCTGGCCTAGACTATATGAAGGGTTACACAGTGTGTGTCAAGAGCCAGCTGTGTGGTACTAAGGTACCTGGACATTTATACAGCTGGCCTAGACTATATGAAGGGTTACACAGTGTGTGTCAAGAGCCAGCTGTGTGATACTAAGGTACCTGGACATTTATACAGCTGGCCTAGACTATATGAAGGGTTACACAGTGTGTGTCAAGAGCCAGCTGTGTGGTACTAAGGTACCTGGACATTTATACAGCTGGCCTAGACTATATGAAGGGTTACACAGTGTGTGTCAAGAGCCAGCTGTGTGATACTAAGGTACCTGGACATTTATACAGCTGGCCTAGACTATATGAAGGGTTACACAGTGTGTGTCAAGAGCCAGCTGTGTGGTACTAAGGTACCTGGACATTTATACAGCTGCCCCCAGACTATATGAAGGGTTACACAGTGTGTGTCAAGAGCCAGCTGTGTGATACTAAGGTACCTGGACATTTATACAGCTGGCCTAGACTATATGAAGGGTTACACAGTGTGTGTCAAGAGGCAGCTGTGTGGTACTAAGGTACCTGGACATTTATACAGCTGCCCCAGACTATATGAAGGGTTACACAGTGTGTGTCAAGAGCCAGCTGTGTGGTACTAAGGTACCTGGACATTTATACAGCTGCCCTAGACTATATGAAGGGTTACACAGTGTGTGTCAAGAGGCAGCTGTGTGGTACTAAGGTACCTGGACATTTATACAGCTGCCCCAGACTATATGAAGGGTTACACAGTGTGTGTCAAGAGCCAGCTGTGTGGTACTAAGGTACCTGGACATTTATACAGCTGCCCCTAGACTATATGAAGGGTTACACAGTGTGTGTCAAGAGCCAGCTGTGTGGTACTAAGGTACCTGGACATTTATACAGCTGGCCTAGACTATATGAAGGGTTACACAGTGTGTGTCAAGAGCCAGCTGTGTGGTACTAAGGTACCTGGACATTTATACAGCTGCCCCTAGACTATATGAAGGGTTACACAGTGTGTGTCAAGAGCCAGCTGTGTGGTACTAAGGTACCTGGACATTTATACAGCTGCCCTAGACTATATGAAGGGTTACACAGTGTGTGTCAAGAGCCAGCTGTGTGGTACTAAGGTACCTGGACATTTATACAGCTGCCCTAGACTATATGAAGGGTTACACAGTGTGTGTCAAGAGCCAGCTGTGTGGTACTAAGGTACCTGGACATTTATACAGCTGCTCTGGACTATTTCAAGGGGAGTACAGAGTGTGCCAAAAAGCTAGCTACGTGATGCTAAAATTATGAGGATATCATCATCAACACAAGAGTGAATAAGGCAGCAGTGATACTAAAAGTCCCCATCTCGCTGGATGGTTAGTCATACAGGGCCATATGTTCGGTAGCCTGCACTGGCAAATTGTGGGTGCAATATGAGGATATCTTCAAGAACACGAGAGTGAATAAAGTAATTGCAAAGCTCCAGGTACCTCATGCCAACGGGTCTGAAAGGTCTCATAACTGGACATTCGGTGATGTAGTGTGGGAGATCATGCCGCAGTTCTTGCTCACAGAGTTTACACCTGGAGTGCTCAGAATTGGGAGATCCGTCACCTGTAGCCACCTGCCACAGGTAACGATAACCCAACCTGATCCTGGCAACCACTGTGTCGCACAGTCTGGTGGAAGTTTTGTGCTGCCCATAGATATAGGTTTCAGATCTGAACAAATCATAAAAGTATTTTTTTTTTTTAAGTAATTTCAAAGCTCCAGGTACCAACTCTAAGGTACACACACACCGGCTTTGATATTACTTTATGAAGCCCACACACACACACACACACACACACACACACACACACATATATATATATATATATATATATATATATATATATATATATATATATATATATATATATATATATATATATACATTGCCAGATGCACCGTGCTTCTCTGTATATACTGAGAGCTCACTTTGGTCCTGGACAATGCTCAAGAGTAAAGTATACTTACTGGCCGCTCAGTAAACTATAGCGGTGACCTTAATAACGCTCCACAGGTTAATAAGCCTTTAACCTCCACACCAAATCACGCTATTCAAATATCACCGCCGTTCAGGGCTAAGAATTTAGGCATTATATTATATACCAATTTATGTACCAATTTTACATTCAATTAAGATCATTGCGGAACTATTAAGTTCAAAACTGTTATTTTAATCGGCTCACTGTGGCACCAGGTATGATTATATAGCACTGAGAAGGGATACGAGGATATGGAGCTGGGATTTGAGGACAAGGAGCTGGGATATGAGAACAAGGAGCTGGGATTTGAGGACAAGGAGCTGGGATTTGAGGACTAGGAGCTGGGATATGAGAACAAGGAGCTGGGATATGAGGACAAGAAGCTGGGATTTAAGGAAAAGAAGCTGGGATTTGAGGACAAGGAGCTGGGATTTGAGGACTAGGA
>NC_091150.1:41719572-41739572 GCF_040958095.1 Procambarus clarkii | reverse complement strand
CAACCAGCGATAAGTGCAAAAAAAAAAGAAAAAGAATGAAAAAGGAAGACAAAAAAAACTCAAACAACGAAACAGTTACATCAACGGTTTGCTTGACGCAAGAGACTTAACATCTGAGCAGCAACATATTGAACACACCCAGAGGACATGGCAGGGAAGGAAGGGAAGGAAGGGAAGGAAGGGAAGGAAGGGAAGGAAGGTGTGAAGACAAGATGACCCAAGAGATAACAGTGAGACTGTGACAGGTCACATATGGGTGTTGCACATGACCAAACGAGGGGGGGGACCACCTGCCACAGTTGGGTTAAAGAATGTGGAATAGCGAACTGTGGTTTAAGAATATAATTTTGAATGAGTTCACCGTCAGTCTATCTTGCACGTGCGGTTGTATATCTACCCTCTCCCTCCCCTCCCCCCCAACCTCACAGTCTCTCATCCCCCCTTCCTTTGGACACGTCCACTCTCCCCTGGACACGTCCACCCTCCCCCTGGACACCTCCACCCTCCCCCTGGACACATCCACCCTCCCCCTGGACACGTCCACCCTCCCCCTGGACACGTCCACCCTCCCCCTGGACACGTCCACCCTCCCCCTGGACACGTCCACCCTCCCCCTGGACACGTCCACCCTCCCCCTGGACACCTCCACCCTCCCCTGGACACCTCCACCCTCCCCTGGACACATCCACCCTCCCCCTGGACACATCCACCCTCCTCTGGACACATCCACCCTCCCCTGGACACCTCCACCCTCCCCCTGGACACCTCCACCCTCCCCCTGGACACATCCACCCTCCTCTGGACACATCCACCCTCCTCTGGACACCTCCACCCTCCTTCTGGACACCTCCACCCTCCCCCTGGACACCTCCACCCTCCCCCTGGACACATCCACCCTCCCCTGGACACATCCACCCTCCCCCTGGACACATCCACCCTCCTCTGGACACCTCCACCCTCCCCTGGACACCTCCACCCTCCCCCTGGACACCTCCACCCTCCCCCTGGACACCTCCACCCTCCCCCTGGACACATCCACCCTCCCCTGGACACATCCACCCTCCCCCTGGACACCTCCACCCTCCCCTGGACACCTCCACCCTCCTCTGGACACCTCCACCCTCCCCTAGACACCTCCACCCTCCCCCTGGACACAAAGACTCAGTGCCAGCCTGGAGGCCTAATAAGGGGCTGGAAGCAGTAGCATCCCTCCCTATAAAGGGGTCCCTATCAGCCTAACAAGGTCTATAGAATCCTTTCAGTGGGTTCTTATCAGGGAACTGGGTAGGGGGAGAGGGGGGAGGAGGGGCAGGATTACTGGGGAGGGTTGTGTGTGGGGGGGGGGGGAGTTGAGGAGGTGGGTTGGGGGGGGAGGGGGAGACTAGACCTCTGATGTAATCACCTCTGACACGTTCTTCCCCCACAGTGTGGGGCGGGGGGGGAGGGGTTAGGATCGAGTGAAGTGTGTATATGTGTACTCGTCAATTTGTACTCACCTATTCGGGTCGAGCTCTGGCTCTTGGACCCCCGTAGTTTGCGTCTTCAACCTGCTCCTTTAGATCATTCCACTCACGACCCTAAATGAAAACTTTACAACATCTCTGAGACACATATGAGTCTCAAGCTTCCATCCGTGACCCCCCTTGTTCTAATGTTATTCATGGTGTCATTGTAAGAAATGTCAACCCATACCCAGGAGCAAGACGATGTATACCCAGGTGCAAGGCAAGGTATACCCAGGTGCAAGACGAGGTATACCCAGGTGCAACACGAAGTATACCACGTCGCCATTAAAGCTTAAACCAATCAGTTTCATCTCACCGGACAGAAATGTGTGCCCATCGCCCAGGTAACATTCTACACAACAGCCAAGCTGTCCCCCTATATTAACTAACCATTGTAGATTAACCATAACTAACAAATTTGAAACAATCGATTAATTCCAATTGGGATATTATTAAATAACCCCCCCCCCCCTCTCCCTCAGGTTGTGAAGGGAAGTCCCTAGCAGAACTAGGAAAGTACAGTCCGCTTGGACGAACTTGCGAACTGCTCTCCGCAACAGCCTGAAGGATCATGGCCCAGGGCCTCCCTGTCCCTGCATGGCCCCCCCCCCTGGAAAACAACATACACGATCCTCACATAGCCAGCCTGTTAGCTGGTCGGCCGAGCGGACAGCACGCTGGACTTGTGATCCTGTGGTCCCGGGTTCGATCCCGGGCGCCGGCGAGAAACAATGGGCAGAGTTTCTTTCATCCCTATGCCCCTGTTACCTAGCAGTAAAATAGGTACCTAGGTGTTAGTCAGCTGTCACGGGCTGCTTCCTGGGGGTGGAGGCCTGGTCGAGGACCGGGCCGCGGGGACACTAAAGCCCCGAAATCATCTCAAGATAACCTCAAGATAGCCAGAAAACAATGAGCTGCTCGTCATATGAGGATATTTGCATTTTTGGGGGGGTCAAATGGAATAACTTGCAATCTTGCATTCGTGTTATCTTGCCCGTGACGACCCACTGAAGAGTGAGTCAGTGAGTAGGTGGTCATAGGATATCAACACTCACGGTGAATCAGGCCTGACGTAATCTACCCATACATTCACCGACTCATTTTTATTCTCTCAATAACATGTTTTCCTTTCCCTCGATCTATTACTCACACACTCACCCCTAAACACACACACTCAACCTCCCAAACAATCAGACACACTCACCCCAAAACAAACACACTCACTCCCCAAACAAACACACTCACACTCACCCCAAACAAGCACACTCTTCCCAAACAAACTGTCACACACACTCACCCCAAACAAACTATTACTCACACTCACCCCCAAACAAGCACACTCTTCCCAAACAAACTGTCACACACACTCACCCTCAAACAAACAAACACACTCACCCCTCAAACAAACTATCACACACACTCGGTCTACTTCTCACAGATCTCTCTGTGAACGGTCAACAATGTAAGCGCTGCTAATCACCGCATAATGACTACGGAGGCCGTCAGGCCCTTGTGAGGTAAGCCTTTCCTGCCTTCTCACTCGCTTTCAGTCACATTGATCAACCTGATTGTTTCTTCAACACTCTGCTGCACACACTAGCCTCTCCCCCCCCCCTCCCTCACGCCCGTTATCCCACACGCAACTTTCTACACCTCGCACACTACCCCCCCACACCTGCACCCCCACACATACACCCCCACACCTGCACCCCACACACTCTACCCCACTTCAGCAGTGCTGGGGGGGGGAGTGCGAAGGCTGCTGAAACTCTGAAGGAACATGATCAAAGCTTACAAAATACCTCAATACATCGATTTGAGAGACACAGTGTTTAAGGAGAGTAGTAATTAACGCAGCGTGAGGACGTGACAGGAAGCCAGACACCCTGGTTGCCTCTCGGGACCAAAGAGCCAAAGCTCAACCACCGCAAGCACAATTAGGTGAGTACACACACACACACACACACACACACACACACACACACACACACACACACACAGACACACACACAGGGGGGGGGGGCCGTTGGCTGACTGGACAGCGCGCAGGACTCTTAATTCTGTGGCCCGGGTTCGATTCCCGGACCAGGCAGAAACAAATGGGTAAAGTTTCTGTCACCCTGATGCGTCTGTTATCTGGCAGTAAACAGGTACCTGGGAGTTAGACAACTGTTACGGAGCTGCTTCCTGGAGGTGTGTGTATGTGGGAAAAAAATAAAAATAAAAAGATTAGTTAGTAGTCAGTTACAGTTGATTGATTGACAGTTGAGAGGCTGGCCGAAAGAGCAGAGCTCAACCAACGCAAGAACAACTAGGTGAATACAAGCAGAACAGGTTGCAAGAATCGTCAGAGAAATGGCTACTGGAGTTCAACTCGAGCAAATGTAAAGTTATGGAAATGGGACTAGGAGATAGGAGACCAAAGGAACAGTACATAATGAAGGGGAATTGCCTACCTGTGACGACGCGTGAAAGAGACCTGGGCGTGGACGTAACACCTAATCTATCTCCTGAAGCCCATATAAATAGGATAACGACAGCAGCGTACTCTACACTGGCAAAAGTTAGAACATCATTCAGAAACTTAAGTAAGGGGAGCCGGTCGGCCGAGCGGACAGCACGCTGGACTTGTGATCCTGTGGTCCTGGGTTCGATCCCAGGTGCCGGCGAGAAACAATGGCCAGAGTTTCTTTCCCCCTATGCCCCTGTTACCTAGCAGTAAAATAGGTACTTGGGTGTTAGTCAGCTGTCACGGGCTGCTTCCTGGGGTGGAGGCCTGGTCGAGGACCGGGCCGCGAGGACACTAAAAAGCCCCGAAATCATCTCAAGATAACCTCAAGAAGGAGGCATTTAGGGCGCTGCCTCCTTACACCCACACACCACAACCACCTTTAGAAACAAATCCACGAATCCAACACCAAAACTAATTCCCCATAACCCCCTTTACTCCTTAATAACAAGCGCCAAGACGCAGGAAACCGGTCACCGTAACCGGCTACAACAGAATGGAAATAAAAATGGTTCAGCCATATATTGTTTACCCATGACATGAATACCAGTGAAAGTTAGACCCATAAGAGGACACACGCACACAGGCGCTCCTCGAGCAGCAGGTGGGTGGAGTCTCAAGGGTGAGGGGCGGGGAGGGGCACATGTGGGCCCCTACACACCTGAGAGAGACTAGCCCCGAGCGTCTGGCCTTCGACCATGGCCAAGCAGTCAAGAGCAGACATTTATGCTCATTATATATAATTTATGTGAAACATTCCTGTAGAGCATTACAAAACTGTTCACACACCTGTCACAGGTAAACACACACACACCTGACACCAACAACATGCTGCTCACACTACCCCCTCCCCCTCCCCCTAAGGTCCAAGCATGCTGTACCGTCCCAAACATGCTGTACCGTCCCAAGGCAAGCTGTACCTACCCAAGCAAACTGTACCAGGCTCCCAGAACGGTACTGGACCACCTCCCGCTGAGGAAGTCAGACCAGCAGCAGGTTACGGAGGCAGTGGTGCTGCTGGAGGTGGAGCGGCCGCCGCCACCGTGCCGCTAAGCTAACGGAGCAGGAGCTGCCGGCGGTAAATAGTTCATTATGTCAATATAACCACTACCACCTCCCTCCTCTGGGCTTGGTACCCGTCTGTAAGACAGAGGCACGGCCACTTACACTCCTTCATGAGGAGAAAACTCATTATATGTCTTCAATAGAAGACATCTTCGAACATGTTTCCGCGCCAAAAAGTGTGGACGGGACCGAGGAAGGGACGGACAGGGAGCCTAAATATAATGACCAACGCTGCCAATATATACGAGTCAATCCCTATACCTCGCCACCCCTGCTTGCAGACTTTGGTCGCTGGGTGTTCCTAGTCAGTCAGGACGTACGTCGCATTAGACACTTTTCCCTCCCTGAATGATTACTCTCAATTTCGATGGCAGAAATATCGGTTCACTTGTCCGCACTTGTGGCGTACCTCGAGTGATGGACCACTTCCAGCACTTCTCCATTCACTTCACCTCCGCCGCTACAGCGATGGTTCACATGCAGTTTGAACAATTTCTTCTCACACGCCCCTCTTTAGAAGCTTCAACTCGTCTATAATATTATATATATATATATATATATATATATATATATAT
This sequence comes from Procambarus clarkii, assembly GCF_040958095.1. NCBI lineage: Eukaryota > Metazoa > Arthropoda > Malacostraca > Decapoda > Cambaridae > Procambarus > Procambarus clarkii. The sequence continues at coordinate 41,733,918 of NC_091150.1, read as the reverse complement.
ATATATATATATATATATATATATATATATATATATAAATATATATATAGAATGAAGCCTTCATTCTACTTTGCTCTGATGAAGGCGAATTAGCCGAAAACGCGTTAAGCATTCTCTATTTTTCACGTGTGGTTATTCTGCATTGATCATTGTTGCATATTATATTATATATATATATATATATATATATATATATATATATATATATATATATATATATATATATTATATATATATATATTATATATATATATATATATATATGACTGAAAACTCACACCCCAGAAGTGACTCGAACCCATACTCCCAGGAGCAACGTAACTGGTAACTATAGGACGCCTTAATCAGTCGCATATAGTCCTGGGGACCATTCAGGCTTGTTCGCATATATATATATTGTGACGATAATCTCCTTCAAGAGATTGAGCCTGCTCTTCCCTCCACAAATACGTCGTTACATCTATATAAAACTACTATGGAAGAAATGTCCAACAACGACAACAACACCAGCAAGGTTTGCCAGAGAGCAAAACGTATGCAGCCAGGGACACCTGCTCAGACTCAAACCGCCAAACTACCCGTCTTGCTGCCGGCTCCTCGCTGATTGGTCGCCAGTCTGGCTGCAACTGCACTCGCCCACCATACTACTTGATGTCTGGGGCCGCCACGACCTCAGTCCTCAGAATATTCAGTGCTTTCTCACAGTTAACACTTCTCCCTGCTAGACGTAAGCTTTGGCGTACGTGTACTAAGAGAGGTGATAGCTTAAAGCCGATATTCCCGCACCTCTCATTTACTTGTCTATTGCACTTCTTGTTATTTTGCTCACTTGTCTTAACGTAACTTTTCATTGTGTCATTTAATTATTCTTATTATTTTGATTGATTTTATTATACGAATTTGTTTGTCCATTTTATTCATGTTTTGTTTATTTAACGTAATTAAAATTTCATTGTTAAAATTTACTTGTGTTTTGTGTGTCTTCTCCTTACCTTACCACAGACGAAGTTCCAGATTTTCTATTTTTTTTATACTATGTGACGAGGCCATACCCCTAGCTTTGAACAGCCGAACACCAACGCGTTACCGTCACAATATATATATATATATATTTATATATATATATATTGTGACGATAATCTCCTTCAAGAGATTGAGCCTGCTCTTCCCTCCAAAAATACGTTGCAACAAATATATAAAACTACTATGGAAGAAATGTCCAACAACGACAACAACATCTCCAAGGTTTGCCAGAGCGCAAAACGTATGCAGCCAGGGACACCTGCTCAGCCTCAGACCGCCAAACTACCTGTCTTGTTGCCGGCTACTCGCTGATTGGCCGCCGGTCTGGCTGCAACTGCACTCCACCCCCCCATACTACTTGATGTCTGGGGCCGCCACGACCTCAGTCCTCAGAATATTCAGTGCTTTCATACGGTTAACACTTCTTCCTGGTAGACTAAGCGCTTGGCTTACGTGTACTAAGAGAGGTGATAGCTTAAAGCCAATATTCCCGCACCTCTCATTTTATTATATATTGCACAGCTTGTTATTGCTCACTAGTCTTAACGTAACTTTTCATTTTGTCATTTACTTATTCTTATTATTTTGATTGATTGATTTTATTATACGAATTTGTATGTCCATTTTATTCATGTTTTGTTTATTTAACGTAATTAAAATTCCATTGTTAAAATTTACTTGCGTTTTGTGTGTCTTCTCCTTACCTTACCACAGACGAAGTTCCAGATTTTCTATTTTTTTTTTATTCTATGTGACGAGGCCATACCCCTAGCTTTGAACAGCCGAACACCAACGCGTTACCGTCACAATATATATATATATATATATATATATATATATATATATATATATATATATATATATATATATATATATATATGCAACATATATATATATATATATATATATCTTGATCACTCTGTAGAGATACTAGCATCCACATATTCCAATTTTGGCATACTCTAGTTACTCATATTTAGGCTTACACACTAGGTTTATTTCTCTCCCTAACATCCTGACTCTATAAGAATAATAATAATAATTATAAGCTTGAGCATGTGGCGGTCAAGTGGTGTAAGGCGTGTGCTTGGGAGTGCCAAGTGTGCAGGTTCGAATCCTCCTAAAGACTCCTACTGATTTTCTTAATAATAATAATAATGTATTTATGAAAAATACAGAGGATCAGATTACAGTAAATAATTAGTATAGCTACAGTTTTTGCATATTTTACAAAACCACTAATTACCCTACAGTGTTTCGAGGATACCTAGCTTGACCTCTGGCATGTATTCACTGACCAAGGTGACCTCACACACACACGCACACACACACACACACACACACACACACACACACACACACACACAGGAAGTGATGTGGTGGAGGCTGACTCCATACACAGTTTCAAGTGTAGATATGATAGAACCCAATAGGCTCAGGAACCTGTACACCTGTTGATTGACGGTTGAGAGGCGGGACCAAAGAGTCAGAGCTCAACCCCCGCAAGCACAACTAGGTGAGTACACACACACACACCATTTAGCATCCACTGACACCATTAACTCCTAAACTAACGTGTGACTGTGGCATCTGTCAGCAGCAAAGTCTACCTTCACAACTTGGTTAACCGGCGTGTATAACTTCCCTCAGAGAAGGTTTAAGAGCGCCCTCCACCGAGCCTGTTGCTCCAGGCTCTTCAGCAGCTTGAAACAGCTCAAGTCACTTCAGCAGCTTGAAACAGCTCCAGGCACTTCAGCAGCTTGAAACAGCTCCAGGCACTTCAGCAGCTTGAAACAGCTCCAGGCACTTCAGCAGCTTGAAACAGCTCCAGGCACTTCAGCAGCTTGAAACAGCTCCAGGCACTTCAGCAGCTTGAAACAGCTCCAGGCACTTCAGCAGCTTGAAACAGCTCCAGGCACTTCAGCAGCTTGAAACAGCTCAAGTCACGTCACTGCATGAAAGGAGAACCAGCAAAGTGAAGAGCGCCATTCCTGCGCCAGTGATTAACCAGCTGTCTCAGGATCATATATGACAGTGGCCAGTGACGCACACTGTGACTGGGTGCTGGCTGTCACTGCCCGCCTGGCGCTGCTGGTCACTGCCCCGCCCAGCAAACACATTCGCGCGGGCAAGCCGTCAGTGTCGGCTGCCCGTTAAGTCCACCGCCGCCCGCCACACACCGTTCCCGGCCCCCGCCACCTCCCCAGCCCCGCAACACACACACACACACGCCCAGAACGGACTGCTGGGGGAAAAAATATGCGCCATATAGAGAGAGGGAGGAGGAGGGGAGAGAGAGAGAGAGAGAGAGAGAGAGAGAGAAAGAGAGAGAGAGAGAGAGAGAGAGAGAGAGAGGAAGGTCAACAATACAGGTTCAAAAATGGTGACTTATCATGGGAACGTTGCTACCAAGACTTTCGCCCAGTGATAACTTAAAGATATAATATTATATATATATATATATATATATATATATATATATATATATATATATATATATATATATATATATATATATATTTATATTATTGAATATGATAGAATGGGTGAGATCAACGATTCTACAATACCACACACCACAACACCATACCACAACACCATACCACACACCACAACACCTTACCACACACCACAACACCATACCACACACCACAACACCTTACCACACACCACAACACCATACCACACACCACAACATCATACCAGACACCACAACACCATACCACAACACCATACCACACACCACAACACCTTACCACACACCACAACACCATACCAGACACCACAACACCATACCAGACACCACAACACCATACCACACACCACAACACCTTACCACACACCACAACACCATACCAGACACCACAACACCATACCAGACACCACAACACCATACCACACACCACAACACCATACCACACACCACAACACAATACCACACACCACAACACCATACCACACACCACAACACCTTACCACACACCACAACACCATACCACACACCACAACACCATACCACACACCACAACACCATACCACACACCACAACACAATACCACACACCACAACACCATACCACACACCACAACACCATGCCACACACCACAACACCATACCACACACCACAAAACCATACCACACACCACAACACAATACCACACACCACAACACCATACCACACACCACAACACCATACCACAACACCATACCACACACCACAACACCATACCACACACCACAACACCATACCACACACCACAACACCATACCACACACCACAACACCATACCACACACCACAACACCATACCACACACCACAACACCATACCACACACCACAACACAATACCAGACACCACAACACAATACCACACACCACAACACCATACCACACACCACAACACCATACCACACACCACAACACCATACCACACACCACAACACCATACCACACACCACAGCACCATACCACACACCACAACACCATACCACACACCACAACACAATACCACACACCACAACACCATACCACACACCACAACACCATACCACACACCACAACACCATGCCACACACCACAACACCATACCACACACCACAACACAATACCACACACCACAACACCATACCACACACCACAACACCATACCACACACCACAACACCATACCACACACCACAACACAATACCACACACCACAACACCATACCACACACCACAACACCATACCACACACCACAACACCATACCACACACCACAACACCATACCACACACCACAACACCATACCACACACCACAACACCATACCACACACCACAACACCATACCACACACCACAACACCATACCACACACCACAACACCATACCACACACCACAACACCATACCACACACCACAACACCATACCACACACCACAACACCATACCACACACCACAACACCATACCACAACACCATACCACACACCACAACACCATACCACACACCACAACACCATACCACACACCACAACACCATACCACACACCACAACACCATACCACACACCACAACACCATACCACACACCACAACACCATACCACACACCACAACACCACAACACCATACCAGGCTCTATTACCAACACTAGGAGGAGAGTTATCCAGCCATGCGTCCCATTTTAACTAGTAATTAAGGAACCAACAATTATTGCTATGTACAATTATAGTATTTTACTGATAAAAGTCCTTATAAATACCACGAGCGAAAGTGAGAAATGGGGGAGAGAAGGAGAGAGAGATAGGAGGAAGAGAAATGAAGAGGAGAGTGAGAAAATGGGGAGGAAAGGAAACGATTAAAAACATGGGACAATGAAAAAAGTCCCATGTTTTGGGACTTCATTCATGTCCCATTGAATGAAAAAAGATCCAGAGGCATTTAAAATACTTATTTTTTTAAGTGTTAGACTAGAGTATAAATGGAAAGTTACTTATTAGTGAAGTAGAATCGGAATTCATAAATAGGTTTAAAATGCAGATAAGACACAGCCCAATAGGCTCGGAAACCTTACACCAGTTAGTTGAAATTTAAGAGGCGGGACCCTAGAGCCGAAGCTCATCTCTCGCAACACATAAACACATACCAAGATGCCCTCCTCGTAATTATAAAAAAAATCACGACTTGAGAGTAAAATAAAAAAAACTCATAACCTCCCACGTAGTCAAAAATAAAAATTCCATAATAAAGTTGCAAGTGGTTCCTTGGACGGACTCTTAAGGCCGCGTGAGAATGTGTCCAAGACGGCCACAATAACTGCAGGGAAAATGGCTGGCATAATCACATGTAATTTCCCAGAAGACCGTCGTCATGGTGACGGGTTACTCGCCGGATATCAAGAGCAATACGTGAGGTAATCTCTCCCTGCATTTCCTTGGTTTGGTTTGCCTTCCGTCCGTCCGTCCGTCCCATCCTCCCTCCCGTCCGTCCGTCCCTACCCTCCTCCCGTTCGTCAGTCAGCACACAAATACAATTAAGTGTTTCTATTATTGGGTAAACGTGAGGTAACCTCTAACCATTCTGTATATCGCCTTTTGTTTAGCTTCCTCCCTCCTTCCTGGAGTCTGTGTCTATATCTATGTCTATCTGTCCCCCCCCCCTCACCCCCATCCAATGTCCGAAGCTATCTTGAGCCATTCTCGAAATAACACTCAAAATTTAATCAAAGAACTTCCAATCCAAGAAAATTAGCTTCGGCCGAACACGTTCTGGGTCTACGCTTTAACTCAGAATATTCAGAATATAATCTTGTGCTGAAGAATGTGTGTAGTGTGGCAAGAGTCCGCTTTTCCTGCGCCGTCGCGGTGTGGCAGGAAGGGGGGGGCTTCTTGAGGTAAAGCTTCCAAAATACCATGACAGTACGAAGCTTCATTTGGTAATAATGCATGTGTCCGAAGCCTCGAGTCACCGAGAGGTACTCGCGGTGACACACGCACGTCAAGCAGCAGCCAAGAACATTACACACAGACAGACAGACAGACAGTCAATATTTAACGTATATCTCCATCAAAACACTAAACATTTGGCCATTATATACAGGCGTCAACACCACAACAGACAGGCGTCAACACCACAACAGACAGGGGTCAACACCACAACAGACAGGGGTCAACACCACAACAGACAGGCGTCAACACCACAACAGACAGGGGTCAACACCACAACAGACAGGGGTCAACACTGCAACAGACAGGGGTCAACACCACAACAGACAGGCGTCAACACCACAACAGACAGGGGTCAACACCACAACAGACAGGGGTCAACACTGCAACAGACAGGGGTCAACACCACAACAGACAGGCGTCAACACCACAACAGACAGGGGTCAACACCACAACAGACAGGGGTCAACACCACAACAGACAGGGGTCACCACCACAACAGACAGGCGTCAACACCACAACAGACAGGGGTCAACACCACAACAGACAGGGGTCAACACCACAACAGACAGGGGTCAACACCACAACAGACAGGGGTCAACACCACAACAGACAGGCGTCAACACCACAACAGACAGGGGTCAACACCACAACAGACAGGCGTCCACACCACAACAGACAGGGGTCAACACCACGACAGGGGTCAACACCACAACAGACAGGGGTCAACACCACAACAGACAGGCGTCAACACCACAACAGACAGGGGTCAACACTGCCACGTCATTGATTACTCCTCTGGACGGTACTTGCCATTACTTCACAATTACACAACCAATAATTGCTAAGAAACCTAAACTCAAATATATATATATATATATATATATATATATATATATATATATATATATATATATATATATATATATATATATATATATATATATATACATATAAAAAGATATCCAATAACGAGTGTGGCAACACTCTCGCATCCCGGCAAGAATCCATCCGCATATTTCCACCAATCACAGCCCACAAAAGCCACAACATCACCAGGTGTATACAGCGTCCCCGTAGCCATGGTAACGGGTCTCAGGGTAAGCCTAAGTGCCTATACCTGATGAACAAGTCCACCGTGATTACTGCGACTATTTACCTGTCTATATCAAGGTAATATACAAATTGTCTTATTTTGTTTTGTGTGGTTTTCCACTTTCATGGTCATCCGAGAGTTGTATTGGTGAAGCAATTACCTAAGGTGTAGTTACAGGATGAGAGCTACGCTCGTGGTGTCTCGTCTTCCCAGCACTCTTTGTCGTATAACGTTTTGAAACTACTGACGGTTTTGGCACTCCGCCACCTCCTCACTTTGCTTGTTCCAACCATCTACCACCGTCTGAGGTGCTGGCCGCTCACACCGTCCAGTCTCTAACTATCTCTCAGATCGGCACTTCATATTTCAGACTTTCTCTGGGCTGCCAGGAACTTGGTGGGTGAAGGGGAAACTGCTCCTAATTCTGGAAAGTAAGTTTGGGTTCATGTGAACAAATGCTGTGAACTGGAACAGCTGAAAAAGGTGGGAAGGAAAATAGACACAAAGAGAAACAGATAAACAGAAATAGATACAGAGACAAAGACAGAGAAATAAAAATGACAGATAGACAAGCAGAGACAATATGCACAGAGTCAATAGTTGGGGGTGAATGGTTTCCTTCCCTCTCCTGGAAACCTTCCCCAGCGACTCCCCCCCACATGTTCCACCTCACTACAGCCGCCCACGTGCCGAGGGGGGTGCGGGCGGGTATTGAAGGAGGGGGGGACGATGGTGGAGGGGGGGGGGACGATGGTGGAGAGGGGGGGAAGAGGAGATATGTGGGGAGTGGGGAGGGAGAGGGGGGGCCTTGTCGTTGCAGATAACCACAACCTCCATATTGATATCATAGAAACAGGTGGTGGTGGGTTGTGGAAATAGTGGTGGTAGTGGGGTTGTGGTGATGATGGTGGCTTGTCCTTGTAGAAATGTAGAGAGTGGCAGTGCTGGCTCCTTCACTTCATCTACCCAAGCTACCAAAATTACCTGTTTCCTTAGGGCAGGGTAAACGTATCAAATTGTATTGTGAGGTAAACAAGTTATACTAAGCAGGTTGTCAGGGTTCAATAAGGTTGTTAAGGCTCCCTAAGCGTCAATGAGCTGTTGAGGTAATAGCATGCCGTAGTGGGAGGGAAGGAGGAAGTCAGGAAGACATCCTGGCCGGTCACTTCCTCTCGATATACCACTGTCTTACTCCCACTAGCCATTTCAACTCCTGAGGGCAGCAGCACCTGCCACGAGTCTCATCCCTAAGTAATCGAACGAGCGGACGGGCTTGTTTGTACGAGCCACAACAGCCTCGTGTTGAATACAACAGCCCAACGGAAAGCTAATTCTAATAGGCAGAGAATAAGCCATGGGTGAGCACATCGCAACTCACACACACAGAGACAGGAACGACGTCTCGGACGGTCATCAACCCCCATAGGAAGTCGTGACTGGGTCCAAGATGGACCGAAAAATCGTCTCTTTATTTCAAGTGCGGGTTGGGAGGTATTTCCCAGTGGGCACAATATCCAAGAATAACGTTGGTTAAACGTTATCAACGTTGGTTAAACGTTATCAACGTTGCTTAAACGTTATCAACGTTGCTTAAACTTTGATAACTAAACGTTGATCAACTTAAAATTCCTTTCCAGATAATTGATTCGCTTTTTTTTGTAAACACCTGCAGTTATATTACACACACACACACACACACACACACACACACACACACACACACACACACACACACACACACACACACACACACACAGTGCTCTGGGCCGGCCACACCCATTCATAACTGGTCATGAAGCAAAATAATCTATACGTTCTGGATAACAGGTTCAATTCCTGGTGGGGCAAGTTTCCTTTCACCTGATGGGCCTATTCACTAAGCAGTTAAATAGATTCCTGAGAGCTGGAGCTGGATCCTGAGGAAGGTCTCTGTAGTGAGCCGAGGAGGTGGGTGGGTGTGGGGGGGGGGAGAGGGGGATGCAAGGGTTTTAGGATAGCCAGAGAGTTATCTAGCAGAGGTTATCGCCTGATCTGCCAACAGTGAAGGTCACTAAGATAACCACCGTCTATTATTTTAGGACGAAAATTATAAAAAAAATAACTATAGAAACGCATGTAACTTTCAGTTATCAATAGGAACATTACACACATACCGTCATCTGAAGCCTTTGTCTGTCCTGTGAAAGTCATTCATTCATTCATTCATTCATTCATTTATTCATTCATTCATTCATTCATTCATTCATTCATTCATTCATGCATTCAAGTTCAAATTTGTGAATAAAAGTGAAAATTTCTTATGTGGAAAAAGACAGAACCGTCGGGTGTCTCTGATCACTTCCGTCATTCAATCACGAGAGGAACTGTCGCAGCCAATAGGAGGCAGGAATCACGTGGCAATTTGTGATTCATCGACTAGTTTACCGACAGCCAATCAGAATGACGCGGTAAATAAATGCGGACTCTCGTCGCCCGAGTTGGGCCCCTGAGGCGCTCCTATCAAACTCCCAAGTTATCTGAAACTCCGTTATCTGAAGGTTGTACATCAAAGAATCTGAAGATCAAAACTAGTGATATAATAATGGTTAAATCTTTGGAGCAGGGCGGTGGTTATCGAACCCACACCCCAAGGTGTCACCCCGTGACACAAGCGTTACCCCCATGAACCACGATGTCCACGAGTGAGGACAAATGGCATAGGATTAGACATATATATATATATATATATATATATATATATATATATATATATATATATATATATATATATATATATATATATATATATATAAATGACTCCGGGTGGATATAACTAAGAGCTGCCTGTGTAAGATATTCGAGAAGAAGTCTGGATCACATCCACTTCCAGCATACACTCAAGAGGCACTGAGCAAAAGATCTTCACACCAATAGTGTTTCAGGTAAATAATTTGTGCATAATTTACAGACCACGAAATGTACGAGAGAGAAAAATAATCATATCTGTGTCATCCAACCCCTCAGTCAGGCTTCCACCAGCCCCTCAGTCAGGCTTCCACCAGCCCCTCAGTCAGGCTTCCACCAGCCCTTCAGTCAGGCTTCCACCAGCCCCTCAGTCAGGCTTCCACCAGCCCTTCAGTCAGGCTTCCACCAGCCCCTCAGTCAGGCTTCCACCAGCCCCTCAGTCAGGCTTCCACCAGCCCCTCAGTCAGGCTTCCACCAGCCCCTCAGTCAGGCTTCCACCAGCCCCTCAGTCAGGCTTCCACCAGCCCCTCAGTCAGGCTTCCACCAGCCCCTCAGTCAGGCTTCCACCAACCCCTCAGTCAGGTTTCCACCAGCCCCTCAGTCAGGCTTCCACCAACCCCTCAGTCAGGTTTCCACCAGCCCCTCAGTCAGGCTTCCACCAGCCCTTCAGTCAGGCTTCCACCAGCCCCTCAGTCAGGCTTCCACCAGCCCCTCAGTCAGGCTTCCACCAGCCCCTCAGTCAGGCTTCCACCAGCCCCTCAGTCAGGCTTCCACCAGCCCCTCAGTCAGGCTTCCACCAGCCCCTCAGTCAGGCTTCCACCAGCCCCTCAGTCAGGCTTCCACCAGCCCCTCAGTCAGGCTTCCACCAGCCCCTCAGTCAGGCTTCCACCAGCCCCTCAGTCAGGCTTCCACCAGCCCCTCAGTCAGGCTTCCACCAGCCCCTCAGTCAGGCTTCCACCAGCCCCTCAGTCAGGCTTCCACCAGCCCCTCAGTCAGGCTTCCACCAGCCCTCTCAAACGCCCCCACACAATTACATCCTTCCCTGAGGGAGTAACACCAGGCCTTTATATAAATAAAATCTAAACCCATACCAAAGTAAAAGACAAATTACCATTGGATGCATTTCTTGTTTGGAGTACAACCTTCTCTCCCTAATGCACCGCAATATTACCTAAGGGGCCTCTGGGCATAGTCCGTTAGGTTGACAAGTTTATCCCGCTATAGGTTTAGTGTCTGAGACCTCGCCAGCGCCGGGAACACAATTGGTTTCTTGCGGTCTGCGAGAGAGAGAGAGAGACACTGTCACCAGTGATTACTCCCAGACCCTTCAGTGTTGAAGCGAGGCGCGGCAAGACCCATGGTGGCTTCTATCAAGATTCCCGTCACCACAGTTGTTAGTTGTATTAGTTGTTACAACCTCACTTTGCCAACAACCAGGTGGTGGTTCTTTTCATTCAAAATTTGTATGGGGGCCATTTTGCCTCTTCACACCTGATCCAACCCTGAGCCTTAGGCAAGTTATTATATAAGAATTGGCAGTAATAGTCCAAACGGGAATGGTGAACCACCACGCACAACAACCCACCACCAACAGTCGGAAAGACAACAGCACTTTAGTGGTGTAAATAAAGAAATAATATAAGAGCCCCGTCTAGTTGAGGTACAGAACCCTTCAAGACCATATAGCTGTTCTTAGACAGGCACCACTCTCCTATCTTCCCGTCTTCTCTGTCTATAGCTCTCACTAACGCTCAATCTACATTCCTCTCCTCCCCCCCACCCCACACATGTGGTCGCAGGCACACCGCACCACCAAGGCCAACCACAACAGTGATGTCGATTGGCATTGATAGTAAGCGGCTCTCTCGTCCCACCCAACTCTGCTGGTCGTGCTTGCAGGCACGGCTACGCCCTGGTGCCACAAGCCTTGGATTGAGTGACCGTCTGCAACACTGCATACAGGATTGCACGATTGCTATCGTTGACCAGACCACACACACTAGAAAGTGAAGGGACGACGACGACGTTCCGGTCCGTCCTGGACCATTCTCAAGTCGATTGTGAGTCGACTCACAGTGAGTGAGTCATGTCGTCGACCATTCTCACAATCGACTTGAGGATAGTCCAGGACGGACCGAAACGTCGTCGTCGTCGTCGTCCCTTCACCTTCTAGTGTGTGGTCTGGTCAACATACTTCAGCCACGTTATTGTGATTCCTCGTCTGCATTGCTATCGTCATTGCATAAGGGACTGCACAGCTGCTATCGTTACTGCATGTTTTTTTTTCTTTTACCTCTGTTATCGTGCCGCTTTGTTTGTTTGCTTGACTTTTGTTCTGGTGTTTATAGCGTCTACTCTTATCTACTTGCTTGGTGAGTCACCCACACGACCGTCACCACAGGAAAGACAGTCAAGACCAGAGAGCCTCTGGCCTAGAGCCACCTTGAGTGGCCGCAGCAGAACTCTCCAAACGACGATATCCGCGCGACCCAAAATAACAGAAGTTGTTATCTTGTTATCTTGGGTAATTTAGTGCCCGAGGGTAGTTAAGGGGCAGGATAACGGTCCACCAGGAGGTGTGTATAATCTCTCTTATTGTTGTTGTTGTTGTTTTAGATATAGCTACTCAGAACGAAATGGCCATGTAGCACGGGCTATGGTGATCCCCCGTAAGTATAATCTCATAATTATCCAGATTAAGTACTTGATTGGTTGATGAAGATTAAGCCACCCAAGAGGTGGCATGGGCATGAATAGCCCAGTTATTTTAAGTACTTGATATGGTGTTGGAGAGTGCTTAATTAATTTGGCTTCCACTAAATATTAGTTACAAAAAACATTAACCATCTTCATCTTGCGCTGTCTCACAAGCATGACTATGCAGCATAGTCCTTGGAAGGCCTATGCTGACAGGATAGGGAGCTGGCCGGATAAGGGACGCTAGTCACTGTCATTTGACCCAATCGGGGATCGAACGCTGACTTTGCAAGAAGCGAAGTCATCTTATAATTACCAATCATTACCGCGTCCGAGACTCCTGTAAAGTGATGGAGTTGTTATAGATTCAGCTACTCGGAACAAGTTCCAGGTAGCACGGGCTATGGTGAGCCCGTAGCTTACCTGGCACAGGAGCGGTGCTGTGTGTATATTCCCAAAGTGATGGAGACTTCAACAGGACTGAAGTAATAAGCAATAAGGGTGTAGGGGAGGGAGGGGTGAGAGGTAGGAGACGGGGTGGGGGAGGGGTGTTGGGGCAGGGTTGGGGGGGAGGTCAGCACCACCCCCCCCCCCCACAAGGCCACCACACACCAGCCAAAACACATCTGTCTCCCAGCAGACAAGCTAAGCCAACCCCTAGCTGGGGTCCCCCCCCCCCCAACACACACACCAGTCACACGTCTTCCTCTTATCTTGTGACTCGTTACCGGGACCAGCAGCGGGGGGGGGAAGGGGGGGACGGGAGGAGTGATGCTTGACGCTTACAGTACTTCCCTCTGTGTGTCTACTATTTGTGCTGATCCGAGCTGTTAGCTCTTGGACCCCCGCCTTTCTAGCCAATCTATTTTTCCTCTATTATGTCTACTACATATATTTCTAACACACACACGCACACACACACACACACACAGAGTGGTTGTTAGAGTTCAACCCAACCAAATGTAATGTAATGAAGATAGGTGTAGGGAGCAGGAGGCCAAATACAAGGTATCATCTGGGAGAGGAAATCCTTCAGGAGTCAGAGAAAGAAAAAGACTTGGGAGTTGATATCACGCCAGACCTGTCTCCTGCAGCACATATCAAGAGGATAACATCAGCGGCATATGCCAGGCTGGCCAACATACGAACGGCATTCAGAAATTTGTGTAAAGAATCATTCAGAACTTTGTATACCACATATGTCAGGCCAATTCTGGAGTATGCAGCCCCAGCATGGTGTCCATATCTAGTCAAGGATAAGACTAAACTGGAAAAGGTTCAAAGATTTGCCACCAGTACCCGAGCTGAGAGGTATGAGCTACGAGGAGAGACTGCGGGAATTGAACCTCACTTCGCTGGAAGACAGAAGAGTTAGGGGGACAT
>NC_091150.1:41702072-41714572 GCF_040958095.1 Procambarus clarkii | reverse complement strand
GTGTCCCCTTGTGCGTGTGCTCCTTGTGTTAAATAGCCTGTCTTTATCTACCCTATCAATTCCCTTGAGAATCTTGAATGTGGTGATCATGTCCCCCATAACTCTTCTGTCTTCCAGCGAAGTGAGGTTTAATTCCCGTAGTCTCTCCTCGTAGCTCATACCTCTCAGCTCGGGTACTAGTCTGGTGGCAAACCTTTGAACCTTTTCCAGTTTAGTCTTATCCTTGACTAGATACGGACTCCATGCTGGGGCTGCATACTCCAGGATTGGCCTGACATATGTGGTATACAAAGTTCTGAATGATTCTTTACACAAATTTCTGAATGCCGTTCGTATGTTGGCCAGCCTGGCATATGCCGCTGATGTTATCCTCTTGATATGCGCTGCAGGAGACAGGTCCGGCATGATATCAACTCCCAAGTCTTTTTCTTTCTCTGGCTCCTGAAGAATTTCCTCTCCCAGATGGTACCTTGTATTTGGCCTCCTACTCCCTGCACCTATCTTCATTATATTACATTTGGTTGGGTTACATTTGTGTGTGTGTGTGTGTGTGTGTGTGTGTGTGTGTGTGTGTGTGTGTGTGTGTGTGTGTGTGTGTGTGTGTGTGATAAATATGCGTTTTCGTCACTTTGAAACGTGTCCACGTCTGCTGTCTGTCAAGTAATCAGAACAATTTTATACCAGGATATTTTTATTTTTAGACTATTCTCTTTGACGTTTATTGTGGACTTGTGTAGAAAGGTGTCGACCGAGTTCATTTCTACTCGAACTTTATTGCTTACAATTGTATTGTTAACTTGTTTGATTTAGCAGAATTTCTTTCTTGGAGAGTGTTTATTTTCTTTACTGTGTGCCACAAAACTGGACAAGTTCTCCTTTCAGGTGAACATTTGCAGAACTTCAGTCAATAAAATTTGTAAAAAAAAAAAATATAAAATTTAGAGCCAGCTTTTTCTCCTCTGCAGCAAAAACAAACTATTCTTTCGTCAGAGCATTTGTTAAGGGCTGACATTTTTTGTAAATGTCACATTTATCATTTGTTCTGAAACATATCATGCTAATTACCCTTCCTTCGCCCCGAAAAATACAACAGATCCACATAAAATTCTTTTTCTTTGGTCAGCGAAAATGTGTAAAACTCGAGTGAATCAGAGTATATATCTGATTCAGAGTGAATCTGAAAGTGTCTCAGAGTGAAAAAGATTGCAGGAGGCCTATATTATAGCCCCGTCAGCCTCTGGGGGGAATATTATTAGAGCCATCACCACACCACTCTCAACATCTCTTCATATTGCAACCGTCAACATATTTTAGCAAACGTTGTTCTACCGATGATCTCTTATCGACCCTCCAATAGGTAGTCACTAGACCAATTAATTGTGTCGTTGCAATGAACATTGTAGTTACATTTCCATTTGGCCGAGTGTGACGTTATTAATCAATACTTGTAACAATATTTGCCTGCGGCATGCGATGTCCGGTGGTATTTGCAGCTGAGAAAACGCAGGCGATGGTAACTGGACCGCATGATGTACCACCGTTGGGACCAACAGGCGATGGTAACTGGACCGCATGATGTACCACCGTTGGGACCAACAGGCGATGGTAACTGGACCGCATGATGTACCACCGTTGGGACCAACAGGCGATGGTAACTGGACCGCATGATGTCCACCATTGGGACCAACAGGCGATGGTAACTGGACCGCATGATGTACCACCATTGGGACCAACAGGCGATGGTAACTGGACCGCATGATGTACCACCGTTGGGACCAACAGGCGATGGTAACTGGACCGCATGATGTCCACCATTGGGACCAACAGGCGATGGTAACTGGACCGCATGATGTACCACCATTGGGACCAACAGGCGATGGTAACTGGACCGCATGATGTCCACCATTGGGACCAACAGGCGATGGTAACTGGACCGCATGATGTCCACCATTGGGACCAACAGGCGATGGTAACTGGACCGCATGATGTACCACCGTTGGGACCAACAGGCGATGGTAACTGGACCGCATGATGTACCACCGTTGGGACCAACAGGCGATGGTAACTGGACAGCATGACGTACCACCATTGGGACCAACATACGAATGAATACCTGAAAACTTTATCCTCGGTGACAAGATGGACTTCGTGGGGAGCAAAGGACCCGATTCTAATTAATTCACACGTGGGGGCCTAATTCTTCAAGGATCATCAAGAGCCCTATAGGCCCAACTTAGCACACCAAGGTGACATTAAAGGATGTAAAAGAACAATGGTTCATCTCGTATCTGCGCTCGAGAACAGTGGTTCCAAAATGTTTGTATGAACCAAGATTTTGACCAGCCCAGCTGGCTATAGACGTGTCAGTTAATCAGAGCCTTCATACCCGATAGTTGGAAGTGGTTGGGCACCGTTCCTTCATCTCCATCCTGACATCCCAACTTTGTGTCCTCGTATCCCTTCTAAGTGATAATATATATATATATATATATATATATATATATATATATATATATATATATATATATATATATATATATATATATATATATATATATATATGTGTGTGTGTGTGTGTGTGTGTGTGTATATCACGAAAATAAACACGTGATTAAAAATGTGACAGTGTCAGACCACGGAGGAAAATTGAAACAGGAATTTCCTTAATTCCTGTTATTAGAAGGAAATTCCTATTTCAATTTTCCTCCGTGGTCTGACACTGTCATATATATACTCTCTCTCTCTCTCATATATATATATATATATATATATATATATATATATATAATTATGAGAGTAATTAAAGGAAAGAGCTCCCCGTCAATATGAAAGTCAGGCAAGAGACACACACAAGCGTGTCGCGGAGAGACAAGTGTTTTCAAGCCCTAAAGTTCACGCAAAAAAAGTTGTGTATAAAGCGCCCGGAAACGAGTGTCGAAAAAAAAGTAAATAAATCCAAGAGAAGGGAGTGAAAGGTTGACCCCCAGCCGAGCCACCACCGTAACCTGTGGTCAGCGGCCACCAGGGTCACCGTAAACCCACACGCGGGGGAGATAGCGAAGGGCAGAAGAGATGTGGCTCCGTCGATAGGCAAAAACCCGCTGGCGGTGCCCCTTGTGCCTTAACCCTGGGTTATTTACCTTCCACCCAGGGTGCCCTGCTATCCTAGGCTTCCACCCCCGCCCCCCAGGGACCCCATATACCTTTCGCAACCATTTCTTAACTGAAAATAAGTTTAGCCTTCCTTCCGCTGGGTCGTGAAGGAAGCCGGTTTCGGGTGACGGGGGGGGGGGGGGGTTGTGACGAACTCTGTCAGGAACCCGTAGGTGCGGGACCGGGCCGTCCACCTCCTGGGGCTCGTGCGGCCCCCTCAGGCTCTGCTTCAGGAGGCTGGGGTCGTTCTTGCCCTTGCTGGGGTGGTTCTTCTCCGGCCCCGACCACGGCGGTCTCCGGGTCCTGAGTCCCTGTGTCTTCTTTCACCAACTTCGAGGTCAACCCCGGAGCTGGAGGCTCCCCGGGGCAGTTCGTTGTTGCCTTCAACCTCGTTCTCCGAGGTTGAAGGCGAACCTACGAACCTATGAACCGAACGACCTACCCTGGTAGGTCGTTCACATCTACCCCCTGGTAGGTAGTTCACATCTTCCCCTGGTAGGTAGTTCACATCTTCCCCTGGTAGGTCGTTCCCATCTACCCCTGGTAGGTCGTTCCCATCTACCCTGGTAGATCACCCTGAACTTATAGGAGCAGTTCACACTGCTCCTTGCTGCCACACCCACTGCGACAGTCTTCTGTTTCATCCACTGGAGAACCTTCCCTGTCACTCTTGCCTGTTTCATCCACTTTGTGCAGTACAGTCCACAGTCCCCCCCCCCCCCCCTGTGTGGGGCAGGGTGTCAGAGGCCTCCTAACACTCCACAAATATGCAAGTCTGGCCGCCCTTGTCTTGTGTGATCTCGGCGTCCCTTCAAGTTCATACAGTGTGACAAAGACTAGCAGTGCGCCACAGACTAACAGTGCGCCAGAGACTAACAGTGCGCCACAGACTAACAGTGCGCCAGAGACTAACAGTGCGCCACAGACTAACAGTGCGCCACAGACTAACAGTGCGCCACAGACTAGCAGTGCGCCACAGATTAACAGTGCGCCACAGACTAACAGTGCGCCACAGACTAGCAGTGCGCCACAGATTAACAGTGCGCCACAGACCGCCAAACAGATTACTGTGGGAGTCAGCACCTGGGAGAAAGTCTGGGCGGAGGCAAGGACGAAGTCTTACCCACATAAACAACAGAAAGAGTCATCGCGGGCCAGCAGACAGCGTTCAGGATTCATAGCCTACGAACCCTGGTTCAGTTTACCCCCCCCCCCCCGGCTTAGAAACAAATGGGCCATGAAAGATTCTTTCATCTGATGCCTCTGTTCGCCCTAGAAATAAATAAGTACCTGGGAGTTAGTCAGCTGCTGCGGGCTGCATCCTCTTTGCCAGTGAGATAGCTTAGAACACATGATAGCAACAGAAATGTCATCTAAGTCGAGAGACGGTACAATAGGAGCCGTCGGCCGAGCGGACAGCACGCTGGACTTGTGATCCTGTGGTCCTGGGTTCGATCCTAGGCGCCGGCGAGAAACATTGGGCAGAGTTTCTTTCACCATATGCCCCTGTTACCTAGCAGTAAAATAGGTACCTGGGTGTTAGTCAGCTGTCACAGGCTGCTTCCTGGGGGTGGAGGCCTGGTCGAGGACCGGGCCGCTGGGACACTAAAGCCTCGAAATCATCTCAAGATAACCTCAAGAAGAAGATAACCTGAGAGGCATTAGAAGTATGTGTAGAATAATAAACCCCACATTGTTTGAGCTAGGAAACCACTATTTGTCAAATATTGGTGCTGTTCTTAAAAGATTTCCCCCCATTTTGCACCAGCAAGATAACGTAAGCTTTTTAAGGGTTGACAGATGTTAATCTTCTTGTTTGAGGAGCTGTTCACTTGAGACAGTTAAGCAAGTCCCAGCTGTGTCTGGGTACAAGTGACAGGATGAACAACCCAGCGGGTTTTCTTTCTATTGGGGAGTGTTGTACATGCTGCTATAGCGGTGTGTCCACTCACAGGATGAGTGGCGCTGAAACTCGCCCCTCGGGGCAAAATTTAATTTAAAATTTAAGTGAGTACCAGAAAATAGCTTACCTTCACCAGGTGAACCTCACCATTCCCCGGGCTGGACGTGTCCGCAATTATCTAAGAGATATCTCAATGGGACATAAATAACAATCAGAATAAGGGGAATAAGGGACAACAGAAACTACGAAGTGAATAAACTTTGCCAAACTCCACAAGAGTGTTAATAATCAACCGAATTTCCACAAAAACAGTTTGTCAACCAAAGACAAAAATAATTAAAATAGCTATATTTGGTCCCCCAAGACCAAATATAGCATAAAAAAGTAGATCTAAATATACACGCTAACAATTAAAAAACAGAAAACTCATTTCCAACGTAAAAAATACAAAAATTAAATAAAATTTAAACAATAAAAACATGGAAAAAAAATACATCAGAATAAAGGAAAATCCTAAATGCAAAACAAAAAATACTTTAATAAGGACATTCCAGTCACAACTTCATAACAAACAAGTCAACAGCAGTTCTCACAACTCAAGTACAACATGAAGGCAAGCAAGAATGGATTCACGTCGCAAGATTCCAACCGCGACGAGCCTCGATCCAGCAAAAACTGGAACAGCCTCAAGATCAACAGTACCGAGGTGCTGGAAGGCTGTGCGCTGTTCCGGAGTTCACCAGCTGTACCGCACTTGCTGGAGGGGACCGAACCCAGGTCCTTGGAATGTCAATGAAGCGTGCAGACCCGCCATGCCACACCCACACACTGGCGTCGACAGTGTTGGCGGCTCCTGCATACACCTGACCTCATATGCCTGTGCCATTGACTGTAAATGATTCTCACAGAAATAGAAGCGAAGTCCGCTTATAACTGAATATAACTTCACAAAGAGGTCCTTGCAGTGACCACTGCAAGGACCAGTGAGAGGTCACTGCAGTGACCTCTCCCCCACGCCAGCGACAACTATCCAGCTCTGGTACCCCACGTTATTGCAAGACGCGGTTGCAGAGCAACCAGGGCAATGAGATTGCTACTGAATCAAATGTCAGAAAGAATGAGAGTGGTCCCCCGAGTCCTCTAAGACGACGTGGACCTTTCTTAACGAGAAGGAGCGTGTCGAGTCTCGGAGATAAGGGGCCAGTAACCCTGGACGCGCCTCCACAGCAGTTCTCACAGATCTCAACAAAGCCCAAGTTCACTCGCACGATAACAATGTACCGGCTTTTAGACAAGGTCAATCACCTCAAGCTTCGACCCCACTGGAACTGTGTTTAAAATAAAGGGGAGTTTCCTGTTAACATCAAACTCAAAACACTTGAGACTCCACACTTTGGCAGATGGCTTCAGACTCACCCTGTACCCAACAGCTGGCTTCAGACTCACCCTGTACCCAACAGCTGGCTTCAGACTCACCCTGTACCCAACAGCTGGCTTCAGACTCACCCTGTACCCAACAGCTGGCTTCAGACTCACCCTGTACCCAACAGCTGGCTTCAGACTCACCCTGTACCCAACAGCTGGCTTCAGACTCACCCTGTACCCAACAGCTGGCTTCAGACTCACCCTGTACCCAACAGCTGGCTTCAGACTCACCCTATACCCAACAGCTGGCTTCAGACTCACCCTGTACCCAACAGCTGGCTCCAGACTCACCCTGTACCCAACAGCTGGCTCCGGTCTCACCCTGTACCCAACAGCTGGCTCCGGTCTCACCCTGTACCCAACAGCTGGCTCCGGTCTCACCCTGTACCCAACAGCTGGCTCCAGACTCACCCTGTACCCAACAGCTGGCTCCGGTCTCACCCTGTACCCAACAGCTGGCTCCGGTCTCACCCTGTACCCAACAGCTGGCTTCAGACTCACCCTGTACCCAACAGCTGGCTCCAGACTCACCCTGTACCCAACAGCTGGCTCCAGACTCACCCTGTACCCAACAGCTGGCTCCGGTCTCACCCTGTACCCAACAGCTGGCTCCGGTCTCACCCTGTACCCAACAGCTGGCTCCAGACTCACCCTGTACCCAACAGCTGGCTCCAGACTCACCCTGTACCCAACAGCTGGCTCCGGTCTCACCCTGTACCCAACAGCTGGCTCCGGTCTCACCCTGTACCCAACAGCTGGCTCCGGTCTCACCCTGTACCCAACAGCTGGCTCCGGTCTCACCCTGTACCCAACAGCTGGCTCCGGTCTCACCCTGTACCCAACAGCTGGCTCCGGTCTCACCCTGTACCCAACAGCTGGCTCCGGTCTCACCCTGTACCCAACAGCTGGCTCCGGTCTCACCCTGTACCCAACAGCTGGCTTCAGACTCACCCTGTACCCAACAGCTGGCTTCAGACTCACCCTGTACCCAATAACAACCAGCTGTAAAATGAGGTGATTAAGGATAAATTAACCTGTAGAATGCATAGCAGATGCTAATGTGTATATATATATTTATATATATATATTTATATATATTTTATATATCTGTATTATATTATATATCTATATATATTTATATATTTATTTATATCTGTAGTACTCTTAGAGTTCGCTTTCAAGACGCAAACAAGTAAAAGAATGCAAAAGGGAAAGGGAGAAAGTGGGAATAAAAGGGAGAGGGATAGAAAGTAAAAATGAAGAAACTAAGAGAATAGGTAGAGAGGAGTAAGAGAACCAGAGATAGAAGAAGAAATATGTAGTGTCTCCTTCCAACACTTCAAAATATATATATATATATATATATATATATAAAGGATGAGCCTTAATGCCTCACCTGCCTGATAGAACTTCATGACAAGAATATTAAAATCCGCGGGGCCTAGATGGGAGGCCTGACTGCATATTTACGGACTGGCAGAGAGCTTCAGACACAGTGCCCTACTGGAAACTGGAATGCAAGTTAAGTGGAAAATGAAGGATTACGAAGTTTGTGTTCCGGCTGATAAGGGACAGTTTATAACAACAGTAAAGAAGACCTCGGCCACAACAACAACAACAACACGAAACCACCTAACAAAAAAAAAAGGCTCAGGAAACTGCTCTCAACAGGCCAGTAAGGCAGGACCCAAGAGCCTACACACAACCCCCCCCCCCCACAAGCACAGCAAGGTGAGCACACACACACACACACACACAACACCAGTAGCCAACTCGCTCCTCCACTTAATTGTACTCGAATCACCCCCATGACAAAAACATACAGGTAAATTAGCTGCGGGCGGGGTGCCCACTTCTGGGGAAGGGGGGGAGGGAGGGGAGGGGGGGGGGATGGTCGAGCAAGGGGGGAAGGGGGAGGGGAACCACCACCCTTGACAACATCATGAGCTAATACTCGAAGCTTATCTGCAAGGTACATACCTGCTGGAACGATGATGTTCTTATGTAAACAACTCACACACGCTTTGGTGCAAGTCGCTCGAACTGCTCCACAGATACACACACACACACTCGCTCTGGAGTTTTACCCATATGAAAACTCCACTAGATAAAGCTATATGTGTCTTTATAAGTGAGTTTCAGTTTCAATCACAATTGATAAAAGACAAGTTCAGTGACACGTTCAGGTCTCAGGGAAACACAAGATCACCACCCGGCCCGTTCCTCTCTCCACTGCGGTCAGCGGGCAACTGACTTCACCACCTAAAATTCGTTCTCCGGTTCGCTTGCGCTGCCTGGCTGGCTGGTTGGCTCATTGGCTGATTGGGTGGTTGGTTGAGTGGGTGACGGCAAGTAAGCGCTCTCACCCATGGCTGCACCCGCCACCTTGTGGGGCAATAGCGAATTTCGGTGACCCAAATGATCACCCAAAAATGGAGAATAGTGAGTCGATGGCGATAGTGAGAGTTGAGCGAGGCTTCCACTCCGGGAGTGAAGGAGAGAGTGGTACTCCTCCACTTTTGTTGATACATTTTATGAGGGGCTCAAGTGTGTACTCACCTGGTTATACTCATCTAGTTGTGCTTGTGGCGGTTGAGCTTTGGCTCTTTGGTCCCGCCTCTCAATTGTCAATCAACTGTGTATGGAGTCAGCCTCCACTACATCACTGCCTAATGCATTCCACCTGTTAACTACTCTGACACTGAAAGCGTTCTTTCTAATGTCCCTGTGGCTCATTTGGGTGCTCACTCTCCACCTGTGTTCCCTTGTTCGCGTACCAAAAGTGTTGAATAGTATATATTTTTTTTATCCTGTCAATTCCTCTTAGAATTTTGAAGGTAGTGATCATGTCTTCCCCTAACTCTTCTGTCTTCCAGAGTCGTGAGGTGTATTTCCCGCAGCCTTTCCTCGTAACTCATGTCTCTTAGTTCTGGGACTAGCCTAGTGGCATCTTGAGGTTATCTTGAGATGATTTCGGGGCTTTAGTGTCCCCGCGGCCCGGTCCTCGACCAGGCCTCCACCCCCAGGAAGCAGCCCGTGACAGCTGACTAACTCCCAGGTACCTATTTACTGCTAGGTAACAGGGGCATTCAGGGTGAAAGAAACTTTGCCCATTTGTTTCTGCCTGGTGCGGGAATCGAACCCGCGCCACAGAATTACGAGTCCTGCGCGCTATCCACCAGGCTACGAGGCCCTATACCTCTGAACTTTTTCCAGCTTCGTCTTGTGCTTGACAAGGTACGGGCTCCATGCTGGGGCCGCATACTCCAGGATTGGTCTTACATATGTGGTATAAAAGGTTCTAAATGATTCCTTACACAGGTTCTTGAAGGCACTTCTGGTGTTATCCAGCCTTGCATACGACATTTGAAACCATGGGTTTCTCGTCTGCATTTCATCTGTTACCTTTTGAACTGGGACGAACTTGTCTGCTGCCTCCTTAAACATCTGTGTGATGTAGTTCATCATATCTTGGGTCGTCTTTCCCCGGAACTCTGTTTCCTATTTTATATCTGTTAGGAATATTCTTATCTCCTCATAGTTTCCCTTTCGGAATGCCAGCCTTTTGTTTTCAGTTTCCCTCCTTGAGTTCTTTAACCCTTCTTCGACCAGATACTCAAACGTCAGTACACTGTGATCGCTCATTCCTAGCGGGGCCTCGAAGCCGATTTCCCTTATGTCGGAGTCGTTCAGAGTGAAGACTAGGTCGAGTCTCGCTGGTTCATCGTTGCCTCTCGTCCCTGTGGGGTCCCCTGATATGATACCTTGAGGTGCTTCCGGGGCTTAGCGTCCCCGCGGCCCGGTCGTCGACCAGATGGTTTAAAAAGTTTCTTGTTGCCACCTCCAACAGTTTAGCTTTCCATGTTTTCTCACCTCCATGCGGTGTGTACTCACCTAATTGTGCTTGCAGGGGGTTTGAGCTCTTGCTCTTTGGTCCCGCCTCTCAACCGTCAATCAACAGGATTGTGTGTGTGTGTGTGTGTGTGTATGTGTGGAAACATGAATATGTACGTTTACATGTGTATTATCGTATGGGATACACGTTTGAACTTACCTAATTATGCCTTAATTCAGGCTCAAGCTTCAGCTCTTTGACCCCGCCTTACTAATCGGCGGCTGTCTAATGCAAATACTCCCAGCCTAAATATCTCTCATTATATATTTAATTTTTTTAAAATGTAGATTGAGTTAGCTTGTCTAATCATTAAGTTCAGCTCCGTTCCCACCTGTAAGGTCAAAAAGAAAACGTTCTCACATCTATGTCACATTCACACATCTATGTCACATTCTCATGATCTCCACGGCTCATGTGTGACGTCAGAAGGAAGGTGTGACGTCAGAAAGACGTTGTGACGTCAGAGGGAAAGGGGAAAGGGGAAAGGGGAAAGACTGACGTAAGAGGGAAGGGAGTGGGGGAGGGAGCGCGAAGTAAGAGCACACACAAAGGGCATAACTTAAGAGAGAGTGAAAGGGCATGAAATAAGAGAAAGGGACAGACAGATCTGAGTCTTGGATTATCTTAACTCAAGGTCTCGCCTCTGTGAAAAAAAAAAAAAAATCCACACGAGCCATTCAATCTTTCACGTGTATTTTTTTTTATTATGTAAAAACAATAAAAATTGGACTGAATTTGAGATGTTAAACCCCCACTAAGGAAGGCCAATGGGTATATGTTGATTGGACTTATTCATGTATTCTGAGGAAGTCAAAAAAGGGAAAGGATTATGGAGTCCAAGTCCCATCAGCGCGACTTTCTAATCCCTGACAAAAATCTTGATTTTTTGTGTGTGTGTGTGTGCAAATTAAGGGTTCCCTAACAAAAACAGTCTGGCGGATCAAGGAGTCTGACCCTGAACCGTCAGCCCCTTATTTGCATAACATATCAACCAGTCCTTTCACCTACTACTTAATATATATATTTTTTTTTTTTAGGAATCGACGAATGCGTTAGAAATGCGACGCATTATTGCACATTAAAGCAAGGTAATAATGACGTTTTTCTGCGCATCGACCTCGATAGGTTAGGAGGGTTGAGTGAGTTTGTATGTTTGTGGTTAGGCAAATCGGTTGTATTTTGTAAAATTTTGGCAAATTTTGTTGTATTTTTGTATTCTGTATTTTGTGGGAGGGAATTATCAGAGGGAAAGCGCCAAGCTGTTACGACTATATAGCCCTGGGAAGGGGTCAGGATAAGGATTTTGGGATGGGACGGGGGGGAAAGGAATGGTGCCCAACCACTTGGACGGTCGGGGATTGAACGCCGACCTGCACGGAGTGAGACCGTCGCTCTAACGTCCAGCCCAAGTGTTTGGACGTATTTCATACAGAGTGTTAAGTCGCGAGAACACGCTTTATGTATCAAGTTGTATTACGGATTTCGTAAATAATTATAACTACAAGAATTATCACATTTTTGTTAATAAACTATAAATATACTCTGGCATATACACTCAGCTATACATAATGTTGTTGTTGTTGTTGTTGTTCAAGATTCAGCCACTGGGAACTAAAAGTTGCAAGTAGCACGGGCTATGGTGAGCCCGTAGTGGACTTACCCGGCACAGGAAAGGGGCTGTGGATGTGTATTGTTTGGTCTATATATATATATATATATATATATATATATATATATATATATATATATATATATATATATATATATATATATATATATATATATATATATGTATATATATATATATATATATATATATATATATATATATATATGTATATATATATATATATATATATATATATATATATATATATATATATATATATATATATATATTAGACGGATGTAAGGGGGGGGGGATTGAGCGTCGGGGAAGACAGGTGGAGACGGGGACCGGGGGGGGGGGGGCGGGACAGGATTAGCACAACGCCCAATCCGTCAGTTATATTATAAGAGATTAAAGATCTTGTGAGAGGAAGGAAGGTCTGGGCCCCTTGCCATATACGTTATTAGAAAAACTATCATAAGTCGAGTGTCAGTCCCGCTCCTGTGCCAGGTAAG
>NC_091150.1:41576872-41701572 GCF_040958095.1 Procambarus clarkii | reverse complement strand
TTCTCCTTTGCAAAAATCTAGAACTAAAATTACATCTTGCATTGGGCCCTTGCGCAATGGTGATGGAACTTAGACAGAAGACAGACAAATGAGTGAAATACTGAGGCTTTAGAACGATTCTGTTTTCAGTGAACCTCTGACCGCACTGAAGATCAATGATCCGAACGAATTCTTTATGAATGTGACACCAACATCGAACCATATATCAGATGTCACCCTAGCCCCACTGGACTTTGAATTAGAATTAGACAGCGTGCCCATGCACTCTACACCAAGCCCAGATGCCTGGAATTCAGTATTGATGAAGAATTGCAAAAACACCACTATCACAGGCCCTGAACGTCTCCTGGAGACAAAGCCTAGATATTGGCACTATCTCCGTCATACTTAAAACAGCGGAGATCGCGCCACTTTACAAAAGAGGTAGTAAAGCAGATGCACAAATTTATAGACAAATGTCTCTAATATCACACGTCATAAACATCTTGGAAAGAGTGCTAAGAAGTAAAATAATAAAGCACATGGACTCACAACCTCTACATAACCTCGGGGCAACATGCGTTCAGGACAGGGGCGCTCCTGCCTCTCTAAGGAACTACGGGCTCACCATAGCCCGTGTTACTTGGAACTTTTTGTTCCAGGTAGCGAATCTTTAACAACAACAAAAATCCTGCCTCTCACAATTGCCAGACCACAATAACATAGCCTTAGATGCCAGGGGGGAAGACAAGCAAAACGCTCTCAACAAGTGTGACCTTGGTGTTACTGCACACAAAATATACACACAAGGTTATCTTGAGGTTATCTTGAGATGATTTCGGGGCTTTAGTGTCCCGCGGCCCGGTCCTCGACCAGGCCTCCACCCCCAGGAAGCAGCCCGTGACAGCTGACTAACACCCAGGTACCTATTTTACTGATAGGTAACAGAGGCATAGGGTGAAAGAAACTCTGCCCATTGTTTCTCGCCGGCGCCCGGGATCGAACCCGGGACCACAGGATCACAAGTCCAGCGTGCTGTCCGCTCGGCCGACCGGCCGACGGAAGGTATTAGTGAGAAAAGTAGGGAGATGGATAATGAACTTCCTGTTGAATAGAACCCAGAGTATAATGATCAACAAAATAATATCTGGATCATTCAACTTCAAAAGCTCAGTATTCGTGAGGTTCTGACCTCGTTCCGGTACTTTCTCTCATCCTAGTACTATAGTACTAGGATGTACTATAGTACTATAGTACTATAGTACTATATCATCATTAGCAGCTACGACGACCCTTCATGAGAGTAGACAATATCAGGCCTGGCCTCAGGCCGGGCTTGGAGAGTAGAAGAACTCCCAGAACCCCATCAAGCAGGTACTATAGAGGACACAGAAAATCTCCAATCTGAAGTTAATCAAGTCTTTCAATGAGCCGCCGAAAATAATATGTTTAATGTGGAGAAGTTCCAGTTACTTTGTTTCAGAAACAAATGCTTCGGGAGCCATTGTATTGGACAAAATATGTTTCAAAAAGCGAGATCCATGAGAGGAAGTCCAGAAAACTGCCTTAGATAACAACTTACTTCCGTTAGATAACAATACACTACCCTTAGATAGCAACACACTACCCTTAGATAGCAACACACTACCCTTAGATAACAACACACTACCCTTAGATAACAACACACTACCCTTAGATAACAATACATTACCGTTAGATAACAATACATTACCGTTAGATAACAACACACTACCGTTAGATAACAACTCACTACCGTTAGATAACATCACACTCCAATCTCGCTCCTCTCTGTCTGTTGGACTCATTAACACAATGTTATATAAACTGAAAGCTGCTGAAATATTGTGTGACATATCTTGAGGTTATCTTGAGATGATTTCGGGGCTTTAGTGTCCCCGCGGCCCGGTCCTCGACCAGGCCTCCACCCCCAGGAAGCAGCCCGTGACAGCTGACTTACACCTAGGTACCTATTTTATTGCTAGGTAACAGGGGCATAGGGTGAAAGAAACTCTGCCCATTGTTTCTCTCCGGTGCCTGGGATCGAACCCAGGACCACAGGATCACAAGTCCAGCGTGCTGTCCGCTCGGCCGACCGGCTCCCATTGACATTGAGATATCAATGTCACAAGTCTCAATGCTGTAAAGATAGAGCTTCGACCTCACACTCATAGGGTGCACGGTTCGAGTCTCCTAGGAGTCCAAGTGAATGGAATGGGACACATGCGTTCTCCAGGTCTCTGTGTCACAGTGACAAAGATAAGAAAAAGTGGGAAGAATGTAGAGAGAGAGAGAGAGAGAGAGAGAGAGAGAGAGAGAGAGAGAGAGAGAGAGAGAGAGAGAGAGAGAGAGAGAGAGAGAGAGAGAGAGAGAGAGAGAGAGAGAGAGAGGGAGAGGGAGAGAGAGAGAGAGAAGGAAAGGGGAATACGCGAGAGGCAAAGTGTAGACATCAAATAGCCAAAAAATATATATATGCTTGGGAAGTAGTTAGTTGGTCAGGACTGAGTATATACAAATAGTCATGTAGTCAAATAGTAAAAAAAAAAATAATCATCAATTTTATCAATTGATTTGATAAAATACCATGCCCAAGATTACCATCAGAGCGCCGGCGGGATGACGGGGAAATAGCCTCGGCTACCATCATCTTTTGTCCGGTAGTGATGGTCGAGCGGTTAAGGTCTCCTGTACACCAGTTCCATAGTGCTCCTGACAGTATGGGTTCGAGTCACTTCTGGGGTGTGGAGTTTTCAGTTGCATATACGCCTGGGGACCATTCAGGCTTGTTCGCATATATATATATATATATATATATATATATATATATATATATATATATATATATATATATATATATATATATATATATATATATATATATATATAAGCCAGAGATGAGGTGAAGGTGAAACACCTCACTAATGAGCCAATTGGACCATTTCATCTTATCAATCTCTGATATACCCTGAAATCATATAGATATCACTGGTCAAGACCCAGGGTCACTGTGCCATATGTCTGAGGGCGACGGGTCAACAAACAGGGTCATTAGGTCATATCTGAAGGCCACTGTCAAGACAAATGATCACTAGGTCATATGTCCGGGGGGGGGGGCAGTACCGGACAGTTACTGAGAGCAGCAAGCCAGTTCCAGAGACCTCTGGGGGGGGTGGGGTGCTGAAGGCCATAGTATTGATCAGACAAGGTGGCTCTACATGATATATATATAATCAGGTCACTATAATACCACCACGGCTCTCTCACACACGCTTCCGTTCCTCCACAGATCTCCAGTATCAGCTCTTGATACTGGTAATGGCTTAAAAGGGCCACCACTTACGGGCTATTCATGCCCGTGCCACCTTTTGGGTGGCTTAATCTTCATCAATCAATCACACACGCTAAGATGGCTGTCTCCTGTAATCACTGCGAGGATCGCCACCAGAGAACACGGGGCGGGAATATCATCAGGAATCGTCCAGTTTCCCGCCCACAACGTGACGCTAGAGGCAGCTTAATGAACCGTTCAAGGAAACCGAAGCTAAGGGACTATTGATCCACGGTCAACTCATGGTGTCAACACTTTCACATGAGGCGTGAAAGATGCAATTGACACCTTGACTCTTCTTGCCTCATAGGTTTAATAAAATTCTACGACCAGGTTACAATGATTGGGCAAGAAAGAGAAGGGTCGGCTGACTACATTTTCATGGACGGACAGAAGACCTTTGACACAGTACCCCATAAGAGACTGGTGCGTAAGTTGGAGAAACAGGCTGGAGTAACTGGTAGGGCGCCCCTCTTCCAGTGGATAAGGGAGTACCTAAGAAACAGGAAACATAGAGTAACTGTGAGTGGTGGGACCTAAGAATTGTATAATGTCACCAGCGGAGTCCCACAGGGCTCTGTACTCGGAACTATTCTATTTCTGATATATGTAAATGATCTTCAAGAGGATATAGACTCATTCCTCTCGATGTTTGCCGATGATGTTAAAATTATGAGAAGGATTAAGACAGGAGGACAGCAAGAGACTACAAGCTGACGGGGACAGACTTAAGGAATGGTCCAACAAATGGCTAATAAAGTTTAAGTCAAGCAAGTGTAACGTAATAAAAATAAATGTAAGGAGCAGGAGGCCAGATACAAGGTACCATTTGGGAGATGAAATCTTTCAAGAAGCAGAAGAGAAAGATCTAGGAGATGTCATTACACCAGACCTCTCCCCTGAAGCACACATAAAGAGGATATCATCAGCGGCGTATGCTGCTCCGTTGGCCAACAAAAAGAACTGCATTTAGAAACTTGTGAAAGGAATCGTTCAGGACATTGTATACCACATATGTCAGACCAATCCTGGAATATGCAGCGTCAGCGTGGAGTCCGTCCCTAGTTAAACACAAGACGAAGTTCGAGAAAACTCATAGTTGATGTTGTTGCTTAAGATTCAGCTACTCGGAACGAAAATTTCCAAGTAGCACGGGCTATGGTGAGCCCGTAATTGAGTTCGGTTATTCACGATAACCTTGTTACAATGATATCTGGGTCAGAGCTTTAAATAAAGGTAGAGTTTCTTTCTTTTCGCACTGATTTTAGTCTTTTGTTATATTAATTAACGTTATCTTGGTGGCGGTTATAGATGCACAATGTTCGCTGGTGTGTCTCGTTCTTCAGCAGTTGTAGACACAGGTGAAGAATGGCACCTGTTAGAATGGGAAGAAATGGAACAATGGAACAGTCGACGTGTCCAGTTCCTACCCCCTCACACACACACACACATACACACACACACACACACACACACACACACACACACACATATACACACGCACACACACAGGGCGCCCCGATGGCTGTGTGGACAGCACGCTGGTCACGTAATCCCGTGGCGTGGGTTCGATTCCCGGCGCTGGCGAGATTGGGCGGAGTTTCTTTCACTCTAATGCCCCTGTTACCTAGCAGTAAATAGGTACCTTGGAGTTAGACAGCTGTCACGGGCTGCTTCCTGGGTGTGTGTGTGTGTGTGCGTGAAAAAAATAGTAGTTAGTAACAGTTGAGAGGCGGGCCGAAAGAGCAGAGCTCAACCCCCGCAAGGAAAACTAGGTGAATAGACACACACACACATACACACACACACACATACACACACACATACACACACACACACACACACATACACACACACACATACACACATACACACACACACACACATATATAGTTCAAGGATTGTACCAGCATAAAACTCCTATTACAAATTAATTGAAAAGTATTCCTGTTAAACTCAGTGCGGCATGCACTGAATTTAACAACGGAGTTTAAACAGGATCGACCAATCCTTATAGACGATCATTGGCGCGGTGGTCACGGTACTGTGTACGTTTAGGGGGTGATCCTGGACGGCATGGGTTCGAATCCTGACCTGGTCAAAGAGTTCTTAGTGATCTATGGCTTGCGCGTTCATGCAGCTTTCTCACACATACATATATATGTATACATACATTCGTATATATGTATATGTATAACAACCAGCGCTATCGGGATTGAGACTTCGAAAAACGTCAATCAATGCACAGACATCAAACACAAATATATACACTATATGTTGCACTATCACATGTATGTGACGCTCTGATAACTATTAAATTATCTGTACATAACTATATGAGCTTATTGGTGCTTACTGGAGCTTATTGGAGTTATCTCAAGATAACCCCTCGCAAAAATAACTAGCTGGATGTCCCTCCAAAATCGTAACTTTGACCAATGAAAGTATGATAATATAACTGCAGTTATAAAGATATAAGATAATCGCTCGCCCCGACAGGTAGGGGGTTATTTTAAGTGACCAATAGCAATACTGCAAGAGCCCAAGGAGGTCGCGCGGTCACACTAGCCAATCAAAAGAGTTTATTGTTTCCCGGCGTCACCGCATCTGGCCAATGAGCGTGCGGGGGGCGGGTATATAAGGCGCCAACTTCCAGCCCGTGTGCTACTTGGCACTTTTATCCCGAGTAGCTGAGTCAAACACACCCACAACGCCCACGGAGCCCATTAGACAAGAAATTACACTCCGGCTCGTACAGGCCAGCTGTGTTGGAGGCAGCTCAAGAAGAGCGGGAAAGAGAGAGGGGCAAGTGCTGGCTGACAGGAGCCTCAGAGCGCAGGAGTCATCAGCCAAGGAAGTTTCATGTACTGGTAAAGGCACACCGGGGCAGTGAGGCGCGCGACCCAGAGAGAGAGAGAGACTCCCAGTAGTATAGCGACCGGTATAGCAACAAGTGTTCTTCTCTCTGACGCTGGTGAGTACCACATTGATGATTGATTGATTGATGAAGATTAAGCCACCCAAAAGGTGGCACGGGCATGAATAGCCCGTAGGTGGTGGCCCTTTTAAGCCATTACCAGTATCAAGAGCTGATACTGGAGATCTGTGGAGGGAGTACCACATCATCTCGCCCCTTTTAAATATTGCTGGATAGTTCAACTTTCGTGCTGAATACGTGTGACGGAAGGAGCTGTACCCAGTGGGGGTTTCTCCCTATTTAAGTGGGGGGGGGGGTTGTATTTGGGTGTTCAATGTGATGTACAATCCAGCGGGGTGTTCTTCCTATTGGGGTGTTGAACAGGCTGGTGCTATATAGAGGTGTGTTCACTTACAAGAGGACCCAACCCCCAGCGGGTTTTCTTCCTTTTGAAGAGTGTTGTGCAGGCTGGTATAGTGTGGTGTTCACTAACAGGATGAACCGTAAGAAATTTATTTCATTAGCGCTCTTAAGTTTCAAGGCGGGAAGAGTTGCCGCTCTTAAGTTCCAAGGCGGGAAGAGTTGCCGCTCTTAAGTTCCAAGGAGGGAAGAGTTGCCGCTCTTAAGTACCAAGGTGGGAAGAGTTGCCGCTCTTAAGTACCAAGGTGGGAAGAGTTGCCGCTCTTAAGTTCCAAGGCGGGAAGAGTTGCCGCTCTTAAGTACCAAGGCGGGAAGAGTTGCCGCTCTTAAGTTCCAAAGCGGAAAGAGTTGCCGCTCTTAAGTTCCAAGGCGGGAAGAGTTGTCGCTCTTAAGTTCCAAGGCGGGAAGAGTTGCCAATCTTAAGTTCCAAGGCGGAAAGAGTTGCCGCTCTTAAGTTTCAAGGCGGGAAGAGTTGCCGCTCTTAAGTTCCAAGGCGGGAAGATTTGCCAATCTTAAGTTCCAAGGCGGGAAGAGTTGCCAATCTTAAGTTCCAAGGCAGGAAAGATAACTTACCAAGGGCCAGATTCACGAAGCAGTTACGCAAGTACTTACGAACCTGTTCATCTTTCCTCAATCTTTAACGGTTTTGGTTACATTTATTAAACAGTTTACAAGCATGAAAACTTCCCAATCAACTGTTGTTATTGTTATAAACAGCCTCCTGGTGCTTCGGAGCTCATTAACTGCTTAATAATTGTAAACAAAGCCGCCAAAGATTGAGAAAAGACGTACATGTTCGTAAATGCTTGCGTAACGACTTCGTGAATCTGGCCCCAGGCATTGTAATAATACTAATAAGCTGTAGTCATGACAGTACCGTCATTGTCATTGACAGTGTGACAGTAACTAGGACTGTCATTCACGGCAGTGTTACAGGGGGGGGGGGGTTTGTTACAGTCATTGTTAAATATACGTGTTTGACACCTGTGCTCTGTACTCATAAAGGTAATCCGTGCTCACAGGTGTTTTTTATTAGTATTTTACACAGGTGAGTATAGGTGCAGACGTGTTATGCATCTCACTTCTGAGCCCCGCGTTCATACTGGCGTTCTGCGTTCATACTAGCGTTCTGTGTTCTCACTAGCGTTCTGTGTTCACACTAGCGTTCTGTGTTTACACTAGCGTTCTGTGTTCACACTAGCGTTCTGTGTTCACACTAGCGTTCTGTGTTCACACTAGCGTTCTGTGTTTACACTAGCGTTCTGTGTTCACACTAGCGTTCTGTGTTCACACTAGCGTTCTGTGTTCACACTAGCGTTCTGTGTTTACACTAGCGTTCTGTGTTTACACTAGCGTTCTGTGTTCACACTAGCGTTCTGTGTTCACACTAGCGTTCTGTGTTCACACTAGCGTTCTGTGTTCACACTAGCGTTCTGTGTTCACACTAGCGTTCTGTGTTTACACTAGCGTTCTGTGTTCTCACTAGCGTTCTGTGTTCACACTAGCGTTCTGTGTTCACACTAGCGTTCTGTGTTTACACTAGCGTTCTGTGTTCACACTAGCGTTCTGTGTTCACACTAGCGTTCCGCGTTCACACTAGTCCTTCGTATCTTCACGTTGGTGCGCCGTGTTCACACCATGATGCTACCTAAGTCACGCTACCGCTCCGTATATCATGCCAAAGAACCGGTTTATGGCGAACGCAGAACGCCTAGGAGGTCCGTATTGAGCCACGCACCGCGATCTCGCGTTCTTACAGCCAAGTATGAATGGCCGCCTCCCCCGTCTCCACCTTCAGCTGTTATTGTGTGATCTCTCTGTCTTGCGTTTCTCATCGATCTTATAAGTCATTGATTTTTCTCAGGTGTAAAAGGAGTCCGGTATAGGCGCTCTCTCTCTCGTGTCTTCGATTTTTTGTCCTGTTTTTGTAATCTTCGTCTTTGGTAAGGGTGAGAAAACTTGATTCATTAATCCAGCCCTAGTGGATATATTTGGAGATTGTGTGTGTGTGTGTGTGTGTGTGTGTGTGTGTGTGTGTGTGTGTGTGTGTGTGTGTGTGTGTGTGTGTGTGTGTGTGTGTGTGTGTGTGTGTGTGTGTGTGTGTGTGTGTGTGTGTGTGTGTGTGTGTGTGTGTGTGTGTGTGTTTGTACTTACGTATTTGTGTTTGCGGGGGTTGAGTTTTGGCTCTTTGGTCCCGCCTCTCAACTGTCAATCAACTGGTGTGCAGATTCCTGAGCCTACTGGGCTCTGTCATATCTACATTTGAAACTGTGTATGGAGTCAGCCTCCACCACATCACGGCCTAATGCATTCCAAATGCTAACTATTCTGACACAGAAAAAGATCTTTCTAACGTCCCTGTGGCTCATTTGGGTACTCAATTTCCACCTGTGTCACCTTGTTCGTTTACCACCCGTGTCAAAAAGTTTATCCTTATCTACTCCTGTCAATTCCCCTGAGAATTTTGTAGGTAGTGATTATGTCTCCCCTTACTCTTCTGTCTTCAAGTGTCATAAGGTGCATTTCCCGCAGCCTTTCCTCATAACTCATGCCTTTTAGTTCTGGGACTAGCTTAGTGCCATACGTCTGAACTTTTTCCAGCTTTGTCTTGTGCTTGACAAGGTACGGGCTCCATGTTGGGGCTGCATACTCCAGGATTGGTCTTACATATGTGGTATACAAGGTTCTGAATGATTCCTTACACAGGTTCCTGAAGGCTTTTCTGATGTTAGCCAGCCTCGCATATGCCGCAGATGTTATTATTTTTATGTTGGCTTCAGGAGACAGGTTTGGTGTGTGTGTGTGTGTATATTCACCTAGTTGTATTCACTTAGTTATATTTGGGGGGGTTGAGCTTTGCTCTTTCGGCCCGCCTCTCAACTGTCAATCAATCAACTGTTACTAACTACTAACTAATTATTTTTTCACACACACACACACACACACACACACACACACACACACACACACACACACACACACACACACACACACACACACACACACACACACACACACACAAACCCCAGGAAGCAACCCGTAACAGCTGTCTAACTCCCAGGTACCTATTTACTGGTAGGTAACAGGAGCATCAGGGTGAAAGAATCTCTGCCCATTGTTTCTCGCTGGCGCCAGGAATCGAACCCGGGCCACAGGATTACGTGTCCAGCGTGCTATCTACGCAGCCACCGGCGCCACTGACACACAGTGTGTGTGTGTGTGTATTTATTATTTGTACCGGCACGATCGAGCTGTTAGCTCTTGGACCCCGCCTTTCTAACTGTTGATTGTGTAATGTACAGATCCCCTGCCTACCTTGAGGCTACCTTGAGGTGCTTCCGGGGCTTAGTGTCCCCGCGGCCCGGTCGTCGACCAGGCCTCCTGGTTGCTGGACTGATCAACCAGGCTGTTAGACGCGGCTGCTCGCAGCCTGACGTATGAGTCACAGCCTGGTTGATCAGGTATCCTTTCGAGGTGCTTATCCAGTTCTCTCTTGAACACTGTGAGGGGTTTGCCAGTTATGCCCCTTATGTGTAGTAGCCTCCTCATATCTACTACATATATATATATATATATATATATGTCTTTCTAACACACACACACATGCACATCCCCAGGAAGCAGCCCGTAACCGCTGTCTAACTCCCAGGCACCTATAAACTGCTAGGTGAACAGGGGCATCAGATGAAAGAAACTCTGCCTATATATTTCTGCCTCGGCCTGGAATCGAACCCGGGTCTTTAGGATTACGACCCGTCATTGCTGACCACTCGGCCGCGTGCGTGTGTATTCACCTATTTGAGCTCCAGCTTTTGGACCCCGCTTTTCTAGCCCCGGTTGTCTAGTGCATTGACTCCTGATCCATTTTCCTATCAAACTTATTTTTGGTATTATAAATGGAGTTTGCTTCTACAACCTGCTCCTTTAGTTCATTCCATTTTCCCATTATTTTTACGCTAAAAGAAAGCTTTCGAACATCTCTTTAACCATATGCAGGCGATGAGTCACAATAACGTGGCTAAAGTAAGTTGACCAGGCCACACATTAGAATGTGAAGGGACGACGACGTTTCGGTCCGTCCTGAATTGACTTGAGAATGGTCCAGGATGGACCGAAACGTCGTCGTCCCTTCACCTTCTAGTGTGTGGTCTGGTCAACAATCTCTTTAACCCATCTGATTCTCAAGCTTCCATCCGTGCTCTATTGGATGGAACATTTTCCACTCTGCCAATTCCCCTAAGTATTTCATACGTCTGTATCATGTCCTCTCTCTCTCTCTCTCTCTCTCTCTCTCTCTCTCTCTCTCTCTCTCTCTCTCTCTCTCTCTCTCTCTCTCTCTCTCTCTCTCTCTCTCTCTCTCTCTCTCTCTATCTCTCTCTCTCTCTCTCTCTCTCTCTCTCTCTCTCTCTCTCTCTCTCTCTCTCTCTCTCTCTCTCTCTCTCTCTCTCTCTCTCTCTCTCTCTCTCTCTCTCTCTTCCTTTTCTAGCGGTGTCAGGTTTAGTTCCTTCAGTCGCTCTTCATACTTCATCCCTCGCAAATCTAGGACGAATCACGTTGCAACTTCTGCAACGAGCTTCCTTATGTATTTGTTTAAGACGGTGGGCTCCACGATGTGGCGGCATACTTTAAGACTAGCCTCACATAGGTGGTATACAGTGATCTAAAAGCCTCCTTATTTAAGTTCCTGGCGGATGTTCCTGTCTTTTGTCTCATTTCATCCTCGTCTTACATTCTGCCCCATTCTTCTCCATTCCTTCTCTCTACCCTGTGTCCCTTCTTTGTTCTTTCTTTGTTTTAATTTCCTCCTTGCTCATACCATTATCAAATTAGATCCTTTAAAATCCCCTTATTGTTCTGACATCTCATTTTCCGGCTCATCAGGATCATCGGAGAGGCTTCAATCGTAAATATCAATTTCAGTGGTCTAGTTTTGTTTTCTGGTGATAACATATGACCCCAGCCTATTAAAAAAAATCCCTTTCAGCCCCCCTATTCCAGCACTAAAACTACATAAACATTCGCCTCCGTTTCCAGACAATATTGCCCTCCAGGCACCTTCAGCAAGACCTCACCCACCACACACCACACACCCACCACTCACCCACCACACATCCACCTCACCCACCTATCATACGGGGGAATATACCCCTCATGCGGTGTCTCAATGAAGCCTCGTGCCGTTAAGTACAGTGTATCAACACTACACGGGGTCGAAGCACGCTCCAGGTCCCCACCTAAAA
This sequence comes from Procambarus clarkii, assembly GCF_040958095.1. NCBI lineage: Eukaryota > Metazoa > Arthropoda > Malacostraca > Decapoda > Cambaridae > Procambarus > Procambarus clarkii. The sequence continues at coordinate 41,689,670 of NC_091150.1, read as the reverse complement.
TTTACCAGTTACAAATCCTACTTGTGTGCGATGCCAGGTTATTTATCACGCTATACGTCTCCATAACCGGCCTGGGAACACCTTCATCCGGACGAACGGACAACTTGTGCCCTCTAACCCGGCCTTTTGACTTTCGTAAACAGTTGTAATTTGGCCGATTTTTTGACCGGCCATTCATAAATGTTTCTGCGAGGGCTAAATCAAACTGTGGAAGCAGTCGCGGGCTGCGACCGTGAGTTATGAGACTCAATGAATGGGTGAGGAGCTCTGAGACTCATTTTCTCTCTCATACTCACACTCTTCCGTCAAACTCTCACTTCATAAATTCTCCGACACAAGTATATCTACCTCATTCAGACGCACACACATACACATACACACACACACACACAATGTGTGTGTGTGTGTTGGCTCGGGCGTGGTGTGTGTATTTACCTAGTACATCTAGGTACGCACACACACACACACACACACACACACACACACACACACACACACACACACACACACACACACACACACACACACACACACACACACACACACACTCTTAAGGATAATCTTTAAGGATAAGGTTTAATCTTAAGGATAAGATTAAACTGGAAAAGGTTCAAAGGTTTGCCACCAGACTAGTACCCGAGCTGAGAGGTATGAGCTACGAGGAGAGACTACGGGAATTAAACCTCACTTCGCTGGAAGACAGAAGAGTTAGGGGGGACATGATCACCACATTCAAGATTCTGAAGGGGATTGATAGGGTAGATAAAGACAGTCTATTTCACACAAGGGGAACACGCACAAGGGGACACAGGTGGAAACTGAATGCCCAAATGAGCCACAGAGATATTAGAAAGAACTTTTTTAGTGTCAGAGTGGTTGACAAATGGAATGCATTAGGGGGTGATGTGGTGGAGGCTGACTCCATACACAGTTTCAAGTGTAGATATGACAGAGCCCGATAGGCTCAGGAATCTGTACACCTGTTGATTGACGGTTGAGAGGCGGGACCAAAGAGCCAGAGCTCAACCCCCGCAAACACAACTAGGTGAGTACAACTAGGTGAGTACACAAGGGGACACAGGTGGAAACTGAGTGCCCAAATGAGCCACAGAGATATTAGAAAGAACTTTTTTAGTGTCAGAGTGGTTGACAAATGGAATGCATTAGGGGGTGATGTGGTGGAGGCTGACTCCATACACAGTTTCAAGTGTAGATATGATAGAGCCCGATAGGCTCAAGAATCTGTACACCTGTTGATTGACGGTTGAGAGGCGGGACCAAAGAGCCAGAGCTCAACCCCCGCAAACACAACTAGGTGAGTACAACTAGGTGAGTACTTACGTTTACATAAAATACATGTTCAATAAAATACATGTTCAATAAAATATATTTATTTAGAAAAAAATATGTAGAGGGTTGTAGCAGAGGAAAATATTCCAAGTGTTCAGGGAGAATCAGCGAGGTCTTCTCTGAATACCCACTAATCTCTTCTCCGAGGATATGGGACATTACAATTGCACCAAAGGTGATACCCCCAATATTTTTAATTTAGAGTAAATTCTGTAAATCAAATCTACGATCAACAAATGTTTACAACTATTTCTAAGCGCTTTTTACGCTGCTCAAAAGATGTTTACATTATAAACTAAGATAACGCTGGGTTAGGTTCGATTAGGTTATGCTGAGTTAGTTAGGTTCGGTTAGGTTAGGTTAGGTTATGTGAGGTTAGGTTAGTTAGGTTAGGTTCGACTTTGATTGGTTAGATTAACTTCGGTTTGCATTTTTATAGTTAATGTCAGATTTGCAGATGATGAGTCCCAATAACGTGGCTGAAGATTTGATGAACAACACATCACAAGATGAAGTAACGAAGACCTTTCGGTCCGTCGTGGACCATTGTGAACAGCCTCGCGTATTACCTTCAGGTGTACCTCGTTAAGATGAGAGCTAGATTGGTTAATGTTCATTGCAGAAAAGAGCTGTTCACAGACAAATGTTCACATGGCCATAATCCTTGAGGAAACAGCCCTTTTTATTCTGGGGTAATATAGTCGCGGATATTAATTAAATGTATTAACATCTAGGCTCGTAAAGAAAAGAATATTTCTCAGTGTATTTCAAGTCTGTATATCTCTTCTGAAAGTCATTCCTAAAGATTGAAATCTTGCTGCGTTATTTTTCAGTGTGTGTGTAAGTGTAAAATTCCGGTATGTCTTGCGGGGGGGTGGGGAGGTCTTGACAACTTTTCAGCACTTTCCAGTGCTGAAAAGTAGCGCTGTCACGCTACTTTTCAGCACTGGAAAGTAGCGTGACAGATTCTTTCCTCTCTGCCTTTCGAAAACCTGTAGTTTCATTTCAAAGGTTCGAATACACCCATAAAAATTCTATCATCTCTAACTCTAAACGTAAGTTCTTACCATCTTGCATTCTTGTGTTCAGGTAATTTAATAAAAGTTTCGCAATCATCAGCATGAGTGGGGAACCTTTGACTCCATTCATTACCTTCTAGTTCACTCATCAGCTCTGTTTCATAAACATTGATGGACAGCATGCACTTTATTACAACGTTTCAGTATAGCTCTTAACCCATCGAACATGGGTTAGACCTGAACATTTATGATGTAGAAGATAGAGTCAAAGAATTGTCTTAAGATGAGGATGCTCCCGGACGCAGGTTCGAATCCTCGTCACAGCCCTTGTGGATTTGTTCAGTTGTCTGAAGATGAGTTTTATTTTGGAATGATGTCCAAAACAAAAAAACATCCATGTCTTTGGGAAAGGCTGTCATACTGTTTGTTAATGTCATACTGTTGGACATTGTCATACTGTTTGATAATGTCATACTGTTTGACATTGTCATACTGTTTGATAATGTCATACTGTTGGAGATTGTCATACTGTTTGACATTGTCATACTGTTTGTTAATGTCATACTGTTGGACATTGTCATACTGTTTGATAATGTCATACTGTTGGAGATTGTCATACTGTTTGACATTGTCATACTGTTTGATAATGTCATACTGTTGGAGATTGTCATACTGTTTAACATTGTCACAGTAGCAGGATATTTAGTCATGCATCTCAGTCCATCTTCCTCCAGCTGTGAGACTGTTCTCTTATATGTCAAAGGAGAACAGTCTCAGATATATGTCATATATATAAACTCTTTCTTCATCTTATTTACAGTAGTTTATTTGTATTTAGAATCATTTCAGCAAACTCTCTAAAAGCCTGTAAATGAACTAGCAGCAGTAGCTATAGTAAGGTCATGGGGGCATAAAATCCAATGTAGTTTCCTTTTTCCTCTATTTGGCAGCTGGTGTAAGTTGAATTGAAATTGAAAAGTTGTATAGTTAAAAGTAAAATAACTTTCACCAATTGAAATTTGTATAAGTTGTACTCCCTTCTTAACATTTAAATGTAATCTCTCGTGAAAATATCACACAGTCTGAAGCATCAAAAAAGGTAATTAAAACGTAATTTATATTTGCTAAGTTGACCAGACCACACACTAGAAATTGAAGGGACGACGACGTTTCGGTCCGTCCTGGACCATTCTCAAGTCGATTGTGTCCAAATCGACTTGAGAATGGTCCAGGACGGACCGAAACGTCGTCGTCCCTTCAATTTCTAGTGTGTGTGGTCTGGTCAACATACTTCAGCCACGTTATTGTGACTCATCGCCTGCATATATTTGCTAAATATATTCTGAATAATTTGGGTCATATGCAATTTTCAGCTAGCAACGGCAGTTCCGAAATATAGTCACATATCCCGTTGCTAGTCGAACTAGGCCTCGGAGGCCATCTTGGCGGGCATACCCTGGAAACACAAACCGTAACTGTCTCTATTTTCCGCTTGTTACAACTTGTAATAAAGTTGTTACATCTTGGCTTAACGTGTTTATGACGTGTTAGAACGTTGTTACAACTTGCTATATTGGTTGTTATAACCGGTTAGGAGGTGGTAAAGCTTGTTCGAACGTTGTAGCAACGTCGTAATTTCAGTGTGTGTTTGGCGGGTAGTCGTCAACATCTCGCCATATTGGAACCGCGTACTCGCGGTAGATAGAGATCATCGCTATAGGCCTCAAGGAAATATTTGATGAAGGAAACAGCTGTATATCGCGCACTGCTCACTTCCTCTGCGGCCCTTACACTATTTATTGTGTATTATCTCCCTCGCATACTATTCAGTCGTTTCGTGCATTGTGTGAACCCACTTTCTGTCCATCAGCAGCACCTCAACCCACCTCCACCCCACCCAGTCATACCTCGACCCCACCTCTTGCCCCACCCAGCCACAGGTCACCTCACCTGTCCACCCACCTACACCTCAACCCAGTTATCAAAATAATGCATAACAAACATGCCAAAGGAACCCAGGATAGCTGGAATGTGTAAATTATTGTTTCATTCGTCACCATAGCCAAAATCAGTCCACCTACACCCAGACTGTTCGTGTGGTCCCTCTCTCTCACCCGACTTTCAGCGTTCGTAAAGAGTTATACCTTTGTTTATTTGGAAACGCTATTTTATTTTTTTAGTTTAAATGCCCGTGCAATGGGTCTAAATCAAAACCCTGCTTTGCAGTCTTGTCAGCAACGAACGCAGGGAGCAGGTCGGCCGAGCGGACAGCACGCTGGACTTGTGATCCTGTGGTCCTGGGTTCGATCCCAGGCGCCGGCGAGAAACAATGGGCAGAGTTTCTTTCACCGTATGCCCCTGTTACCTAGCAGTAAATAGGTACCTGGGTGTTAGTCAGCTGTCACGGGCTGCTTCCTGGAGGTGGAGGCCTGGTCGAGGACCGGGCCGCGGGGACACTAAAGCCTCGAAATCCTCTCAAGATAACCTCAAGGATTATTTCGTGATCAGTTGGCAGTGGTGTTTCTTCTAGCTAAGTTCTTCTAAGTTCTTCCTTCACGTGTAGGAAGAGCCATTAAGGAACGTGAATAATGTCACGTGGTTATTTAAGACGTCAAAGTAAAATGATCCGATTTCAGGCCGGTCTGTATTTATCACAAATTTTCCGCAGAAAGTTTGCTTGTTAAGCATAATTTGCAAACATAAAAAATTAAGCTTTTTGCACTTTCCAAGCATATCTGTATATTCGGGGGGGGGGAGGAAGGGGGAGGTAGGGGGGAAGGTATGCTTGAAATAATTCGCGAATCTGTGTCGTATTCTGGAACACTGAACTGTCTTTAAGTCTTGCACGCTACTACATCAAAATTGCACTACATTACTAGAGGATTTATGAGGGGGTTCTTGGCCAGTCTTGCGTGAACGTGAGAGGTGGATGGGAAGTGTAGACCAGAGGTGTAGGTGGGGTGTAGGTGGTGGTGGGTGTAGGTGGTGGTGGTGGGTGTAGGTGGTGGTGGGTGTAGGTGGTGGTGGGTGTAGGTGGTGGTGGTGTGTAGGTGGTGGTGGTGTGTAGGTGGTAGTGGTGTGTAGGTGGTGGTGGGTGTGTAGGTGGTGGTGGGTGTAGGTGGTAGTGGTGTGTAGGTGGTGGTGGGTGTAGGTGGTAGTGGTGTGTAGGTGGTAGTGGGTGTAGGTGGTAGTGGTGTGTAGGTGGTGGTGGGTGTAGGTGGTGGTGGGTGTAGGTGGTGGTGGTGTGTAGCTGGTGGTGGTGTGTAGGTGGTGGTGGGTGTGTAGGTGGTGGTGGGTGTAGGTGGTAGTGGTGTGTAGGTGGTGGTGGGTGTAGGTGGTAGTGGTGTGTAGGTGGTAGTGGGTGTAGGTGGTAGTGGTGTGTAGGTGGTGGTGGGTGTAAGGGGATGTGTGGGGAGGTGCAGGTGGGTGTAAGAGGGTGTTGGGGTTAGTGTCGAGGAAGGAGGCAGGGACTTATGTGGGTGTAATAGGTGGGTGTGGGAAGTAGTATCCGAAGGTTAGTAGCTCTTAAGTGGTAGCTAGCACGTGGGTGTAAGGTGGCTGCTGGGGTTGAGCTTCGGCTCTTCGGTCCCGCCTCTCAACTGTCAATCAACTGATGTACAGATTCCTGAGCCTACTGGGCTCTATCATATCAACACACGAAACTGTGTGTGGAGTCAGCCTCCACCACATCACTGCCTAATGCATTCCAAGTTTAAACTACCCAGACACTGAAAACAAATTATTTCTAATATCTCTGTGGTTCATTTTAATACTAAGTTTCCACCTGTGTCTCCTTGTTCGTGTCCCACCTGTGTCTCCTTGTTCGTGTCCCACCCGTGGTAAATAGTTTGTCTCTGTCCCCCCTGTCAATGGATAATAGGTGGTAAATAGACGGGGGGGGGGGGGCGGTTCCGGGGAGGGGGGGGGAGAATGGGTGGACCTAAGCTTGGTGTAGCCAATGTGTGTGTTTGTGTTGAATTGGTGCTTGTGATTGGCAGGATGTCGTGTATTTAACGAACTTGTGCTTGTATGATCGGATATGTGATTGCTTGACTGTATAAGTGAGTGTAAACTATGTGACTGACCTTTTGTGTGTATATTATATATATATATATATATATATATATATATATATATATATATATATATATATATATATATATATATATATATATATATATATATATATATATATACACTCGCATGCATGACTGCAGGTTATACAGGTATGTGTGTAAGTGTACAGGTATGTGTGTAAGTGTACAGGTATGTGCGTAAGTGTACAGGTATGTGTGTAAGTGTACAGGTATGTGTGTAAGTGTACAGGTATGTGCGTAAGTGTACAGGTATGTGTGTAAGTGTACAGGTATGTGTGTAAGTGTACAGGTATGTGTGTAAGTGTACAGGTATGTGTGTAAGTGTACAGGTATGTGTGTAAGTGTACAGGTATGTGTGTAAGTGTACAGGTATGTGTGTAAGTGTACAGGTATGTGTGTAAGTGTACAGGTATGTGTGTAAGTGTACAGGTATGTGTGTAAGTGTACAGGTATGTGCGTGGGAGTGAGATGAAAGAACTCATTATTTTTATATATATATAAAAAAAAAATTTACCCCTCACTTCTTATAATTTACTTTGAAGTTTGCAAGTCGGAACTACGTTGTTTATGTAGAGATTTGTTGCAAAGCAATAATAATAAAAATAATAATAATAATAATAATATTATTATTTATTATTATTATTACTAGCTGTACCCGGCCACGCGTTGCTGTGGCTCAGCAATGCGTGTGCGTTGCTGAGCCACAGCACTCTTCCCCTGTCTTCCCCAAAGTCATCCCCCTCCATTTCCCCTATCAGTATCCCCTCGTCCTCCCTACTATTCCCCCGTCCTCCTAACAATTCCCTACTCCCCCGTCCCCTCGTCCTCCTTACCATTCTTCCCTACCACGTCCCATCGTCCTCCCCCCACCATTCTCCACTCCCCCGTCCCCTCGTCCTCCCCACCATTCTTCCCTACCACGTCCCATCGTCCTCCCCCCACCATTCTCCACTCCCCCGTCCCCTCATTCTCCCCACTCCCCACCAGGTGAGGCCTGTATATAGTAGGTATATAAAAACTCGCGCCTATTCGAATGCAACGTTGTGTCAAAATTTCAAAGCAATCGGTAAAGAGGTTTCGTAGGTTTCCCTCACGTGAAACCCTATGCTCCTGTTACCTAGCAGTAAAATTGGTACCTGGGTGTTAGTCAGCTGTCACGGGCTGTTTCCTGGGGTTGGAGGCCTGGTCGAGGATCGGGGCCGCGGGGACACTAAAGCCCCGAAATCATCTCAAGATAACCTCAAGATAAGATGAAAAACACATTCAGAAAAAACATGTTTTTTTCCCCGTCACAGACGTGACATCTATATAGTATGCACATAAAAACCCGCTCGGATACGAATGGAAAGTTGTGTGAAAATTTCAATTAACATAACCCTAGTTACGTCCCTTGTGGATTTGTTCATGAACAGTTTATTTAGTATTCCGCCATCCATATAATTAAAAGCGTTGGAAAGCGACGCATACGCTCCTCTCACAATGTTCTTTATGTGTTCCTCTGGCGACAGTTTACTATCCAAAACCACCCCGGGGTCTCGTCTTTATTAGAGTTCTGTAATTCCTTTCCACTTGTGTGGAAAGGAATGTGTGTGTGTGTGTGTGTGTGTGTGTGTGTGTGTGTGTGTGTGTGTGTGTGTGTGTGTGTGTGTGTGTGTGTACTCACCTAGTTGTGTTTGCGGGGGTTGAGCTCTGGCTCTTTGGTCCCGCCTCTCAACCGTCAATCAACAGGTGTACAGATTCCTGAGCCTATCGGGCTCTGTCATATCTACACTTGAAACTGTGTATGGAGTCAGCCTCCACCACATCACTTCCTAATGCATTCCATTTGTCAACCACTCTGACACTAAAAAAGTTCTTTCTAATATCTCTGTGGCTCATTTGGGCACTCAGTTTCCACCTGTGTCCCCTTGTGCGTGTGCCCCTTGTGTTAAATAGACTGTCTTTATCTACCCTATCAATTCCCTTGTGTGTATGTGTGTGTGTGTGTGTGTGTGTGTGTGTGTGTGTGTGTGTGTGTGTTACCCACACACACACACACACACACACACAGACAATAAGGACAATTACCACAAAACTCGTCGCCTAGCATACCTAATAACCCCTTAAGTGGTGACAACCCCTTACATTCCTCAAGTTCGTCTCGTTACAACCCTTAAGTGCGTACGAGCTGCACATACAGCTTCAAGCTCTCAAAAGCAGACAATTAAGCTGCTTGACAAAGTAACGCAACTGAAGAACATAACGCAAGGAAAAAAACAAAGAATATTAATACTGAAGTAAGAATGTCGTCACCTGAGGAGAAAATATCGCTAATTGTCGAATAATATTGTCTCTTTAAGAGGAATTTGGCTACTTTAGGAAGAATATCGCTACATGATGAAAAATATTGTTACTTGAAGAATATCGCTACATGATGAAAAATATTGTTACTTGAAGAATATCGCTACATGATGAAAAATATTGTTACTTGAAGAATATCGCTACATGATGAAAAATATTGTTACTTGAAGAATATCGCTACATGATGAAAAATATTGTTACTTGAAGAATATCGCTACTTTAGATATAGCGACGCATCAAAGAAAAGTGGTTCTTTTTTGAGAGGAAAAGTGCCTCTGTTTGAGAGGGGAGAGTAGCTTTGTTTGAGGGGAAAAGTGACTGTGTAAGAGGAAAAGTGGCGTTGTTTTTTGAGGGGGGAATGTTGCTCAGAGGGAAAACGTGGTTCTGTTTAAGGGGAAACCGTGTCTTCAACTTCCTTTTGAAGTGACGAAAAATGTTTGAGAGGGGAGAGTAGCTTTGTTTGAGGGGAAAAGTGACTGTGTAAGAGGAAAAGTGGCGTTGTTTTTTGCGGGGGGAATGTTGCTCAGAGGGAAAACGTGGTTCTGTTTAAGGGGAAACCGTGTCTTCAACTTCCTTTTGAAGTGACGAAAAATGCAAAGGAAAATAGAGAAGATTCGTGCTAGAATCATTAATCTCACGCTTACGGTCACGGTCAATAATATATGCCTACGGGAAAGCCTGCTACCAATATATACTAATATTAGAACAAGTGACCTAGCAGCAAGAAGCCAAGCCTTTACGATACGGCATCAGATAGGCAAAGCGGAGAGTGAAAGCCGAGGTTAGAAATCGTCAGATCTGCAGTATGATGATCACCTCTGAACCAGGATTGACAGGGGAATGGCACTCGAGGCACAGGGGAGTTAACGTCATCATTAAGAGGAGCCTCGCCACAGCTGGATGTCCAGTTGAGAGAGAGCCCCGTAACTTTGATGTTGATATTGGTCGCCCAGGCGGGATCACAGTGAATCCCTGGAAAAATGGCAGGCAGTTGTTTTGGGACTACATGTGTGTATCAACCCTGGCTAACACCTGCATTGACTTCAGTGTTGTACATTCGGTGTGTGGTGCTTCCACACACAAGAAATCAGCCAAGTCCCGTAAGTACAGAGATCTTAATCACCACCACCTTTTTCCAGTTAGAGGCGGTACCAAAGAGCCAAAGCTCAACCCCCGCAAACACAACTAGGTGAGTACCATTTTGTCCCCATTGCTTCTGGAACACTCGGCACCTGAGGTAAGAGTGCCACCAATTTATGCCTAGCAACTAGACAACTTTGTCCCTTGTACGTAAACAAATCTGTAACCCTTTTTTGTAACAAGATATAAATAAAATTAAACAATTGCAATAAACAAGTCGTGGTAGAAGACAATGTGAGCAAGTGGGAACCCCACAACTGAAGCACGAAGTTGACAAATTAACTCTCCAAAAGTTCATTTTTACTTTTTATTGAGTCTGACGACTAGTGATGCGTTTCGTAAGGTCACTCCTCACATTTTCAAAGACAAATTCTACCGCGCTTAGCACCTGGTTATATCATCTTATGGTGACGTGGAAAGGTAACATATGGATGATTGGCATTACATTGAGGGATAATGATAAGGTATTAAATGTATCAACATAGAGGGTTGATACATTTAAAGTTGAGGCTATTAAAGTCTCGACAATTCCAGTACTTTTGAATAGTCTGATGGTCATGTGGTCAGGGTAATGGACTTGTCAGTAGTTTGCAGGCGATGAGTCACAATAACGTGGCTGAAGTATGTTGACCAGACCACACACTAGAAGGTGAAGGGACGACAACGTTTCGGTCCGTCCTGGACCATTCTCAAGTCGATAGTTTCATAGCTCCTGGCAGTCTTTTCAGGAGTTTTACTGATTATATATATATATATATATATATATATATATATATATATATATATATATATATATATATATATGTATATATATATATATATATATATATATATATATATATATATATATATATATAATGTAACATATATGGAGTTAGCAGAGGTGAGTCGCTTAGCCTGTCTGTACGGGGGCGTAGGTATCCGACTAATGAACTCTTGAAGGGGGTTTTCAGCCTTAAGTATCCAACGGAATTGGTCGACTTATTGCTGTGGTCGCCGACGGCAGCTCTGAGAGCGTCTCTCGCAGCTCAGTGGCTGATGGCCTCGTACCAGCGGGTGGGACTATTGGAGTGATGATCTTCTTCTTGAGGTTATCTTGAGATGATTTCGGGGCTTTAGTGTCCCCGCGGCCCGGTCCTCGACCAGGCCTCCACCCCTCAGGAAGCAGCCCGTGACAGCTGACTAACACCCAGGTACCTATTTTACTGCTAGGTAACAGGGGGCATAGGGTGAAATCATCATGGTCAGACGTTATCGAGATTTATCGGGATATGGGAAAATGTCTGAGTTTGGTAGTCTGTACATATCTGTCTGAGGCTGGAGGCCAGAAGCTAGGGGGGCTAGCTTCACCCAACTTTGTACATTGATTGATGACGGGTAGGTGACCAACATTGCCCCCCCCCCCCCATTGTTCTCAGGTCGGAGCCCGTGACGACCTCGACTAAATCGGCGAAAACTGGCTGGTCGAGTCTCTTTAAAATTTAACTTTTTTGTTTCTTTTTTGTCACCTTACAATATATTTATGTATAGAGAATGAACTGTTATTTTCACTATAGTCAGTCTGATTATAGTCTTTTTTTCCAAGATCATTCATGCAATAAGCTAAGAATTATTCTCATTAATAGCTTATTCATGGTAAGTCATCGACCCTCCCCCTCCCCCCCCCCCCCCCCCCCTCTTCTCCATCTCACCCTCCCGTGAATAGACCCAACTAATATCCAAGATTATTTATATCACGAATTTGTTCACGACAGAATCTCTATTACGCCGAGGGGCCTTGACTATTGTCTTCCTTATTGGGTAAACACGAAGCGTATTACGCCCCGAGGTCCTTGGAACCGGATCTGTCATTAAGACCAGACTCCGTGTTCCCCCAGGTGGAGTCTGGTCCACCTGGGGGACCTTGGTGATCCACAGTGGCGCCAGGAGGGACCAGACTCCACCTGGGGGACCTTAGTGATCCACAGTGGCGCCGGGAGAGACCAGACTCCACCTGGGGGACCTTAGTGATCCACAGTGGTGCCAGGAGGGACCAGACTCCACCTGGGGGACCTTAGTGATCCACAGTGGCGCCAGGAGAGACCAGTCTCCACCTGGGGGACCTTAGTGATCCACAGTGGCGCCAGGAGAGACCAGTCTCCACCTGGGGGACCTTAGTGATCCACAGTGGCGCCAGGAGAGACCAGTCTCCACCTGGGGAATCTTGGTGATCCACAGTGGCGCCAGGAGAGACCAGTCTCCACCTGGGGGACCTTAGTGATCCACAGTGGCGCCAGGAGGGACCAGACTCCACCTGGGGGACCTTAGTGATCCACAGTGGCGCCAGGAGGGACCAGACTCCACCTGGGGAATCTTGGTGATCCACAGTGGCGCCAGGAGAGACCAGTCTCCACCTGGGGGACCTTGGTGATCCACAGTGGCGCCAGGAAGGGGTCAGACTGGACACGCATGGTGTATATTGACTCCTCCTTAAGAGAGTGACGCCGTCCTGAGGAGTCAGGCGTCTCTCCACCTTGGCACCACTCTCGCCCAAATTAAGAAATCCATTACAGGTGTTCGTCCCTGTTTATTTTCCTCGCAGACTTCAAGGCGTCGTTAAATTGTGACTTGGAGCTGGTTTGTTCTTATGGTAATCTTGACTACTGAATAAGATATGCAATAGTTTGTTAATAATATGCAGTCGAATTTTTTGGTCTTGAAGGTGATTAGTATTAGAGAGTTTGTTCACGTGAAGGTGATTAATATTGGAGTCGTTCAAGGAGTTTGTTCACGTGTGTAAACTCGTTCAAGGTGTTTGTTCACGTGTGTAAACTCGATAAAGGTGTTTGTTCACGTGTGTAAACTCGATAAAGGTGTTTGTTCACGTGTGTAAACACGTTCAAGGTGTTTGTTCACGTGTGTAAACTCGCTTAAGGTGCTTGTTCACGTGTGTAAACTCGTTCAAGGTGCTTGTTCACGTGTGTAAACTCGTTCAAGGTATTTGTTTACGTGTGTAAATTCGTTCAAGGTATTTGTTTACGTGTGTAAACTCGTTTAAGGTGCTTGTTCACGTGTGTAAACTCGTTCATGGTGCTTGTTCACGTGTGTAAACTCGTTCAATGTATTTGTTTACGTATATAAACCTGTTCAAGTTATTTGTTTACGTGTGTAAACTCGTTCAAGGTGTTTGTTCACGTGTGTAAACTCGTTCAAGGTGCTTGTTCACGTGCGTAAACTCACTCAAGGAGTTTGTTCACGTGCGTAAACTCACTTAAGGTGTTTGTTTATGTGTGTAAACTCACTTAAGGTGTTTATTTACGTGTGTAAACTCACTTAAGGAGTTTGTTCACGTGCGTAAACTCACTCAAGGAAACTTGAGTGAAAGTCTGAGGGTTTTTGTGGGATTATTGTTGTTAAGAAAATAGTTGTGAAACGTGTTGAATAATTATTCGTGCGAGTTTACAGTGTAAACCCAACCACTTGTTTAACTCTGTACGCGTTTCCTTTATGCACGCACGCACACACACACACAAGTACCTACACTGCATGCACGCACGCAAGCACAAGATCATGTACGCACGCAAGCAAACACACACGCGTACGCACGCACACGTACGTATACGTGCGCAAGCACAAACACGCATGTACGCACGCACACCCTAATTAGAAGCATCCAAGAGTGGTACTACACCCCCCCCCTAATAGACACAATAGACACCCCCTAAAAAATTCACACGTTTCGAAATAATAGAAAAGGTCCTTCGGTTCTTCGTTTCAGTCCTTCCTGGGACCATTTTCGAGTCGTGTAAAGAAGGAGAGGCAGAGAAAGCCAAATGTATGAAGGGTGAAAGAGAGAGAGAGAGAGAATAAAGAGGTGAAATAAGATACAAATATATATAAATATATATATATATATATATATATATATATATATATATATATATATATATATATATATATATATATATATATATATATATATGCCCCAATACCTTCACTATGATCTTTATAATGCCTCAGTAACTCATTCATAGCCACGGTAATGAGGAAATAATGCCCTCTCTGGCCATGATAATGCCACATTAACTCACACCTGGGCCACGATCATTCCCATACAGGTTAGATCTGGCTAACATAGCACCCAGGAAACACTCCTACCTCTCCAGAGAGCCCCCACACACTGGTGGCGTCCAGTGCACCTATGGGACCAGACTCAATTGCTGGCGATGAGTCAAAATAACGTGGCTAAAGTATGTTGACCAGACCACATACTAGAAGGTGAAGGGACGACGACGACGTTTCGGTCCGTCTTGGACCATTCTCAAGTCGATTTGGGACTTGAGAATGATTCTCAATTCACAATCGACTTGAGAATGGTCCAGGACGGACCGAAACGTTCGTCGTCCCTTCACCTTCTAGTGTGTGTGGTCTGGTCAACAGGCTCAATTGTAACCGTAGCAGGTCACCGAGTCTGTGACCTCATTGGCATGGCGCACCTGGTTGATACCTGGTTGATGGGGTTCTGGGAGTTCTTCTACTCTCCAAGCCCGGCCCGAGGCCAGGCTTGACTTGTGAGAGTTTGATCCACCAGGCTGTTGCTTGGAGCGGCCCGCAGGCCCTCATACCCACCACAGCCCGGTTGGTCCGGCACTCCTTGAAGGAAACAATCTAGTTTCCTCTTGAAGATGTCCACGGTTGTTCCAGTAATATTTGTGATGCTCGTTGGAAGGGCGTTGAACAACCGTGGACCTCTGATGTTCATACAGTGTTCTCTGATTGTGCCCATGGCACCTCTGCTCTTCACTGGACCTCTGATGTTTATACAGTGTTCTCTGATTGTGCCTATGGCACCTCTGCTCTTCACTGGTTCTATTCTGCATTTTCTTCCACGTCTCTACGAGTCGCTGGTATATACCTCAAGCTGATGATGAGTGTGCAATAGACTCATCATATGGGGGCTTTGTTGCACATTCTAGAGGCACGACAACTACACTTCATCCCATTTAATTTATCCTTTACGACAGCTGACGATACAATACTAATTTATTAGTGAAAGTGACAGCTGTTGATGCAAGTGGTGAATGTGACAGTTGGTACTTCAGCTTCGCTACAGCGTATAGTGTGATTCACTTTCGGTGTCCAGGGGGGGGGGAGGGGTTCACACTGATGTTCAAACAGACACACGCATGCTCCAAGATGGAGCATGCACTATACATGCTCCATCTTAGACACGCACTATGCTCCATCTTAGGCATACCCTCCGCATCAATCTTGACACGTAATACGCATCAAGTTTAGCACGCACTACGCACCTGGGAGTGAGGGGGGGAGGGGGAACCAGAACTACGCACTCACCTGGTCACGGACACGCACTCGGAAGGTCACGAACACGCCCTCACCTGGCCACGGACACGCACTACGCATCAGCTCTCACAACGAAGATATTGGCAATTCTGAAGCTGGCGTCAGGCGCTAATTTCCGTGTCTGTCAGGCGACGTTTTCGTGATTGATGGTCCGAACGGGAAGGTCACTATACGGGTCTGTCTCAACGAATCAGGTCAGGGGCTGTGTGTCGCCAGGAGCGGACCTTAGCACAAGTATCTCACGACATTCTAGGCTAGTGTCACACGAAACTACACGAAACTGTGACGGAACCTCACGAAAGTGTTCTAGCAGCTCCAACGAAACTGTTAATGTTACTACGGTTTTGCAGGTGCGTAGAAGTGCAGTCTTCACGTTGCACACACACACACACACACACACACACACACACACACACACACACACACACACACACACACACACACACACACATCTTGCAAAATTAGCATTTTGCGTTTTGGCTTTTGCTTTTGCGATGTGTTGCAAGGTATAGTTGTGTGTCCGCTAGTTCTGTAATCTCTTGTAATCAAGAACCCGTAATAATTCTAATGTTCAATATGTTCATGAACTTTAAATCAAACGCAAATATTTTCGTGAACATGAAGGATACGATCACTCGTGAACGTTCATACGCATACAGGTGAACACACACACACATTATATATATATATATATATATATATATATATATATATATATATATATATATATATATATATATATATATATATATATATATATATATATATATATATATATATATATATATATATATTGGTAGCAGGCTTTCCTGTAGACATATATTATTAAATATGACCGAAAAAGTAAGATTAATAATTCTAACACGAATTTTCTCTATCTTTCTTACGTTTCTTTTCACTGTTGATGGTAATTCAAAGATCAATTCTCCAAAATTCATTTTTATTTCTAGTCTGACGCGACACTTGAGCGCGTTTCGTAAAACTTATTACATTTTCAAAGACTTTAGTTTACAAACACACAACTGAAACTGAATAGAGCTTTGCACATCTTCGAGTTTATATCTACATTTGGGTGAGGTGGATGAGGTGAAAACGAACTTTCAACAATGGGTATTAAATGGGTATTAATTAAAATGGGTATATATATATTTATATATATATAACAAGTGAACACATGCATATTTGTATATGCGCACACACACACACACACACACACACACACACACACACACACACACACACACACACACACACACACACACACACACACACACACACACACACACACATCTGTTGGCATCTGTTGGATCTGGACATGAGAAAGGCTGTTGGTCCAGACGGGATCTCGCCATGGGTATTGAAAGAGTGTGCAGAGGCACTCTGCTTGCTACTCTCCATAGTGTATAGTAGGTCACTAGAGACGGGAGAACTACCAGAAATATGGAAGACGGCTATGTAGTCCTTATATACAAATAGGGTGACAGACAAGAGGCACTGAACTACAGGCCCGTGTCCTTAACTTGTATACCATGCAAGGTGATGGAGAAGATCGTGAGAAAAAACCTGGTAACACATCTGGAGAGAAGGGACTTCGTGACAACCCATCAACATGGGTTCAGGGAGGGTAAATCTTGCCTCACAGGCTTAATAGAATTCTACGATCAGGTGACAAAGATTAAGCAAGAAAGAGAAGGATGGGCGGACTGCATTTTTTGGACTGTCGGAAAGCCTTTGACACAGTACCCCATAAGAGGCTGAGTCATAAGCTGGAGAAACGGGCAGGAGTAACTGGTAAGGCGCTCCAGTGGATAAGGGAGTACCTAAGAAATAGGAAGCAGAGAGTTACAGTGAGGGGGTGAGACCTCAGATTGGTGCAGTCACCAGTGGAGTCCCACAGGGCTCTGTACTCGGACCTATCCTGTTTCTGATATACGTAAATGATCTCCCAGAGGGTATAGACTCATTCCCCAATAGGAAGAAAACCCGCTGGGTTGTTCATCCTGTCACTTGTACCCAGACACAGCTGGGACTTGCTTAACTGTCTCAAGTGAACCGCTTCTTCTACGTCAATACCTTCTACCAAGTTATGGGTTAAAGGAACACTAGAACGCAAAGTCTTTCTCGTTTTATTTCTAACTTTCCTCAACAACGTGATATCTTCAAGAGTACCAAAAATAACACGATTGATTTTCAAGAGTACCAAAAATGTCACGATTGATTGATTGATGAAGATTTAAGTCACCCAAAAGATGGCACGGGCATGAGTAACCCATAAGAAAATAACTACGTAACACCTTAATATTGTGAGAGTCCCCCCTCCCCCCCCCCCCCTCGCCCCACAACTCCAGTTGAAAACGAACGAAAACGGTCTCGTGTTTTGTTCAAGTTGAGATATGAGTATGAACAAGACGTGACTTGTTCATGACAGGCGGCGCGGGCTGACAGATCACGTGGGTACCTTCCCTCTGGTCCAAAAGTCATCAAAAAAACTCATGGACGTGTTCATCAATGGGTCTAGCTCGTGAATAGCGATGAGTCGGGAGGGCAGGTGTTGATTATGGCGTCACGAGTCATCAAAGAAACACTATGGGAACTGTTCTCCTATAGTACAGAACAAGAGGGGGAAGAGGAAGGAGAGAGAGAGAGAGAGAGAGAGAGAGAGAGAGAGAGAGAGAGAGAGAGAGAGAGAGAGAGAGAGAGAGAGAGAGAGAGAGAGAGAGAGAGAGAGAGAGAGAGAGAGAGAGAGAGAGAGAGAGAGAAAAGCTTCTCACTGCTGATCTCACCAATAACGTCAGCACATAACCGTTAGATACAACTGATCCATCAGCTTGTGGTGGGGTGATGGACACTCCAACCTCCCCCCCCCCCCTACCCCCCCTAGGCCCCTTACCCCCCTCCATCCTTTCCAAGAAACCAGAGCGTTACTAAGAATGCTAATTTTGCCTTTGAAACCATTGGGCAAACCCACCCTAAAACCCCCACGCCAACCACCATCAACTAACGACCCAATGACATAATTGAGTCTGGTTATAATGGCATTGTTTCCTGAGGGTTCGAACCCCGTCCAGAGAGATGGCGAAGTTGATGCCTCTCAAGACGCAGCAAACAAGCCATTATTTATATTTAATTTTCTTAAGATAAACAAAAAAATACCAATGTTGTCGTGTATAAATAAGATATCGTGTCTTGGGGGCTATCACTGTTGTGTCTTGGGGGCTATCACTGTTGTGTCTTGAGGGGCTATCTCTGTTGTGTCTTGGGGGCTATCACTGTTGTGTCTTGGGGGCTATCACTGTTGTGTCTTGAGGGGCTATCACTGTTGTGTCTTGGGGGCTATCTCTGTTGTGTCTTGAGGGGCTATCACTGTTGTGTCTTGAGGGGCTATCACTGTTGTGTCTTGGGGGCTATCACTGTTGTGTCTTGAGGGGCTATCTCTGTTGTGTCTTGGGGGCTATCACTGTTGTGTCTTGAGGGGCTATCACTGTTGTGTCTTGAGGGGCTATCACTGTTGTGTCTTGAGGGGCTATCACTGTTGTGTCTTGAGGGCTATCACTGTTGTGTCTTGAGGGGCTATCACTGTTGTGTCTTGGGGGCTATCACTGTTGTGTCTTGGGGGCTATCACTGTTGTGTCTTGAGGGGCTATCACTGTTGTGTCTTGGGGGCTATCACTGTTGTGTCTTGGGGGCTATCACTGTTGTGTCTTGAGGGGCTATCACTGTTGTGTCTTGGGGGCTATCACTGTTGTGTCTTGGGGGCTATCACTGTTGTGTCTTGAGGGGCTATCACTGTTGTGTCTTGGGGGGCTATCACTGTTGTGTCTTGGGGGCTATCACTGTTGTGTCTTGGGGGCTATCACTGTTGTGTCTTGAGGGGCTATCACTGTTGTGTCTTGGGGGCTATCACTGTTGTGTCTTGAGGGGCTATCACTGTTGTGTCTTGGGGGCTATCACTGTTGTGTCTTGAGGGGCTATCACTGTTGTGTCTTGGTGGCTATCACTGTTGTGTCTTGAGGGGCTATCACTGTTGTGTCTTGGGGGGCTATCACTGTTGTGTCTTGGGGGCTATCACTGTTGTGTCTTGGGGGGCTATCTCTGTTGTGTCTTGAGGGGCTATCTCTGTTGTGTCTTGGGGGCTATCACTGTTGTGTCTTGGGGGGCTATCTCTGTTGTGTCTTGAGGGGCTATCACTGTTGTGTCTTGAGGGCTATTACTGTTGTGTCTTGGGGGCTATCACTGTTGTGTCTTGAGGGGCTATCACTGTTGTGTCTTGGGGGCTATCACTGTTGTGTCTTGAGGGGCTATCACTGTTGTGTCTTGGGGGCTATCACTGTTGTGTCTTGAGGGGCTATCACTGTTGTGTCTTGAGGGGCTATCACTGTTGTGTCTTGAGGGGCTATCACTGTTGTGTCTTGGGGGCTATCACTGTTGTGTCTTGAGGGGCTATCACTGTTGTGTCTTGGGGGCTATCACTGTTGTGTCTTGGGGGGCTATCTCTGTTGTGTCTTGAGGGGCTATCACTGTTGTGTCTTGAGGGCTATTACTGTTGTGTCTTGGGGCTATCACTGTTGTGTCTTGAGGGGCTATCACTGTTGTGTCTTGGGGGCTATCACTGTTGTGTCTTGAGGGGCTATCACTGTTGTGTCTTGGGGGCTATCACTGTTGTGTCTTGAGGGGCTATCACTGTTGTGTCTTGAGGGGCTATCACTGTTGTGTCTTGAGGGGCTATCACTGTTGTGTCTTGGGGGCTATCACTGTTGTGTCTTGGGGGCTATCACTGTTGTGTCTTGAGGGGCTATCACTGTTGTGTCTTGGGGGCTATCACTGTTGTGTCTTGGGGGATATCACTGTTGTGTCTTGGGGGCTATCACTGTTGTGTCTTGAGGGGCTATCACTGTTGTGTCTTGGGGGCTATCACTGTTGTGTCTTGGGGGCTATCACTGTTGTGTCTTGAGGGGCTATCACTGTTGTGTCTTGGGGGCTATCACTGTTGTGTCTTGGGGGATATCACTGTTGTGTCTTGGGGGCTATCACTGTTGTGTCTTGAGGGGCTATCACTGTTGTGTCTTGAGGGGCTATCACTGTTGTGTCTTGAGGGGCTATCACTGTTGTGTCTTGAGGCTATCACTGTTGTGTCTTGTGTCTATCACTGTTGAGTGAACAAGAACATAAGAACAAAGGTAACTACAGAAGGCCTATTGGCCCATACGAGGCAGCTCCTGTTTTATAACCACCCAATCTCATTCATTCACTAGTTCTCTCCTCATGTTATATTTTAAACACCCTATTTATAACCTGATTGTTATAGTGGCCTGTGCTCTAAGGGGAACCATTAATTTTGGCAACCCATTGTACATCTTGTAAATCCATTAATTTGGGATAGCTGCTATATCGTTATACTCAGAGGTCCATTAATTTTTGGTGATACTACTCTGCTATGCGTGCATATAGGTACCAGCACCCTTCACACACACACACACACACACACACACACACACACACACACACACACACACACACACACACACACACACACACACACACACACACACACACACACACACACACACACACTGGAATGGAATGCATTAGGAAAATGGAATGTACTAGGAAATTATGTGGTGGAGGCTGACTCCATACACAGTTTCAAATGTAGATATGATGGAGCCCAGTAGGCTCAGGAATCTGTACACCAGTTGATTGACAGTTGAGAGGCGGGACCAAAGAGCCAGAGTTCAACCCCCGCAAGCACAACACGGTGAGTACACACACAATGAGTCCCTTACGGAAGGGGGGGGGCGGAATTGCCCATCTGCTGGAAGAAGGCAAATGTAGTGCCAATCTGCAAAAAAATGAGATAAAGTATGTTGACCAGACTACACACTAAAAGGTGAAGGGACGACGACGTTTCACAATCGACTTGAGAATGGTCCAGGACGGACCGAAACGTCGTCGTCCCTTCACCTCCTAGTGTGTGGTCTGGTCAACCTACTTTAGCCACGTTATTGTGACTCATCGCCTGCGAGATAAAGTAAGTAAGTACTTATCAAAAGAAGGCACCAAACCGGGAAGGCTATGTAGAAAATGAGATAGAGAAGTATCACTTAACTACAGACCAGTGACTCACAATCCCTTGGAAAGTACCTGAAAGCATTATAAGGGCAAGACGCACACCTAGAAGGAATTGGGGTTGTAAGTCAGCTACAACACGGCTTCAGAGCAGGGAATGCATTCCCGACGAACCTCCTGGAGTTATATGATAAGGGGGTCTCGTAGCCTGGTGGATAGCGCGCAGGATTCGTAATTATGTGGCGCGGGTTCGATTCCCGCACGAGGCAGAAACAAATGGGCAAAGTTTCTTTCACCCTAAATGCCCCTGTTACCTAGCAGTAAAATAGGTACCTGGGTGTTAGTCAGCTGTCACGGGCTGCTTCCTGGGGGTGGAGGCCTGGTCGAGGACCGGGCCGCGGGGACACTAAAAGCCCCGAAATCATCTCAAGATAACCTCAAGATAACCTCAAGATAAGGTAACGGAAATAAGGTAAGACAGAGAAGGAGGGGCAGATTGCATATTTCTGGGCTGCCAATTTATTGTATACAAATACAATAAAAATACAATTTACCTATCACAAACTACTCCACGAGTAGGCTAGCAAATGGTTGCTGGAATTCAATCCTAGCAAGTGTAATGTAATGAAAACGGGAAAGAGAGAGAGAGGGGGGGGGGAAGCCCAGGAGGTCATACACACACCATTAGGGGAAACCAACTACAGGACTCGAACGAGCACACCAGAAGCACACACATTAACAGCGTAGCATCGGCAGCATATGCGACGCTTCTAAGCATTAGAACCTCGTTTTATAACCTGAATCACGACTCTATCACGGCAATTTAAACAGACTTTGTTAAACTAGTACTGGGATACGCAGCACCGGCCAGGAACCCACTCCTAGGAAGATACCAAAACTGAATAGGCACAAAAGTTTGGAGCAAGACTAGTACCAGAGATGACAGGGTTGGACTATGAGGAAGGGAACAAGACCTGACAACCCTGAAGCTGTAGATATATATATATATATATATATATATATATATATATATATATATATATATATATATATATATATATATATCCTCTGTCTCTTTCTCTGTGGAGAGAGACAGAGCACAAGGACAGTCTCACTCAACGCAGAGAAAGTAGAACACAGCAACAGGAGCAGTAACAGCAGCCACAACGGCATCATCCACAGCAACAGGAGAGCAGCCACTGTGTAGCAACAGCTCCTGCCCCGTCAGCTGTAAGTAGCTACACCAGCTTGGCCAGCAAAGCTGTTTGAGTTGGCATTTACACGCCAGGAAGGTGGTGGTGGGATCTTTTGCCTTCATCTGCAACACCCAGGTACCTGTTTCCCACGTACCTGTCTCCCAGGTACCTGTCTCCCAGGTACCTGTTTCCCACGTACCTGTCTCCCAGGTACCTGTCTCCCAGGTACCTGTCTCCCAGGTACCTGTCTCCCAGGTACCTGTCTCCCAGATACCTGTCTCCCAGTCACATCTCACATGACACCGTCGACACTCGGGTCTCCTACATCAGATCAGTGCTTCAGCTCCTGGGCTGGGCTCAATTCATTATGGTTGTTCTCTACTTTCAGTGAGACGCCTTAAGCTTCCTCACGCAAGCGTGATCACACTAAAGCTGAAACGACATGGTAGTTGCACTGGAGATTATCTGAATGATTGCTCATTATCTGAATGATTGTTCATTATCTGAATGATTGTTCATTATCTGAATGATTGTTCACGTTTTTCAACGCAATGTTTGCCTGTGATTGTGCTCAAATAATTTGTTCCTGCAACCCATAAATGCAAGGGGCTCTAGATACATATAATTCACATATAATTTACATATAATATGGATGGTATTGGACTCTTTGTACCTGCTTGCATTCCACCACCTCTTGTCTGCCTGCTTAAAGGCTGCTATAATCGGGTTGGATTCGCCCTTCGTTTGAACTTGGCTTCCACCAGCGACCTTTCGTTCTTCGGGGTTTTTCATGTTAAGTAGTTAATCCTCCTCTACTTTGTTAGTGTTGCTGAGGATTTAATGTTTTATTTAAAGGTTTTATATATATATATATATATATATATATATATATATATATATATATATATATATATATATATATATATATATATATATATATATATATATATATATATATATATATATATATATATATATATATATATTTATTTTGGGGGGAGAGAGGAAGCTATACTGCACTGCACTTGTAATGTTTATGATGCTATGCTGTAGGTAGTTTGGCGATCTATGCTGCAGTTTAAACGAACAAATCCACAAGGGCCGTGACGAGGATTCGAACCTGCGTCCGGGAGCATCCCAGACACTGCCTTAATCGACTGAGCTACAGTTTATGAGCTATGCTGCAGTTTATTTAAGGATCTATAATGTCGTTTTATATAACAATTATAACTTAAATTTGCCTACGAAATATCTTTAGTGTAATTAGCGAACCAGGTAACACTTACGTTCTATGACAGGTGAACTTTACCGTTTACATTATACGTTGTAACCAATGAATCAGGATATGAAAATATATATCAGGAAACTTTGATGGATGTTTCGGAACGGATACCAGCTTAAGAACCAGCTGATTGAAAGAGCTGTGAGAAAACTTTCTTTTAGTGGAGCCGGTGGCTGAGCGGACAGAACACTGGACGCGTGATCCTGTGGTCCCGGGTTCGATCCCGGGCGCCGGAGAGAAACAATGGGCAGAGTTTCTTTTACCCTAATGCCCCTGTTACCTAGCAGTAAATAGGTACCTGGGAGTTAGTCAGCTGTCACGGGCTGCTTCCTGGGGGTGGAGGCCTGGTTGAGGACCGGGCCGCGGGGACACTAAAGCCCCGAAATCATCTCAAGATAACCTCAAGATAGTGTAAGAGGAGGGGAAGGGGGGAGGAATGAGTTAAATGAGCAAGTTGTAGAAGTGAACTCCAAACATTATTTCACAAGCAGATATGAAAGAGAAATAGAGTCATTACAGTAGATAAGCAGTGGCTAGAGGGGCGAGGGGATGAGGAGTGAGAAGTGAGGGACTGAGGGGTGAGGAGTGAGGGGAGAGAAGTGAGAGGTGAGGGGATCACGTCAGGTGAGGGGCAGCCAGGTGAGGACACATACAATAAACCCCAATCACCATAATGGGGGCGTCAAAATATCGTAATACGAGCATCTGATAAAGTGGGGGGCGTCGCCCCCCCTCCTCCCCCTTCCCCGCCCCCCCTCACCTCATACCAGGAAGACACCTGGCCTTCATCTTCCCTTTCATCCCTCCCTTTTATCCTCTCTCTCTCTCTCTGTCTCTCTCTCTCTCTCTCTCTCTCTCTCTCTCTATATATATATATATATATATATATATATATATATATATATATATATATATATGCGAACAAGCCTGAATGGTCCCCAGGACTATATGCGTCTGAAAACTCACACTTCTGGGGTGTGAGTTTTCAGACATATATATATATATATATATATATATATATATATATATATATATATATATATATATATATATATATATATATATATATATATATATATGTGTATATCACGAAAATAAACACGTGATTAAGAATGTGACAATGTCAGACCACGAAGGAAAAATGAAACAGGAAATTTCCTTAAGTACTTTCGTATATTAAATACATCTTCAGAAGGTCATTTTACAGATCGAGTGATGGGTATAAATAGGCAGGAGAGAGTGGTGAAGTAAGGTGAGGTACAATACTTGGACAACGCAGAAGGCCCATTGGCCCATCAGATGCACCCAATTGGCCCATCCGATGTAGCCCAATGGCCCATCTGATATAGCAGACATACAAGCATAATACATAGGTAATTATAACATAAAGAGGTAAATATATACAATAAATTAGTGAGACAAATGTTTTTCAATGATTCTACTTAAATCGCCCTTTAGCTGATCTATTAGAAATGGATCTAAGTTATATAGACCACTGCTAATATTCAAATTACTTTCTTTGGTGATCTGTATCAAAGCGGATTCAATTATGTTTCTGTTATAGGTGCTTTTACAATTTGTTATTGAAGACGCACTCTCCCAATCAATTTGGTGAGCTTTTTCTGACAAATGCACAAACAAAGCATTAGATAATTGGCCATGTCTTACAGAGTATTTATGTTGCGATATTCTACATTTTAAATCTTTAGATGTTTGCCCGACATAGAACTTATTACATTCCTTACAAGGTATTTTATAAATGACGCAATTATCACTACGAGGGCTGTTCCTTACTAATAGCTTACCAACAGTGTTTTCGTAGCTAAACATTACATCTATATTAAAAAGTTTCAAGGCCTTGACAATATTCTCAAACCCAGAGAAATATGGTAAACATAACACATTCTTTGGGCGAGTCCTTTCACTGCATACATTATTATAATATGTACGACGAGCTTTGTTACGACAAACTTCCAAAAAATTCAGTGGGTAACAAAGCTTAAGACCAATCGAATCAATATTCTTAAATTGAATGTGTTATGTTTACCATATTTCTCTGGGTTTGAGAATATTGTCAAGGCCTTGAAACTTTTAATATAGATGTAATGTTTAGCTACGAAAACACTGTTGGTAAGCTATTAGTAAGGAACAGCCCTCGTAGTGATAATTGCGTCATTTATAAAATACCTTGTAAGGAATGTAATAAGTTCTATGTCGGGCAAACATCTAAAGATTTAAAATGTAGAATATCGCAACATAAATACTCTGTAAGACATGGCCAATTATCTAATGCTTTGTTTGTGCATTTGTCAGAAAAAGCTCACCAAATTGATTGGGAGAGTGCGTCTTCAATAACAAATTGTAAAAGCACCTATAACAGAAACATAATTGAATCCGCTTTGATACAGATCACCAAAGAAAGTAATTTGAATATTAGCAGTGGTCTATATAACTTAGATCCATTTCTAATAGATCAGCTAAAGGGCGATTTAAGTAGAATCATTGAAAAACATTTGTCTCACTAATTTATTGTATATATTTACCTCTTTATGTTATAATTACCTATGTATTATGCTTGTATGTCTGCTATATCAGATGGGCCATTGGGCTACATCGGATGGGCCAATTGGGTGCATCTGATGGGCCAATGGGCCTTCTGCGTTGTCCAAGTATTGTACCTCACCTTACTTCACCACTCTCTCCTGCCTATTTATACCCATCACTCGATCTGTAAAATGACCTTCTGAAGATGTATTTAATATACGAAAGTACTTAAGGAAATTTCCTGTTTCATTTTTCCTTCGTGGTCTGACATTGTCATATATATATATATATATATATATATATATATATATATATATATATATATATCTTCCATCCCTCCCTCATTCACTTCCCTATATATATTTATATATATATATATATATATATATATATATATATATATATATATATATATATATATATATATATAATCAATGAGCATAAAAGACACTGCAGAAGACATTTTGGCCAATACGAGAGACACAGCCTATTTATTCTCACCCAAACCTATGACACATAAGTGTCTAACCTTCGCTTGAAACACTCCCCCGACCATTATTTCACTATACAGCGCACGTTAATTGTAGAAGACTGTTTCATCCAAGTAATAAATACGCTGAACATGAGGTACGTATAAGGTATAGCGCTGAAGCCTATATATATTTTGCTATATCATATATTGACGCCATAACGTACAAAATATGGGGTACTATAAAAAGTAGTGACACACACACACACACACAATCACGTTTTCTGTTGATCAGGTTAGGTCGCTATTGGCAATATTTGCATGTATTAATACTCCGTTTTTTAATATAAATAATTATTAGCTATACATTATTTAATTATTATAAAATATATATATAATTATTATTAGGGATACCACTTCTGGTGCAAGTGTAGGGACCCATAGCCTCGGAGAAGAAAATATATAATTATATAATAATAATTATAATATAATTCATTTCTGGTGTATAACATAATACCTCACGTTGTAATTATAATTTGTTTTCCCTACCCAAACAAAACAAAACAAAAGACGCCATAAGAAACTTAACAATGGCCGGTGAAAGTGAATACTTCGAGTTGTTGGGAGA
Organism: Procambarus clarkii; assembly: GCF_040958095.1. Classification (NCBI taxonomy): domain Eukaryota; kingdom Metazoa; phylum Arthropoda; class Malacostraca; order Decapoda; family Cambaridae; genus Procambarus; species Procambarus clarkii. The sequence goes on along the minus strand of NC_091150.1, from coordinate 41,662,196 downwards.
ATGTTGCGCCAGCTTAGAGTCAACACACAAACTGCATTTAGTATCGTTACGGGCGGGGGGGGGGGGAGGGGGGGGAGGTGGAGGGGGGGATTGTTTGCCCTTGTTTAAGGCGTGTTGGGTTGTGTTTACTGCCTTGGCAACACTTGCCTCCTCGGCGTTCAAATATTACATTAAAAACGCGATTGTTTTGCGTGTGTTTCAGCCAATCAAAACAAAAAGCCTGTGGGGTTCACGCGGTGTAACTCTATTAAAACTCATTAAACATTAAAATCCTAATAAACATTAAAACTCGTTAAAAAAAACCTTGTTTAAAAACTCGTTTTTAACTCGTTAAAAAACCCTACAACAGTTGCTAATTGACGTATGTATAGACTATTAAACCCACCTTCTCAACTCGTATATCTTATTTCGTATGTATATTGTCTCCAACGTCCAAATTGCAAAGTACTATCAAACGAAGCAGATCATATATATATCCTCGTTTTCTATGGAAGGTTAGGTTAGGTTAGGTTAGGTTAGGTTAGGTTAGGTTAGAGCTATGTATTGTGTTCGTTGTAATATATCAAAACAACAGCCTGGGTTCTGTACAGCGTGTACGAAACTATGACAAGAAACTGGTTTCGTTTCCTTTTGGCGTACCCAACCCCTTTGGAGGTGGAGGGTAGAGCGACGGTCTCGCTTCATGCAGGTCGGCGTTCAATCCCCGACCGTCCCAAGGGGTTGGGTACCATTCTTTTCCCCTCGTCCCATCCCAAATCCTTAGCCTGATGACTTTTCAGTGCTATATAGTCGTAATGGCTTGACACTTCCTCCTTATAGTTCCTTTCCCTTCCATTCAGCGTATATATTGTGAACACGTGACCAAAATACCTTCCCTAACCTAACCTAACCTAACCTAACCTAACCTAACCTAACCTAACCTAACCTAACCTAACCTAACCTTCCCTAACCTTACCTTACCTAACCTAACCTAACCTTACATAACCTAACCTAACCTAACCTAACCTTCCCTAACCTTACCTTACCTAACCTTCCCTAACCTAACCTAAATACCTTCCCTAACCTTACCTAGGCCTAACTATTCATAAACGCGTCATTTATAATAATATTTATGGTGTTGAATATGACGGAAAAAGTAAGATTAATAATTCTAACACGAATTTTTTAAATGTTTCTTATGGTTTTCTTCACTGTCGGTGGCAATAAAAAGAAAGAAACGTTGAAAAAAAATTCGTGTTAGAATTATTGATCTTACTTTTTTCGGTCATATTCAACATCATATGTTTACAAGAAAGACTGCTACCAAAATATGCTAATAATATTTATTTACACTTGGGAACAAAAATTTTGTTACATACTGAATGGAAGATTTATTATCCTCTTAGTTTCCAGGGGCCAGATTCACGAAGCAGTTACCCAAGCACTTACGAACCTGTACATCTTTTCTCAATCTTTGGCGGCTTTGTTTACTATGATTAAACAGTTAATGAGCTCCGAAGCACCAGGAGGCTGTTTATAACAATAACAACAGTTGATTGGCAAGTTTTCATGCTTGTAAACAGTTTAATAAATGTAACCAAAGCCGTCAAATATTGAGGAAAGATGTACACGTTCGTAAGTGCTTTCGTGAATCTGGCCCCTGTACATCTTTTCTCAATCTTTGGCGGCTTTGTTTACAATTATTAAACAGTTAATGAGCTCCGAAGCCCCAGGAGGCTGTTTATAACAATAACAACAGTTGATTGGCAAGTTATCATGCTTGTAAACAGTTTAATAAATGTAACCAAAGCCGGCAAAGATTGAGGAAATGTGTGCACGTTCGTAAGTTCTTGCGTAATTCTTACGTGAATCCGGGTATACGTAAGTCAAATCCACGTTAATTTTCATTTTGGCTTAGCTATTTATAGATACTTACTTGCTATGCAGTCTTCAAAAACGTCCTTATTACATTCTAAACACCAGAACGTGCAATTTCCCCTCTCCACAAACAACAAAAATTTAATTTTGTTGGAAATGTACGTAAATCCAGCAGAAACTGTCTCCCGGATATGAAATATTGTCATGGGTCAAATCAAGAAATTCACAAAAATGTGTAGAACTATTTTTTGGAGTGGCGATGAGGGAGTGAACTATCAGCGGAAAGTGCCCAGCCGTTACGACTATATAGAGGGGGGGGGGGGTTGGTGAGCAACGGGTATGTGGTGGTATGAGGGGGGGGGGCAGTAGAACAACGGGTATGTGGTGGTATGAGGGGGGGGCAGTAGAACAACGGGTATGTGGTGGTATGAGGGGGGGCAGTAGAACAACGGGTATGTGGTGGTATGAGGGGGGGGCAGTAGAACAACGGGTATGTGGTGGTATGAGGGGGGGGCAGTAGAACAACGGGTATGTGGTGGTAGGAGGGGGGGCCAGTAGAGCAACGGGTATGTGGTGGTATGAGGAGCCAGTAGAACAACGGGTATGTGGTGGTAGGAGGGGACCAGTAGAACAACGGGTATGTGGTGGTAGGAGGGACCAGTAGAACAACGGGTATGTGGTGGTATGAGGGGCCAGTAGAACAACGGGTATGTGGTGGTAGGAGGGACCAGTAGAACAACGGGTATGTGGTGGTATGAGGGGCCAGTAGAACAACGGGTATGTGGTGGTATGAGGGGCCAGTAGAACAACGGGTATGTGGTGGTAGGAGGGACCAGTAGAACAACGGGTATGTGGTGGTAGGAGGGGACCAGTAGAACAACGGGTATGTGGTGGTAGGAGGGACCAGTAGAACAACGGGTATGTGGTGGTATGAGGGGCCAGTAGAACAACGGGTATGTGGTGGTAGGAGGGACCAGTAGAACAACGGGTATGTGGTGGTATGAGGGGCCAGTAGAACAACGGGTATGTGGTGGTAGGAGGGGGCCAGTAGAACAACGGGTATGTGGTGGTAGGAGACGGGCCAGAAATGGTGCAGACGCAGGCACTTTTGTAGCTCTGAAGGTGCTGATGGCGACTGGTTGGTGGTGTGGGGCCCTCTCTTGGTGCCCCTGGGGACGAAGGCTTTGTTATCTGTTTTGTCTGTCTGTCTCTCTCTGTCTCTCTCCCTCCCTACACCCCACTAGCCTATCCCTCAAAAAAACACCACCAGAGTCGGCCGCGATTCGTCAATCCCGACAAGAAGCTGTCATTTTCCGGTTCCCTACTGAGACTGCTCTCCATCTCCTCTTTCTATTCCTCCTCCTCCAAGGCAGTGGAGCCCCGCTAGTGATCAAAGAGGTCGCCGGGAGCATCTGTCAATAAGTATTCTCGGTCACCCCCGCCGGACGTCGGGAAGGGCCCCGCCAAACAGCCCTTCGCCACGCAACCTTCACAATATATTCCGGAGCCGCCGCCGGGGAAGGGTGTGGGATCGAGGCGGTCCCACGCGACGCGGCCCTTGGCGATATTTTGGGCGACGTCCAGTGACACAGCAGGAGAGTAAGATCACTCGTAAATAGGGGTTATTTCTGGAAGAGTTATTAACTAGACGGAAATATCTTATCTGTTTATGGGTCTCTTTCCGGTCACGAGATGTCATATGGGGGGGGGGGGGCATTGTTCGTGGGGCTACACTGTCTCCAGTGGGCGTGGGCCACACTACCTCCAGTGGGCGTGGGCCACACTACCTCCAGTGGGCGTGGGCCACACTGCCTCCAGTGGGCGTGGGCCACACTGCCTCCAGTGGGCGTGGGCCACACTACCTCCAGTGAGTGTAATTATTTAAATATATGTCTACTTGCAGGCCTATGTATGATATACACTTGAGTGTATAGCAATCCAAGTATATGAATAGATGGATATATGAATAAATAGATGGATAAATAGACACATAGATGGATAGATAGACAGATGGGTGACAGACAGACAGGCCTTGTGCAACGTACCCTCCCCCCCCCCCTCCATACCCCCCAAACCCCTTTGATATTTCTATAAAATTTTCCATAGCCCTTTTGGTCGATGTAAGTACATATGTGTATATCTTACACGTGTATATATGTGCATATATATATATATATATATATATATATATATATATATATATATATATATATATATATATATATATATATATATATATACACTTGTGAGTTGCGAGACGCTACATGATAAATGTAGATAAAGGTAGACAAAAGTAGATGAATGTAGATAAAAAAATAAATGAATGATACCGTTACGGAAGATGTGGAATGATACCGGTGTTGTGTTATGGTGTTATAACAGGTGTAGGAGTGGATCTAGCACACCTGGTATGACACATGTGGCAACAGGTGGTTTGTGGCGTGTTTGTCAATAAAGTGGCTCGAACTGTGTCATATATGTGGCCCAAACTGTGTCATTTGTGTGGCCCAAACTGTGTCATATATGTGGCCCAAACTGTGTCATTTGTGTGGCCCAAACTGTGTCATATATGCGGCCCAAAATGTGTCATATATGTATGTTTAGATCCGCAGCCAAGCTTAATGCTTTTTTTTATAGATTATGAACGAATTGGAAATATGCATTTGGTTGTCCTATTGAGATTCAGCATTTATAATTTAAATGAATATAATTCGAACGAACTATATTCGTTCGAACACGGTTCGAACTACCACTATATATTGGTAGTTCCACCGTGAGAATGATGGCACTACCATACGAACTACCCAATTGGAAGACGTTTAATTAGCGACTGTCGTTGTAACACGCATCCAACAGTCTGCTTGACCAGACGACGACCAACGGGGGAGGCTTGGTCGGAGACCGGGCCGCGGGGCTGTTGATCCCCGTTACCTCCTCATGTGGAACCAGCTGACCTCCCACCACGTGACCAGTTGACCCTCCCACCACGTGACCAGCTGACCTACCACCACGTGACCAGCTGACCTCCCACCACGTGACCAGCTGACCTACCACCACGTGACCAGCTGACCCACCACGTGACCCGATGTCCTACCACCACGTGACCAGCTGACCTACCACCACGTGACCCGCTGTCCTACCACCACGTGACCAGCTGACCTACCACCACGTGACCAGCTGACCTACCACCACGTGACCAGCTGACCTACCACCACGTGACCAGCTGACCTCCCACCACGTGACCAGCTGACCTACCACCACGTGACCAGCTGACCTCCCACCACGTGACCAGCTGACCTACCACCACGTGACCAGCTGACCCTCCCACCACGTGACCAGCTGACCCTCCCACCACGTGACCAGCTGACCTCCCACCACGTGATCACACGCTTGTTACACCCATAAATTACTCGCCCCAAACACTTCTTACCGCCAACATTTGCCTAATACGATATAATCTAATCTTGTGATTTTCCTTTGCGTGATCTTAAGTGGGTGAGAAGTCTCTATTCTTGTAGACTATATCGCGCCTCACCTCCCCTCACTCTTCCCTCACTCTTCCCTCACTCTTCCCTCACTCTTCCCTCACTCTTGCCTCACTCTTGCCTCACTCTTCCCACACTCTTCCCACACTCTTCCCTCACTCTTCCCTCACTCTTCCTTCACTCTTCCCTCACTCTTCCCTCACTCTAGCCTCATCGTCCGTATATTACCCTTTCTTGACAAATTATTCTCACGAAGGTTGCTGGGGTCAGATTCACGAAAGCACTTACGCAAGCACTTACGAAGCTGTACATCTTTTCTCAATCTTTGCCGGCTTTGTTTACAATTATTAAACAGTTAATGAGCTCCGAAGCACCAGGAGGCTGTTTATAACAATAACAACAGTTGAATGGGAAATTTTCATGCTTGTAAACTGTTTAATAAATGTAACCAAAGCCGTCAAAGATTGAGGAAAGATGTACACGTTCGTAAGTGCTTGCGTAAGTGCTTTCGTGAATCTGCCCCCTGGTGTCTAAGTGGAGCGACTTAAGACCCGGGGGCGGCGAACGAATACATTAGTACAAGAAGAGTTGCGGAAATAATTTACGAGAATGATACTGGTATCGATGAGCCAGAGCTCAACCCCCGCAAGCACAACTAGGTGAGCACAACTAGGTGTGGACACATACACAGGCAAGGGGTCCCTGTGGCTGAGTGAACAGCGCTTGGGACTCGTAGTCCTAGGGTCCGGGTTTGATCCCGACGACGGTGGAAAATAAATGAGGCTAGTTTCTTTCACCCTGATGTTCCTGTTACCTAGCAATAAATAGGTACCTGGGAGTTAGATAGCTGTTACGGGCTGCTTCCTGGGTGTGAGTGTGTATGTGTGTGTGTGTGTGTGTGTGTGTGTGTGTGTGTGTGTGTGTGTGTGTGTGTGTGTGTGTGTGTGTGTGTGTGTGTGTGTGTGTGAAGAAAAAACTACTGATTGATTGATTGACAGTTGTGAGGCGAGCCGAAAGAACCAGAGCTCAACGCCCACAAGCACAACTAGGTTAATACAATTAGGTGAATACACACACATACACATGTTTTCCCAGGAACCTAACCTAACCTACAACAGTCCCAATTATAGCAACAACATTAAATATAATCTTTTATGAATCGACTTTGTCGGAGCCTGGCCCCGATCCTGGCCCTGAACCTGGCCCCCGAGCCTGGCCCTGAGCCTGGTCCCCGAGCCTGGCCCCAAAGCCTGGGCCCCAAAGCCTGGCCTGAACCAGACAGATTTCTGTTGAACCTAGTGTGCCTAGCCTAACCTAATCATGGTCTGACCGTGTCTTTAATCATGCCTGAGTCTGGCCCCAGCCTGGTCCAAGCTTAGCTCGACTATTTGCCCCTTGCTTCTTCACCTTGCTTTCGTCTTCTCTTCTTCTAAAGACTTCTCTAATCGCATTACTCGATATTTTTTTTCGTCATAATATTTCAGTTCAACCTGAAAGAAAACGTAATTGAGTTCGTACTCTGTGAAGAATGATGAAAGCGGACTTTAAGCGCCCGAGTCCTTGTAGACGTCAGCAGTTGACGTCGCTCTTGTCTAATAATATCTTCAACGCCATTTCATATTTATCACCTTTAACTCTGAGAAATGAAGACGGGCAAAAGTTGATCGATTCTTTCGCATCTTCTTCATGTTACTCTTGATGATAGTGGATGTTGTGAACAAGAGTCCCATGTGGAGGTCAGCAAACGTCCCCAGCAAATACACAATTTAACCACAAACGTTTTTAACGTTTTTTTAACGTTACCAATACACAATAGCAGCACAAAAACGTTGTTTACAATGCGTGTGATGCTGGATTTAACGATACACTTGAACCTCTTTAGTATGTGTGATGACTGCTATGAAAAAAACGTTTTTTTTCATATTGCTATGAAAAAAAACGATTCCATTATTATTAGTTGTTGTATTGGGGAAAAAAAATCAATTGTAACCATGAGGGAGATTCGAACACTCAACCTGGGTACTCCGAAGCACTCGCCTTAAACCACTGAACCGCGATATGCTAAAAGTGATGTAATATGATTCCAAAATGAAGTTTGCATTCATTGCCGGCCGCGCGCACTCTGACACGTTCACTATTCCTCAAAGATGAACAAATAAAGGTCGCCTGAGGCCAAGTAGCGGCGCCTCCTCGATCCGTAATGGCCTGAACCTAATACCTTTACCGTCATAGGGGAGGTCACACACAATATTTTATTTCGGTAGGTTAGGAGAGGCAAGGTTAGGTCAGGTCAGGATTGGGGGGGTGAGGGTTAGGTTAGGGTAGGTTAGGTTGTGCAACGCTCGTTCCCTCGGTACTCCTATCCTATCCTATCCTATCCTATCCTCATACACCTTCCATGTATTGTATTCTCATACTCACCGATCTTACCTCATATTATCTGCTCTCTACTTCAACTCTCAATGCCTCAGAACGTCGGGGAGTGTAAAAAACATCGGGTGCACAAGCAGGTGAAAGGCGGGGACCTGAAGCTATATCCCAACCCCCCTTCTCAGACACAGTTAAGCACGCACTAACAGGTAAGCACACAACAGCAAGCATTTTCACACCTGGGTTATAGATGGCGTGCGATGAATAACCCAGTGGGTAGATGTCCTTTAATCATAGCGTATTATAGCAGATTATAGCAGATTGGTAATTAAATACACCTGCCGTGTCAGGTGGTGTCGGGCCGCTCCCTGGGGCTAATTTTGGCTCCAAGAATCTGGTGTCCAAGACTCACTCTCTCTCTCTCTCTCTCTCTCTCTCTCTCTCTCTCTCTCTCTCTCTCTCTCTCTCTCTCTCTCTCTCTCTCTCTCTCTCTCTCTCTCTCTCTCTCTCTCTCTCTCTCTCTCTCTCTCTCTCTCTCTCTCTCTCTCTCTCTCTCTCTCTCTCTCTCTCTCTCTCTCTCTCTCTCTCTCTCTCTCTCTCTCTCTCTTTCTTTCTCTCTTTCTCTCTCTCTCTCTCTCTCTCTCTCTCTCTCTCTCTCTCTCTCTCTCTCTCTCTCTCTCTCTCTCTCTCTCTCTCTCTCTCTCTCTCTCTCTCTCTCTAAAGCTTATTTATGGCCTAATATGTTGTTGTTGTTAAAGATTCGCTACCTGGAACTAAAAGATCCAAGTAGCACGGGCTATGGTGAGCCCGTAGTTGGCCTAATAGGCTCCCAGTAAGCAACTGCATTATGAACTCCGTTGTTACAGACTTCATCGGCGGTTCTGTGGTTCTCATCACCGAGGTGTTGTGAGTCGTGGCGGCGCTTGTGAGTCTCTCCTGATCTTCATATGGTGTTGTATCCACGTGTGGCGCCTCTTGTGAGTTGTGTGTGGAGAGAGAGAGAATTTGTTTGTAAACAACGATGCTCAAAACAAATACAAAAAGGTGTTTTTTGGGGCTTTTGGATATTTTTTTGTATCCACTCGTCTATTGGGACTTTCTAAGTCAAAAGCTTCGTTCCATCAGCCACAACTATTACTATTACTACTACTATTCTCTATTCACAGCTAAATGAAACTATCACACCTGAATTCGCTGACAAGTTACAACTGCCACGCCATTCACAGTGCGGAGATACTCCTCTCTTTTTTATTAATATATTAGGTACATCTGCATTTGTGCAGCTGCCCTAGACTATATGAAGGGGAGAACAGTGTGTCAAAAAGCTAGCTATGTGGTGCTAAAAAAATCCCCATCACACAGGATGGTTAGTCATACAGAGGCATGTGATGGGCAGTCTGCACTGACAGACTCTGGGTGCATTATGAGGATATCATCATCAACACAAGAGTGAATAAGGCAGCAGTGATACTAAAAGTCCCCATCTCGCTGGATGGTTGGTCATATATAGGGCCATATGTTCAGTAGTCTGCACTGGCAAAATTTGAGGGCAATGTGAGGATATCTTCAAGAACACGAGAGTGAATAAGATACTCCTCTTTCTCCTCCCTCTATTCATCACTCTACGGCCACTACTGCCACTGTTTCATTCACTCTAGTGTTTCCTGACACACTTCCCTAGAGTTCTGCCACTCACCGTAATGACCGACATTTAAATCAATTGAGTATGTTTGTGTACGTGTGTATTTGGTGTTCCTGTTTGCAATTTACTAATTGGGGCCCTGCAGGATCGAGCTACTTGCTAGCTCTTGGACTCCGGCTTTGTAACCGTCGGTTGTAAAGCTTGAGTCCTTTGTACCCGGAGTGCCTAAAGTACTGACTTCTGACCTATTTTTCCTATATCATATCTACTACATATATTGATTTGTGATACACACACACACATCCCCAGGAAGCAGTCCGTAGCAGCTGTCTAACTACCAGGTACCTTCTTACTGCTAGGCGAACAGATGTATCAGGCGAAAGAAACTCTGCCAGTTTTGTTTCTGCCTCAGCTGGGAATCGAACCCGGGGCTCTTAGGATTACGATCCACGAGCGCTGTCCACTCGGAAGTGAGTGTGTGTGCGTGAGTGTGTGTGCGTGAGTGTGTGTGCGTGAGTGTGTGTGCGTGAGTGAGTGTGCGTGCGTCCTAAAAGCTTGAGTAACGCGCTCGTCAACTCTAACATACGACTCGACATTATAACTACCTCTCAATATTACAGGCAAATAAGCGGCATGGAGGGAGGGATAGTGAGGGAGTGAGAGAGGGAGGGAGGAAGGGAGGTAGGGATAGTGAGGGAGGGAGGGAGGGAGGGAGAAAGGGAGGTAGGGATAGTGAGGGAGGGAGGGAGGATGAGAGGGAGGGAGGGAGGAAGAGAGGGAGGGATAGTGAGGGAGGGAGGAAGAGAGGGAGGGATAGTGAGGGAGGGAGGAAGAAAGGTAGGTAGGGATAGTGAGGGAGGGAGGGAGAGAGAGAGAGAGAGAGAGAGAGAGAGAGAGAGAGAGAGAGGGATAGTGAGGGAGGGAGGGAGGGAGGGAGGGAGGGAGGGAGGGAGGGAGGGAGGGAGGGAGGGAGGGAGGGAGGGAGGGAGGGAGGGAGGGAGAGAGAGAGAGGGAGAGAGAGAGAGGGATAGTGAGGGAGGGAAGGAGGGAGGGAGGGAGAGAGAGAGAGAGAGAGAGGGATAGTGAGGGAGGGAGGGAGGGAGGGAGGGAGAGAGAGAGAGAGAGGGATAGTAAGGGAGGGAGGGAGGGAGGGAGGGAGAGAGAGAGAGAGGGATAGTGAGGGAGGGAAGGAGGGAGGGAGGGAGAGAGAGAGGGAGGGATAGTGAGGGAGGGAAGGAGGAAGAGAGTGAGGGATAGTGAGGGAGGGAGGGAGGGAGGGCCCTAGTGTGGCTAGAGACTATTCAGATCACAAGGTGTGTAAGTGGACGCCTCTGGCTCTTGCACCTATATATATGAACAATGTTCCTCACCACAGCCTAGTTTCTAAACCCATCTACTCCAAATAGACTTCTATTTGAATTTACAGTTGCGTTATCTCCTCCCCCCCCCCTCTCACCCCCCCCCTTCTTATCCTCATCCCTAACCCCATTATCTACATTCAACAGTCATTCTTCTCTTGACAACCTGTCCTCTTAAAAAGAACGTCGCTTTTGGCCGTTTGCCCGTATGGCCGAATATGGACGTAATTTGAAAATGAAAAAAAAAATGAAAATAAATTTGAGATTTTTTTTCAGTGACAGTAAGTTAACGGTCCTCTGATAGGTTAGGTGGGCAGGAAATTCTCATAAAGTTACAAAACGTTATAAAAAATGTTAATGGAAAGTTTCCTCTTCTAAGCTTGCCGAGTAAGCCGGACGACTCAAACAGAAAACGGAATAGTACGTCACTTTTGTGAGTCGATTTCATTTCAGATTTCGTCCAAATTTGGCCGTAGTGACGCATACGAGCCAAAAGTGACGTTATTTTTAAGAGGACGGGTTGGGTAGAGTCGTTTAGAAGTCTGTAACTACAGACCAGCGTCACTGTTTTGAATTACTGGAAACATTTTTGAGACATTTGTCACCAAAACACAGCCTCTTTTTTGTGTGTTACCACCATCGATTGTTAGGTGGTCGTCAATTTGGTTTTAGAAAAGGTCGTTCGGTTGTTAACCTCTTGTTTAACCTCTTCACTAAATGGCCTCTGTCACTGGATAATTCCAAAAATTACCTGTGTTGTTACGCTGGAGTTTGGAAACGAGCCTTTGATCGGGCTTAATATTCTGGACTACTTGCTAAGCTTCAAACATTTGGTATTATACCTTGAAGTTACCTTGAAGTGTTTCCAGGGCTTAGCGTATATATATATATATATATATATATATATATATATATATATATATATATATATATATATATATATATATATATGTGTGTGTGTGTGTGTGTATATCACGAAAATAAACACGTGATTAAGAATGTGACAATGTCAGACCACGGAGGAAAATGAAACAGGAATTTCCTTAAGTACTTTCGTATATTAAATACATCTTCAGAAGGAATCAATCATCTTCCTTCTGAAGATGTATTTAATATACGAAAGTACTTAAGGAAATTCCTGTTTCATTTTCCTCCGTGGTCTGACATTGTCATATATATATATATATATATATATATATATATATATATATATATATATATATATATATATATATATATATATATATATATATATATATATATATATATATACCTGTAGACGTCTGTGGCTCAATAACACGACAAACAATGGTACAAACTGGCCTGCTACTTCCCTTCTTAAAGGTCGTTATATAATGGGTTTGGAGAGCGTAGGTGGCATTGTTCTCGTAGTGACCAACAGAGTGCGCTTGAAACACCTTGATCCTCTTTTGTTTTGCCGCCTCCTCCTCAACTCCACCTTCCCCCCCCCCCTCCTCCCTCTTCCCCATCTCCCTCTTTATTCTCCCTCAATCCCCCCCCCCCCATCTTTTTATATACACCCATTAGCTCCTAACCACACATCACCAATTAGCACAGTGGTCTTCGTTAACCACCACCAATTAGCACAGTGGTCTACGTTACGCTCGAGAGGATGACGGGGGGCTGCTTTACACGCCCCCCCCCCTCCCCCAACACTCGTAGCACAGTGGCCTACGTCATCGACTCAAAATCCAGCATTCCGGGGGCTCGATATCTTCCCCCCGGGCGGGACAGAAATAGTTGAGCATGTTTCCTTTCACCTCATGCCTCTATTCACCTAAACGGTAGACTAGGTACCTCTCCCCACCCCACCACTCCCCGGAGTTAGTCAACTGTTGAGGGTGGCATCTTGGGGGAAGGTCAGTATTTTCCCCCCACTTATGGGGAGGGGGGGAAGCGCCCTTCATGCAGGCTTCCTGTCCCCTATAACGGAAACGCTATTCAAATACGAGACTTTCGGATAGGTCGATCTGTGGACTGCCTTATTTTATCGGTGTCGGTCCGTGGAATGGACTATTTTATCGCTATCGGTCCGTGGAATGGACTATTTTATCGCTATTGGTCCGCGGAATGGACTATTTTATCGCTATCGGTCCGTGGAATGGCCTATTTTATCGCTTTCGGTCCGTGGAATGGCCTATTTTATCGCTATCGGTCCGTGGAATGGCCTATTTTATCGCTATCGGTCCGTGGAATGGCCTATTTTATCGCTATCGGTTCGTGGCGCGGTTTATTTGACCTAAATCGATATATCTTGGTTCTCGGGGTTTCGATGTCAGACTAAAAGGCTGGATAAGTGTCAACAAAATATAGGAAAACTTACATCTCTATACCGAAATATATTTGTACAGTCTAAGGTTATATTATAATTGAGTAACGTGACAATGAGACAGGCATATATTTTACCGTCCTTTCCTGCCCGTCTCTCTCCTTGTCATACACACATCTCACACCTGTGTCTGTCTGTCTGTCTCTCCTCCCGTCACAGGTATGGTGTCCCGAGTCCAGCAGGGTAGCGGGTCCTTTACATGGTTCCTGGTGGTGGCCGTGTCGCTAGTGTTAGTGGCACGGGTCCAACCGTACCCTGGGTATGGCGAGCGACTTCGAAGTGCCCGGCGCTACCATGCCCAGCAGCAGCAGCAGCAGCAGCAGCAAGCCCTCGCCGACACCACCTCCCACGACGACTACCTCGACGACCCCGACGACGCCGACGACCTGGACTACTCTCAGCTCTACGAGTACAACACGCTCCTGCCCAAAAGAGAGCCGGAGTTCTACTCTTTTGACCAGGTAATGGGTGGTCGTAAAGCTTTTGTCGGTACGACTGGAGGTACTTTAAGCGTTGTCATTTGGTCCAAATATGTGCCTTTTGGCATTTTGTCCAAGTAGGTGCCTTTTGGCATTTTGTCCAAGTAGGTGCCTTTTGGCATTTTGTCCAAGTAGGTGCCTTTTGACATTTTGTCCAAGTAGGTGCCTTTTGGCATTTTGTCCAAGTAGGTGCCTTTTGGCATTTTGTCCAAGTAGGTGCCTTTTGGCATTTTGTCCAAGTAGGTGCCTTTTGACATTTTGTCCAAGTAGGTGCCTTTTGGCATTTTGTCCAAGTAGGTGCCTTTTGGCATTTTGTCCAGGCGCTGCCAGTTATGTCTGGATACTTAAAACGTTGTCGTTTTGATCTCGTAGGTGTCTGAAGCTTTGACGATATGACTGCATACTTTAAACCTTGTCATTTCGACCAGGTAGGTGCCTTAAGCCTTTGTTGTTATGACTGGGTAATTTAGACTTTATCAACCCGACCAGGTAGGTGCCTATAAAGCCTTACCCTTTGACTTTGATAGGAATGATTTAAGTTGTGACAGTTTCACCAGGTAGGTACTTTAAGCTCTGTCATGTTGAGCAGGTAGGTGCTCGAAACTTTATCTTCGACCAAGTAGATGAATCAAGCTCTGCCTTCGACCAAGTAGGCGCTTAAGTCTCTTTATGTCGACCAGGCGAGAGTCTAAATTATAATATTGTATCAACTAACTCATTTTCATCATTTCAGTGGTAAATAATCCGGAAAAAAGGGTCATAGCTTACTGTATATCTCATAGTCATCGTGTGAGGGGTAGTGGAAGCCTTACTCATCATGTGAGTGGTAGTGGAAGCCTTACTCATCATGTGAGTGGTAGTGGAAGCCTTACTCATCATGTGAGTGGTAGTGGAAGCCTTACTCATCATGTGAGTGGTAGTGGAAGCCTTACTCATCATGTGAGTGGTAGTGGAAGCCTTACTCATCGTATGAGTTACGGTAGTGGAAGCCCTACTCATCATGTGAGTGGTAGTGGAAACCTTACTCATCGTATGAGAGGTAGTGGATCCCAAAACCAGTGAGAGATGTTATATCATCACTCAGTGGGGGAAGTTATGTTGTAACTCAGTGGGAGAAGTTGTGACATCACTCAGTGGGAGAAGTTGTGACATCACTAAGTGGGTGAAGTTGTGACATCACTAAGTGGGTGAAGTTGTGACATCACTAAGTGGGTGAAGTTGTGACATCACTAAGTGGGTGAAGTTGTGACGTCCCACCGTTGGAGAATATCACCCATCATTGTCGTCACGTGTCACGGTACTGTCACCGTCCTTCTCAGTGACATCATTTGGTGGACACACGTCCATCTTAAAGCAAAGGAAGCAAGAAAACAGCACTCAAATATTATTGCCTTCAGAAATCGTTCGAGGCTTCAACTTTTGCATCCGGCCAGGGTTTAAGAAACAAATTCCCTCCTAAGGCAGCATCATGGGAGATGAAAGGATGCCAGGAGGCTAAGAAGAGGATGCTGGATGCTGAAATACCTCCCGAGGAATGGTAAAGTTACCCCGAGAATGGAAGTCGAGGCCCCACTTGGCCCCTAAGACGATACCTTGGTGGCTTTTCACTGTGGCTCTTTCAGTGTCTTCTATCTGATGTAAAATTCGGTTTCATTATTGAACACTGTAGGCTGATATTCTCTCTCTCTCTTTCTCTCTCTCTCTCTTTCTCTCTCTCTCTCTCTCTCTCTCTCTCTCTCTCTCTCTCTCTCTCTCTCTCTCTCTCTCTCTCTCTCTCTCTCTCTCTCTCTCTCTCTCTCTCTCTCTCTCCTCTCCTTCTCTCTCTCCTTCTCTCTCTCTCTCTCTCTCTCTCTCTCTCTCTCTCTCTCTCTCTCTCTCTCTCTCTCTCTCTCTCTCTCTCTCTCTCTCTCTCTCTCTCCTTCTCTCTCCTTCTCTCTCTCTCTCTCTCTCTCTCTCTCTCTCTCTCTCTCTCTCTCTCTCTCTCTCTCTCTCTCTCTCTCTCTCTCTCTCTCTCCTTCTCTCTCCTTCTCTCTCTCTCTCTCTCTCTCTCTCTCTCTCTCTCTCTCTCTCTCTCTCTCTCTCTCTCTCTCTCTCTCTCTCTCTCTCTCTCTCTCTCTCTCTCTTTTTCAGTGAGAAATATTACACAAGAGATATTAACAGTGAGAAATATCACACAAGAAATATTAGCAGGAGGGAGTTATCACATTAAATATATTCATAGACAATTGAAAAGCTACACATTTAAATAAAAAAATCATTAATTTACTATAATCTGTTTGGTATATAATTTCCTCCATCTGTGAGTCGAAAATTGAGCACGAAATTGCCGAATAAATGATACAAAAGCAGTAAACGTGTATATAAATAATACATAAATACAAAGGCCAGGGTGCATACACCAGCTAGGTCAATAATCCTAAAGCGCAGATCATACAAGTTACCTAACGAACGCCCGTCACGAAATCTAGTGATTCAACAAGACTGACATCACAGCGATGGGGGGTTTAAGGTTTAAGGGGGGTTTCGGACGATGGGGGGGGTTTAAGGTTAGGTTTGTTGTGTATTTTGTAAGGAGCTGCTGACAACATAGTCTACAGGTATACTGTCTATTGTGGGGTAGTCTTATTGTGCATTGTACACTGTACACTGTGCATTGTGGCTGGTTGTGAAGGTGGTCCGCTCTTTCTAGGTCTTTAAAGTGACCACGTGTTTAAAGGTCTTGCGAGAAAGTGGTCTGTTGTTTAAAGGTCTTGGGAGAAAGTGGTCTGTTGTTTAAAGGTCTTGGGAGAAAGTGGTCTGTTGTTTAAAGGTCTTGGGAGAAAGTGGTCTGTTGTTTAAAGGTCTTGGGAGAAAGTGGTCTGTTGTTTAAAGGTCTTGGGAGAAAGTGGTCTGTGGTTTAAAGGTCTTGGGAGAAAGTGGTCTGTTGTTTAAAGGTCTTGGGAGAAAGTGGTCTGTTGTTTAAAGGTCTTGGGAGAAAGTGGTCTGTGGTTTAAAGGTCTTGGGAGAAAGTGGTCTGTTGTTTAAAGGTCTTGGGAGAAAGTGGTCTGTTGTTTAAAGGTCTTGGGAGAAAGTGGTCACATGTTTAAGAATGTTTGGGGCTAATCGCAAACATTCAAACGATAAACATAAGTAATGAACATTAGTCATGTCTGTTTACCCTCACATGTCTCCTCCTCCTCCTTTCCCTCTTTCTCCTCCCCCTCTTTCTCCTCCCCTCTTCCTCCTCCCCCTCTTTCTCCTCCCCCTCTTTCTCCTCCCCCCCTCTTACCTTCCCCTATTTATTTGGACTGACTTCATTAGCATAATAGGGTCAGCCAGCATTTTAACAGTGGTATGGAGGCCTCCACGGAGCTAAGGGTTGTGGAGGATGACGAATGGGATGGAGGAGAAGTGTGTGGAGAGGAGTAGGATGGATTTGGGGAAGGATAGGTACTGGGAGTTGTGGATAGGGAGGAGCGAAGGGATAGGATGGTTGAGGGAGTCACAAGTGTTGACATTCATATTCGCTCCTCCACTCAAAAAAAATATATGAACGTGGGTGACATGATTTGTCACGTCCTGACGTAGTTGTATTCAGCTAGTTGTGCTTGTGCAGGGGTTGAGCTCTGGCTCTTCGGTCCCGCCTCTCGACTGTCAATCAACAGGTGTACAGGTTCCTGAGCCTACTGGGCTCAATCATATCTACATTTGAAACTGTGTGTGGATTCACTCTCTGTATCCGGCCCCGCTCCCTGTAACCCGGGCCGCTCCCTGTACCCCCGGCCCGCTCCCTGTACTCGGCCCGCTCCCTGTACTCGGCCCGCTCCCTGCAACCCGAATGCTAACGAAGACAACACCCAGCAGAGCCCCTCTGGGACAGACGCCGACACCGTTGCCAACCTGCAGCACCAAAGTACCGTTGTGTGGTAATGAGCAGCGGCACGCGGGAACCATTAGTGTCTGGTGAGAGTGATGTGGTCACACTGCCCGGGGGCCAAAAGTGCAGCTCAAGAGACTTAAGTGGTAGTGCCAACAGGTGCCGTTGTTTTAGTAGTCTACCGTTACCTGTGAGCCATCGTGTACCGTTGTTTAATAGTTTCCCGTTACCTGTGAGCCATCGTGTACCGTTGTTTAATAGTTTCCCGTTACA
Organism: Procambarus clarkii; assembly: GCF_040958095.1. NCBI lineage: Eukaryota > Metazoa > Arthropoda > Malacostraca > Decapoda > Cambaridae > Procambarus > Procambarus clarkii. The sequence goes on along the minus strand of NC_091150.1, from coordinate 41,644,526 downwards.
TGTGAGGCATCGTGTACCGTTGTTTAGTAGTCTACCGTTACCTGTCAGGCATCGTGTACCGTTGTTTAATAGTTTCCCGTTACATGTGAGGCATCGTGTACCGTTGTTTAGTTGTCTACCGTTACCTGTGAGGCATCGTGTACTGGTGTACCGGTGAGAGAGTACCTTAAGTAACGCTTCATAAGATAGGACAAAGTGAAGCAATATCTTAACTCTGTACCTGATTTAACAGCCTCTTAAATGGTCTTTGTACAACTGTAATTGTTCTAACGGAGGTATCTCACCTAACTTGGTCATTTCACCTACTCTAACTTAGCCTAACTTAGTCATTTCACCTCTTCTAACTGAGCCTAACTTAGTCATTTCACCTATTCTAACTTAGCCTAACTTGGTCATTTCACCTATTTTAACTTAGCCTAACTTGGTCATTTCACCTATTTTAACTTAGCCTAACTTGGTCATTTCACTTGCTCTAACTTAACCTAGTCTAACCTAGTCATCTTACCTAACCTAACCTATTATTACATCACGTGAAAACATAATCGTATGCGCTTTGCAGATAGCAACAGCTTGTACGACCACGGTGTGAAGATAGAGTTGATCTGTCACTGAAACTGCCGACAGATGACGTCACTTCCTTCTTTTTGTTCTATCTGGTCATTCCATCAGTTCACTTATTTTTTCATCAGTTCATTCATTTTATACATTTATTTACGAGAAAGTACATTGGCAGGCGATGAGTCACAATCAAGTCAATCGACTTGAGAATGGTCCAGGACGGACCGAAACGTCGTCGTCCCTTCACCTCCTAGAGTGGGGTCTGATCAACATACTCAAGTCGATTGTCGACTTGAGAATGGTCCAGGACGGACCGAAACGTCGTCGTCCCTTCACCTCCTAGAGTGGGGTCTGATCAACATACTCAAGTCGATTGTCGACTTGAGAATGGTCCAGGACGGACCGAAACGTCGTCGTCCCTTCACCTCCTAGAGTGGGGTCTGATCAACATACTCAAGTCGATTGTCGACTTGAGAATGGTCCAGGACGGACCGAAACGTCGTCGTCCCTTCACCTCCTAGTGTGTGGTCTGGTCAACATACTCAAGTCGATTGTCGACTTGAGAATGGTCCAGGACGGACCGAAACGTCGTCGTCCCTTCACCTCCTAGTGTGGGGTCTGATCAACATACTCAAGTCGATTGTCGACTTGAGAATGGTCCAGGACGGACCGAAACGTCGTCGTCCCTTCACCTTCAAGTGTGTGGTCTGGTCAAAGTACATTGGGTTTGTAAGAGTACATAGCATTGGTTATTTCCTTCATTCCTACGAGCCGAAACGTAACTCTATCAGTTCATTCATTCCTTCATTCATTCCTTCATTCATTCCTTCATTCACGCCATCGGCTCGTTCATTTCGCTAAATCAGTTCTTTCAATTCCCCCCTTCATTGGCTCCAATTAGTTCCTCGAATCACCATGGCGGGGCGCAGTATGATAGTTTGATCACTCCCTTAACGCCAGGGATTAGCGGAGTCGTCGCGGGGAACGACTGTATTGTCGTTCTAATGGCGCCCCGCGACACGTAAGGAGAGTTTGTGAATACGGTCGTTAAACGCGACTGAGTTCGGCACTCTGGGGGTGACACTCAATTCATGGTGGTCTTTCAGACTATTGTGGTCTTATTTCGGTTTTAGTTTTTTTTTTGCGGTGTGTTTCTTTGTGAAGTTTATTTGTGTGTGTATTCACCTAGTTGTGTTTGCGGGGGTTGAGCTTTGCTCTTTCGGCCCGCCTCTCAACTGTCAATCAACTGTTTACTAACTACTTTTTTTTCCCCACACCACACACACACACACACACCAGGAAGCAGCCCGTGACAGCTGACTAACTCCCAGGTACCTATTTACTGCTAGGTAACAGGGGCATTCAGGGTGAAAGAAACTTTGCCCATTTGTTTCTGCCTCGTGCGGGAATCGAACCCGCGCCACAGAATTACGAATCCTGCGCGCTATCCACCAGGCTACCAGGCCCCCACCCCCCTGTGTACTCACCTAGTTGTACTCACCTAGTTGTACTCACCTAGTTGTGTTTGCGGGGGTTGAGCTCTGGCTCTTTGGTCCTGCCTCTCAACCGTCAATCAACAGGTGTACAGATTCCTGAGCCTATCGGGCTTTGTCATATCTACACTTGAAACTGTGTATGGAGTCAGCCTCCACCACATCACTTCCTAATGCATTCCATTTGTCAACCACTCTGACACTAAAAAAGTTCTTTCTAATATCTCTGTGGCTCATTTGGGCACTCAGTTTCCACCTGTGTCCCCTTGTGCGTGTTCCCCTTGTGTTAAATAGACTGTCTTTATCTACCCTATCAATTCCCTTCAGAATCTTGAATGTGGTGATCATGTCCCCCCTAACTCTTCTGTCTTCCAGCGAAGTGAGATTTAATTCCCGTAGTCTCTCCTCGTAGCTCATACCTCTCAGCTCGGGTGCTTGTCTGGTGGCAAACCTTTGAACCTTTTCCAGTTTAGTCTTATCCTTGACTAGATATGGACTCCATGCTGGGGCTGCATACTCCAGGATTGGCCTGACATATGTGGTATACAAAGTTCTGAATGATTCTTTACACAAGTTTCTGAATGCCGTTCTTATGTTGGCTAGCCTGGCATATGCCGCTGATGTTATCCTCTTGATATATGCTGTGTGTGTGTATGTGTGTTGTGTGTATGTGTGTTGTGTGTGTGTATGTGTGTCCCTTGGCCGTGTCTCCACCTGTATCACGTAACACACCAGGTGATACATATATATATATATATATATATATATATATATATATATATATATATATATATATATATATATATATATATATATATAATATATATATACATATACACACAGATTAACACCTTCCAAGACCCTAAATAAAATTAAGCAAAGTTTCTACTTCATAATGACATTATTACATTTTTTTCTCAAAATCTCATTTCATCCGGATATCATAATAGCATGATGTGGCAGTTAGAGAGTTTGGGGGCAGTACGGTAGGCTCGAACTGCCGCCTATGGCCTCAGCAGACAATAGCGCGTGTGTCTGGGGACCCCAGAACTTGATCCAACCATTTGGCCCCAAAAAATCATCTCCCTCTCATGTCTCCCTGAACTCCTTAATGAACACATTGTTCATTTCAATGAACACATTGTTCATTAAGCTATTGATTAAGGATATATGATGAACAAGAGTGTTCAAGGCTGAACAAGAACATGTCCCCCCTCCCCAGAGAACAAGGTTCAGCACGGTGGGGAGGGGGGGGGTGTTGTTATATCGTCCAATAAGCAGTGTTTACGGTGGAGTAACTAGCAGCTAAACTACCCTTTGGGTCAATATAGTGTCACAAGCTACGGCCTACACTATCGACAATCTCTTTACGTCAAGGGCGTGATGGACCCATACTGGACCGGGGCTCAGCTAGGCGGCCCAAGTATGTGGACCGGGGCTCATAATTGTAGTTCTTATGTCCCATGTTCTGTTGAAGAGCATTATGTTGTACACCTGCAACACAGGTGTACACTACCAACAAACCTGTACACCAGCAACTCAAGGGGTAAGAACGAGTATTGGCGTTTCCACTGAAACAAGCAATTAGGACCAGTGGCTTAAACCAGTGACACAGCTAAGTGGGTCATTTAGTGGTCTGACACCTAAGTATCCCACTTAGTTGTGTCAGAAAACATTATATAACATGAATCACGTGGTTTCAGAGCTATTATATGTGTATAAATACATAAGAGTTGATAAGTGAGACAACTTAGTTAATTGAATAACACAAGAATACAGATCACTGAAGAAAATACACACAAGGTGTAGTGTATAAGAATACAGATATTCTAAACTACAATCGACGATGTATTGCTGCAGTAGATCATACATACCGAGTAGGTATGACATATCATATCTTATCACACTAAAGTATGCCATACATTAACATACTTAGAGAGAGGAAAGGATTTTCATCTACACAAAACTACTCAGCCTCCAATATATATTCCTAACTGCTCCATTTAACCGTCTCCTCTCTCTCTCTCTCTCTCTCTCCTCAACGACAGGCGGAAGACAGCACTAAGAATCTGCAACAGATCCTCCGGTCGTTTCGCCCTGTCGTGGGAGGAACGACGCCCTCAGACCGAGTCATGCCCTGGAGAGAGATGGAGGAAGCCACGATGGAGGACTCCTCCAGGGGGCGATTAGATCCTGTTGACAGAGTTCCCTCCTCCGGTGCGCGCCTTACTCAGCTCACTTTCAGTGAACCCAAGCAAAAGAGAGGTGAGTTATGGTGAAGAATATTGTGTTAAGACACCATTACCCCGCAGACCAGAGAGTAGGCGAGCCAATCGTAAAAATCCTGGATGGGCACCGGGCCTCTAGAACTTCCAAGGGAATTCGGTAGAGAGTTCATGATTGGTTGGCTTGTCCTATCGTGGTGAATGGTCATCCTAAAGCCTCAAAATGATGTTCTCATTGATATATCATGCCAGTGCTATATATATATATATATATATATATATATATATATATATATATATATATATATATATATATATATATATATATATATATATATATATATATATGCCAGTTATAGTGTTATTATTTAATGTTCTATTTCTTTTGTTTTTGTATTTTGCAGAAGCCATCTGGCCGTGTGTACTGTGGGTGAAGTTCTGTCCCCTGGGGTGACCAGCTGAGTCACCTGTCCCCTGGGGTGACCAGCTGAGCCACCTGTCCCCTGGGGTGACCAGCTGAGTCACCTGTCCCCTGGGGTGACCAGCTGAGCCACCTGTCCCCTGGGGTGACCAGCTGAGTCACCTGTCCTCTGGGGTGACCAGCTGAGCCACCTGTCCCCTGGGGTGACCAGCTGAGCCACCTGTCCCCTGGGGTGACCAGCTGAGTCACCTGTCCTCTGGGGTGACCAGCTGAGCCACCTGTCCCCTGGGGTGACCAGCTGAGCCACCTGTCTCCTGGGGTGACCAGCTGAGTCACCTGTCCCCTGGGGTGACCAGCTGAGTCACCTGTCCTCTGGGGTGACCAGCTGAGTCACCTGTCCTCTGGGGTGACCAGCTGAGTCACCTGTCCTCTGGGGTGACCAGCTGAGTCACCTGTCCTCTGGGGTGACCAGCTGAGCCACCTGTCCCCTGGGGTGACCAACTGAGCCACCTGTCTCCTGGGGTGACCAGCTGAGTCACCTGTCCTCTGGGGTGACCAGCTGAGTCACCTGTCCCCTGGGGTGACCAGCTGAGTCACCTGTCCCCTGGGGTGACCAGCTGAGTCACCTGTCCCCTGGGGTGACCAGCTGAGCCACCTGTCACCTGAGGTGACCAGCTGAACCACCTGTCCCGTGAGGTGACCAGCTGAGCCACCTGTCCCCTGGGGTGACCAGCTGAACCACCTGTCCCCTGGGGTGACCAGCTGAGCCACCTGTCTCCCTGGGGTCATCAGCTGAGCACCTGAGCTACCTAATTCTAGCAAATACAGTCCTCTTCTTCCTTCGAGATAACCCTCCTACCTTAAAGCAACTCCTCTTTTCCCTTACGATAACCCATCTACCCTTACGACAACCTCTCCTCCCCTTCAGATAAACCCACTGCTCTTAAGACTACCTTTTTTCCTTAAAGATAACCTCTTCTCACCTTAAGAAAACCCTTTCTTACCTTAAGATAACCTTTCCTTAAGACAGCCTCCCCCCCCTTCTCCCCTAAAGACAACTCTTCAGGGGAGAATTGTCTCTCCCCCCCCCCCCTCCCTTTAAGACACTCCTTACTTCCCCTAAGATAACTCATTTTTTCCTTAAGAAAACCTCTTCTTCCCTTAACATAACACTTTTGCCCTTAAGACAACCCCCTAAGACAACCATCCATCACCCAACGTGTCTTGCCCGTAAAACAAATCCTCGTCCAAGATTCCAGAGCTGTATATAGTCACAAGATAAGAATGGGCAGCAGCATCACCTATCCCAATATTTATTTGTCTGGAATTTAAACATTTCCTATCACCAGTATGTATAAATCTCTATTTTTAATAAAACAGCTACGAAATTATTGACGTCTTTATCTTCTGTTCAATAGGCAAACCTGAGACGTTGGAAGAGGGGGTAACTGAAGGGTTTTTTTTTTTGGCTTTTTTTTCATAGTTGGAGCGAAGGTGATGTGTTGAACATCACGTTTAACACATCAACTTTCAGCAATAAACTGAACATGAAAACATTCAGTTTATTGCTGATGACTCGAATGCCTATCTTCTTGGCGGCCCGGTAGATGATGGAGGCAGTTATTGGTGGTGTTGCCCTTCCGGTTACATCAAGAACAAGGTCTTATTGCATGTATGGGGAGAAAGAAGAGCTCCCCTTCCGGTCACATCAAGAACAAGGTCTTATTGCATGTATGGGGAGAAAGAAGAGCTCCCCTTCCGGTCACATCAAGAACAGGACACTACTGTATTTTGGAGAGGTGGGAGAGAGGTGAGGTGGCCTGGGGGACCACATATCTGGTTCGATTAACTACCACTGCTTCAGTAGTTGGACCCTCTGCTGCTGCTGCTGCTGCTGACCTTCTGATTAGGTCACTGCTGAATGTGTTGCTTAGTTCAGAGCTTAGTTTCTGTTGACTGCTTGTCATGTCGCGGTCTTATGTCCCCCCGTCGACTTCCTGTGGTTCTGTGTGTCTCTCTCTCTTCCTCCTTCACCTCCTGTGATCTGTGTGTCCCCTCGCCGATTGATTGATTGATTGATGAAGATTAAGCCACCCAAGAGGTGGCACGGGCATGAATAGCCCGTAAGTGGTGGCTCTTTCGAGCCATTACCAGTATCAAAAGATGATACTGGAGATCTGTGGAGGCGCAACTGCACCCTGCGTGACGGGAGATGTCTCCCGTACCAAGTGGTCGTCCCCTCGCCCCTAAGTGCCTCTACTTATCTACCTAGTAGTACTTCCCTAACAGTGTCTCCGGGGGGATTGATTGATGAAGATTAAGCCACCCAAGAGGTGGCACGGGCATGAATAGCCCGTAAGTGGTGGCCCTTTCGAGCCATTACCAGTATCAAAAGATGATACTGGAGATCTGTGGAGGCGCAACTGCACCCTGCGTGACGGGAGATGTCTCCCGGACCAAGTGGTGACCAAATGGTCTCCGGGGGGAGTGAGGTCTGGCCTTTTATACCCCGCCTACTGGCTTTCTTGTAACTGTTGCATTACAAGTGAATTAATTGTAATGAACTATTCTGACGTTTAAATTTTTGGCCGAATCTGGCCCTTAAAGTTGTGGATGGAGGTGGCTTTCACAACTTCTTTCGGTGCAATTCACTTGTTAATTTCCCATACTACTCGTACTACCCATACGGGTATTTCCTTACATCCCTTCGACTTATTTGTAATTTCATCTTCCACAAGTGTCCTCTTGTCCAACTTTCTCTCAATTTGGAGATTTTAACTTTGTTTCCAGGATTTCATCAGGAGGCTTGGTCAGAGACCGGGCCGCGGGGACCTTGACCTCCCGGAATCACCGCAAGGTAACCCTTTACTTATTGCTCACAATATCTTGCATGTTGTGATCATTATCTAGTTCACCCAGGTGTTTTCTTGCCTTTTCAACAGTGACGACAATGTCATCCACTGTTTCTTCCAGCCTTTCATCTCACCACCTTGGTCTCCATGCTATTTTGCTGCTAAAAGACCTCCTGAGATATTTTTGTTGAGTTCCTCACATACATTATTATAATTTTCTGTGAGAATTCCACTTTATCTCCTCAGTCTGAGGACATGGTCACGCGCTGATGTTTTCAGCTTTATATGGCTACAGAACAGCTTTGGCACGTCCTTGGCTCTTGCAGCAACGTCATTTTCAAACCGCCTCTCAGCTTCTCTCCTAACTCGGATGTATTCATTTCTGGTTTTCTTTAGTATCTCTTCTTTATCGTTTTCTTCTCCTAGTTCTCTGTACTTTTTAATCCTTTTTTGTTTTTACTTTTCTTTAGCTTTACTGCATCGCCGAGTGGACCAGGGCTTTACTTTTCTGATCTTGAGAGTTATATGAACTACGTCGTTGTATCAGCACATTTACCAGCAATGAATGACATCATCTCATATGATGTCTCATCTTCCATTTCTCTTTCAAACTGGATATGATGCAGAATATCCTGTGAGCGATGTCTCTGACCCTACCCCCCCCTCCCCTACCCCTTCACCGCCTCTGGACTGTGTCTCATTCCTCACCACTCCTCCTGTAGACTGTGTCTCACGCCTCAGCTCATAACCTGTTCGCTGAGTCGGCCTGAGAATCAATCACCTGAGAAGGGTGATTGATTGATTGATAAAGATTAAGCCACCCAAGAGGTGGCACGGGCATGAATAGCCCGTAACTGAGAAGGGATGCTTCTAGTAAATATATTACCAACCTTATCGTCGCTACCTTCTCCTCCTCACCCGTCAAGGTAGACGCCAGACTCTCTCTAATGTGATCGACTTGAGAATGGTCCAGGACTGACCGAAACGTCGTCGTCCCTTCACCTTCTAGTGTGCGGTCTGGTCTACTTACTTTAGCCACGTTAATGTGACTCATCGCCTGCACTCTCTCTAATATTAGTATATTACTCACTCATACTAATACTAATCACCTTACTTATGCTTATATTAATCACTTACTCCTGTTAACATTAATCACCCCTAATCTTCCCCCAACAGCCACAGGATGCAACGGTTGCAAATACTAACAAACTAACCTTACAGATCATTGAATGTTGACGTGTATGTTAATGCTTTAAAGGTTAACAACCACTAAGCTTTTTTTTTCCAGGGGCTTATACTAACAGCAGTAACTATCGGATTAACGTTACCTGCCGCCGGCAACTACGACCGTTAAGAGGACTAACAAGGTCATTCTTTATCATTGCAGTTATGTGTCACTTCAAAATCTGCAACTTGGGGCGTCGGCGTCGGGCTCGGCAATCAAGCCCACTTCAGGGCTGGCTCTCTTAACTACTGCCTCGTTCCCACCATTTCCCAACGCCTAGTAACGTCACTAACAAGCCATGGCTAACGCAGAACATTATCGCCTCTTACCTGTCACAGTTGCACTAACCGAGTCTGTAAACTACTGCCTCTAACAACGGCTAAACAGCTCTCTTAACAACCAATGGTAACTGTAATTAGTGAAGACTTTCAGACTTACAACTAGACCGTAATCACCCAAATTTATGTCAATGAATTAACTGCTGGTTTGTCATTAATCACCCCCCCCCCCCTCCAGCTGGTGTCAATACGACCACAATATTATGTACTAAACGAAGGCTCAACATATATATATGTCTATGTCTATGTCTTGGCGTCTGTGTCGTGGTGCCTGTGTTTTAATGTACCCCCATGTTTTGATGGCTATGTCTAGGTACCTCTGTCTAGGAAACTGCCTTTGTACCTATGTCTTCAGGCTTATGTCTTTATACTCATGTCTGGAGGCCTATGTCTTGGTTCCTATGTCTTGGTACCTATGTCTTGGTACCTATGTCTTGAGGCCTATGAATGAAATATCTTCCCAAGATTAAAATAAATCGGAGATTAATCAGTAAGTCTTTTTACATATCATACAATTAATCCTCTGGGATATTAAAATGGGATTACATCCTTGAAGACGTCCTGTAGAGGTGACTGTCATGACAGAAATGTGATGATGTCCTAACGTGACACGTCAGCAAAGGAGCTGACAACATGACAAGTGCTAAAATGTTGTCATATGACATGTGATAACAGGTAAACATATATTGAAGTGTTGACAGATAACATATATGGTGACAAAGGCCAACAGATGACATAGTGTTGTTGGAGTACACAAAGGGTGTCTATTAAATTGTTCGGCGCTTCCCAGGATAACCTTTCAGCCTGATTTTTTTCATCTTCTGATTCACTGGTTGATACCTGGTTGATGGGGTTCTGAGAGTTCTTCTACTCCCCAAGCCCGGCCCGAGGCCAGGCTTGACTTGTGAGAGTTTGGTCCACCAGGCTGTTGCTTGGAGCGGCCCGCAGGCCCACATACCCGCCACAGCCCGGTTGGTCCGGCACCTCTTGGAGGAATAAATCTAGTTTCCTCTTGAAAATGTCCACGGTTGTTCCGGCAATATTTCTTATGCTTGCTGGGAGGACGTTGAACAACCGCGGACCTCTGATGTTTATACAGTGTTCTCTGATTGTGCCTATGGCACCTCTGCTCTTCACTGAAGTGAAGAGTTAAACTCTTCAGAGTTAAAGAGTGAAGAGTTAAACTCTTCGCTCTTCACTTAAAGTGAAGAGTTGGCCACGACCCCTCCACACTTCCTTCATCTGAGTTAATGAATAATGAAGAACATTTACGCTTAAGAACCAATAAAAAAAAGAGAAGGGTCACGAATAAATGATGAGAATAAAGGATAAAAATAATGGAATGGATAACCATAAAGAATAAATAATAAAGATAAGAATAAGGGGTAGAGGATTAAAAATATTGATCTAGATATGTGATTAAACAGTAAGATAACATAATGTTACTAATCATAATAGTAACATAACTACATAAATGAACCGAACAATAGCATAACAAAACACAATAAAACGCAACAAAAACATAACAAAACACAATAAAATACAACAAAAACATAACAAAACACAATAAAACACAACAAAAACATAACAAAACACAATAAAACACAACAAAAACATAACAAAACACAATAAAACACAACAAAAACATAACAAAACACAATAAAATACAACAAAAACATAACAAAACACAATAAAACACAACAAAAACATAACAAAACACAATAAAACACAACAAAAACATAACAAAACACAATAAAACACAACAAAAACAAAACAAAACACAATAAAACACAACAAAAACATAACAAAACACAATAAAACACAACAAAAACATAACAAAACACAATAAAACACAACAAAAACATAACAAAACACAATAAAACGCAACAAAAACATAACAAAACACAATAAAACACAACAAAAACATAACAAAACACAATAAAACACAACAAAAACATAACAAAACACAATAAAACACAACAAAAACATAACAAAACACAATAAAACACAACAAAAACAAAACAAAACACAATAAAACACAACAAAAACATAACAAAACACAATAAAACACAACAAAAACAAAACAAAACACAATAAAACACAACAAAAACATAACAAAACACAATAAAACGCAACAAAAACATAACAAAACACAATAAAACACAACAAAAACATAACAAAACACAATAAAACACAACAAAAACATAACAAAACACAATAAAACACAACAAAAACATAACAAAACACAATAAAACGCAACAAAAACATAACAAAACACAATAAAACACAACAAAAACATAACAAAACACAATAAAACACCGATAACACAACAAAAACATAACAAAACATTAAAAAAAAACACAATAACACACTAACCAGATGCCGGATGTCAGCCTACCGGGATATGCCCTTTAGACACTTTCGAAAATATATGCATAGACTTAACAATTGACAGGAAGGCTCAACAGTGCTGGCAATTGACGGCTTTATACCCTTGAGACAGAGCGACTGTCAACAGGCATCAGCTCGTTACTGTTGGTATATGACGGTTGTGTTCAGTTGAGGTGATAACCGGTTGGATATCATCGTAAAACCAGAGTCCGGTACAATATCGACACGTACATTACGTCACCACGTGCATGGAAGATCAATAATACGTCACAACGTGCATGGAAGATCAATAATACGTCACCACGTGCATGGAAGATCAATAATACGTCACAACGTGCATGGAAGATCAATAATACGTCACCACGTGCATGGAAGATCAATAATACGTCACAACGTGCATGGAAGATCAATAATACGTCACCACGTGCATGGAAGATCAATAATACGTCACAACGTGCATGGAAGATCAATAATACGTCACCACGTGCATAGAAGATCAATAATACGTCACAACGTGCATGGAACATCATTAATACGTCACAAATTACACATAAGGTTAATCCCATATCACAAAGGGCAGGATAGCAACTTATATTATCCTTAAATGAAAGTACCTAAAGTAACGATGAGGTCAAATATAGACGCGATGAACCAACAGAAAGTAGATTTTTATATTATTGAATTTGGACGAACCCGCAAACGTTTTTGTCTATTGATGTTACTAATCTAACCTAATCTAAACCAACCTAAACTAATCTAACGTAATCTAATCTAACCTAACCTAACGTAACCTAATCTAACCTAACCTTCCCTTACCTAACCCAACCTAACCTAACCTAATCTAATCTAATCTAACCTAACCTAACGTAATATTGGTGAGGCGCTGGTGACTGATTGGCTGGAAACTGCTACTCCGAAAGCAGTCATTCCAGGAAGCGTTAATCAACGAACCGTTACTCCAGCAGCCGTTATTCCAGCAACCGTTACACAAGCAACCGTTACTCAAGCGACCGTTACACAAGCGACCGTTACCACTGACCTCAATACTGGATAATCTCACAATTCAACAATCTCTGCCATTTACAAAATTAACTCATCAGTTATAGGTTCTGTAGCGAAATGTCCTAAATATTAATTTGATGCATTTGTTTAAATAATTTAATTGTAATAATTGGCTACAAATAGCTAATTATAAAATAGGTTAATACTGTACTATTTGTTTTACAGGACATTGCAAAGGCAACACTGAATAGCAAACCAAATAGCTTTAATTATATTTTATTAAAAAATATCCTTGAAAAAGTTAAAAAGGTTTAACTATGTGAGAACCTAACCAATTTTATAATAATAATAATAATAATAATAATTTTAATTATAATAATAATATTAATAATACACAGAGAAATTATATTATCGTGATATATTAATGAGGAAATTCTCATTGAAATTATAAATGAGATAAAGAGATTTATCTGTGCATTGAAGGCGGAGCGTCAGAGGTAGAATTACAGAGCCAGAGTGCAAGGGGGAGTGTGTGAAACTCCTGGTTCAGCTACAGTGAAAGCCTCGGGAAGCCTAGTGGGTGCAGTAGTACCGCCAGGAGACAATTCTTTTGACCATATCGTGGCGTAATCGATTAGAGCTATGTATCTGAGAATACCCATCGAGTAGTTTCGAACCCTCATCACAGCTCTTGTGGATTTGTTCAATAATAATAATATGCTGACAATTGATAGCCTAAGATTGACGTTTATGTGTATAATATTTTGAGTGTTCAATAAAAACTCCTGCAAAAATTACGATTTTCTTAATGACGGCCTTAAATTGTGACGGTTTTAACCCTTTCTGACCAAGAAGGACTATAACATAGAGTCCAGCACTTTCAGGCCGAGGACAACTCGAGCCAAGGAGGTCTCTAGTCAAGAGCGACCTCGACCAAGAGCCCGGCAAAGAGTCCTCCTGGCTATGGAGGACCTTAATCTTCGTTTGGAAAATTCGATATTCATGTACTTACTGATTATTCAGAAAAATAATTTTCTATCGCAAGTACATTCGGAATCAGAAATTGTATTCAATTTATACAAATCAACTTATGAACAACTTTTACAAATCAACTTATGAACAACTTTATACAAATCAACTTATGAAGAACTTATACAAATCAACTTATAAGTAACTTATACAAATCAACTAATGAATATCTTATACAAATCAACTTACAGAAATCAACTTATGAACAACTTACACAAATCGTAATACTGACCTGACTAAACAGACAGCTGTCTAAATCAAACTTGCCTTTTTGACACAGAGCGAGTAACATTTAGATTAGAATTTGAAAGACGATAGATAGATAGATATAATAGGAACTTACATATTACAATTAATGAGGCTGCCAACGTACAGCTCTCTGTAACAGGTCCATAATAACGTTACTCATTGATGAGTAACGTTAACATTGACTGATGTTAGTAACGATAACATTGATTGATGTTAGAAAATAATTACATCACGTAATTATTTTCTAACATCAATCTAATCACCATACTACTGTATTGACCTATTTACCGCCCTGTAATGATCTGATTGATTGATTGATAAAGATTAAGCCACCCAAGAGGTGGCACGGGCATCAATAGCCCGTAAGTGGTACAAATTTTGTTCAGTAAAGTTATACAGTGTTGTAATGTTCTGTCATTCATATGATAACAAACCCATTATGACACAAAAATAATCGTCGTCCAGAGGTGAGGTGCGCGGCTTGGCAGTAACCCCAATTCCAGGGTTCGAATCCCTGCATTATTTCCAATTAATTTCCTCACAGATATCAATGTTATGCTTCTTGATATCGATGACCAGAGTTTATTCCCAATTGTTTCAATTATATGATAACTTGGAATTATGCTTGAAAATTATAGAGACAAACTCAAAACAAGTAGTTTCTCATAACTTGAGAAACACAAGTAATAAGCAGAAACACAAGTAATAAGCAGAAACACAAGTGACGGAGCAATAAAGAGAAATAACAGAAATACCTCAAAACACCTAAATAAGAGTCACTAAAATTAGAAAAATAAATTAAATAAATTTGCAAACTGGCAGAGGCCTTTGCCCCAGTGATCCACAGACGTCCCTATACTACCTAACATCTTATATTATTATAGCCCACAGAAGGCAGCCCTCGTAAGGAACAGCCCTACAGGTAAGGACGTGTTACCTACAGGTAACACGTGTTACCTGTACGTAACACGTGGTTACCGAAGGAATTTCTCGTAATTTCATTTACTGTATAGAATTTCTGTGCTCCGTTTTCTTTTAAAGTTGAAGGCGTTCAAATTCAGTGAGACTTGGTATTTTACAATGTAACTCAATATGTTAGGTACGGCGCCTTCAATCAGGTGATGCAGCTGCTGCTAGGAGTGTCCCAGTTCTCTATGGCTCCTACCGCTGAGAGTCCTGGCTCCTAGCGCTGAGCGTGAAACTGCTCCTATTTGCAGTTTTCAATTGCGACTTTTTATACCGAAAATATGCCAATTACTGAAAACAACGATAGGTCATATTTTACCCAAACCCCCCTGCAGTTTTTCAAAATAACTGAAATATCGGAAATTTGACTCCTAGCGTCATTTTTGAACCGAATTCTGGCTCTCTGCGCCTGTTTGCAGTTTCCAAATTCAACTTTTTATACCGAAAATATAAATTCCTGAAAGATTCCTGAAAACGGCGATGAGCCATATTTTACCCAAACCACCCTCCAGTTTTCAAAATATCTGAAATGTCGGAAATTTGACTCTTGAGGGTCATTTTTGAGCTGAATTCTGGCTCTCTGCACTTATTTGCAGTTTTCAATTACGACTTTTTATACCGAAAATATGCCAATTACTGAGAACGGCGATGGGTCATATTTTGCCCAAACCCCTCTGCAGTTTTCAAAATATATGAAATATCGGAAATTTGACTCTAGTAATTTATTAAAAATTTATTTTTAATCCTAATAATTCCTGATTCTAATAATTTATTAAATATGCAAGACAAGGGCACACCAATTTCTTTGCATTCTTCAAGAACTCTGACAAATACTTTTTTTCTGGCCCTGGGAACTTGGCTCTTGTAGATGCTGGGGGGGTGGAAGGGAGTTCCAACCCATGGCTCTCCCACGACATGTATAAAGCCCTTATTATATTATGTATTTTAATTCATCGACCTTAATGTCCATTAAGGTGGCATATTGTAATGTATTTGGGGCATAGTTGCCAACTACTCACACATCAAATACATATAGCTAATGCGTAGCGGGAATGGGCCAATTAAAATTGCGTTAACTGGTGGGAAATGGGTGGTAAATATTTACTTCCGAAGCAGTTCTAGGAAATAATGTTATTAATCAAATTGAATGTAAACTGGTAACACTGAGGTGAATTTCTGGGAACATTGGAGCCCTCTGGGGGCTCTTTTGGGGCCCCTTGAGGGCTCTTCTGGGGCCCTGGAACACTTCTGAGGCCCTGGGCTACTTCTGGAACACTGGAACAATGGGACACTGGGATATGGGGACACTTAAGACACTTTACACTTCCTCGCCCTTAATCACCATTAGACTCCAGGGTTAATGAAAGCTAATGGCCACTAAATTTCCATTACTTCAAACTCATAAAAAGGGGAACAATGACTCAACTTTAAATTGCTCAACTATACCTCCATGGTAATTTGATGTTAATTACTCTAATTATATAAACGATGCTATTTACCTGTCAGTCTCTTAAGTACTGGCTAAAGGCAGCCTGACAGATGTGGTTTGCCTCGTGTTATTACAACTCACTCCCTGATAACCTTCGAACTGAACGACCCTTTCTTTAAACGAAGTGAATGAAGTCATTCAACCAATAACAAAATAACAGAAAATAAGATAAGGAAAGCCTGACTTTCTGTGATCGTCCTGGGGAGGGGGGGGGGGGGAGCGTGGAGTTTCGGTAACTCAAGCTAATTCAAGGTTATGTACTCACTCTCATCCTGGTGGTCACTCACTCTCGTCACTCTCTGTAGACTGTGAGTGTCTCAGCGTTGTGCGAAGGTCCCTCTCGACCACTACCCTGCTCCTCGATCCCTCACCCTCACTTCAGCTAAGGTCAAGCTTAGATATGGTGGTACCCTGAGCTAAGGAAAGCTTAAAAGGCTTTAAGTTATGGAAAGCTGTAAAAATCTAAATTATGAAAAGCTGTAGAGGCCTCTAAGTCATGTAAAGCTGTAGAGGCCTATTTTAAAACTGTTAACAGAGCTAATTATTGTCAAATATGTTGTTAAAAGAGGTTAACAAGCTGTACAACAACTAAAAGTTGGCAAGATAAGAGATGCTATTTTCCCTTTTTTTTCAAGAGTCCACACTGACTTTCTACTCTCTCAGAGTCCACACTGACTCTCCACTCCCTCAGAGTCCACACTGACTTTCTACTCTCTCAGAGTCCACACTGACTCTCCACTCCCTCAGAGTCCACACTAACTCTCCACTCCCTCAGAGCCCACACTAACTCTCCACTCCCTCAGAGTCCACACTGACTCTCCACTCCCTCAGAGTCCACACTGACTCTTCCTTGACACAACAAATCCCCCAAGAACCAAAAAGTACTCCACCAATGAGAGTTTAACCATACACGTTAATCATACCAAACTGAGCGGTATAAAAAGACAACATTTCATACACAAAGTGATAGGAAAGAAACACATTATTATTATAATAGTATTATTATTAATGATAATAAGAAGGAGAAAACCAGTTGTGATGAGGTGATGAGTAAGTCTTCATGTCCCCCCCCCTCACCGCCTACGTCATGTCCCCCCCCCGCCCTCACCTGGCTCCCAGGTGATGAGGCTGATGTGACCTTTGACCTCCAGCGTCATCTCATTATATGTTGTCACATTCACTTTGCTGTTACTTAATACGTCCGCTTTGTTGCCCACAGTCACCTCTACTCCCCTAGTTGTACTCCTATGGTTGTACTCCTCTAGTTGTACTCCTATGGTTGTACTCCTCTAGTTGTACTCCTATGGTTGTACTCCTCTAGTTGTACTCACCCATTTGTGTTCACCTGGTTAAACTCACCTAGTTGTACTCCTATGGTTGTACTTCCCTGGTTGTACTCACCCATTTGTGCTCACCTGGTTGTACTCACCTAGTTGTACTCACCCATTTGTGCTCACCTGGTTGTACTCACCTAGTTGTACTCCTATGGTTGTACTTCCCCTAGTTGTACTCACCCATTCGTGCTCACCTGGTTGTACTCACCTAGTTGTACTTACCTGGTTGTACTCACCATGGTTATCTTGAGATGATTTCGGGGCTTTAGTGTCCCCGAGGCCCGGTCCTCGACCAGGCCTCCACCCCCTCCCCCCCCAGGAAGCAGCCCGTGACAACTGACTAACACCCAGGTACCTATTTTACTGCTAAGTAACAGGGGCATAGGGTGAAAGAAACTCTGCCCATTGTTTCTCGCCGGCGCCAGGGATCGAACCCAGGACCACAGGATCACAAGTCCAGCGTGCTGTCCGCTCGGCCGACCGGCTCCTCTCTTTCTCTGTTAGGTCAATATTGGGCAGGAGTCGACGGTGTCACTGTCTGTCGAGGTCACACTTAACCCGTCCTTACCTTGAGGTTACCTTGAGGTTACCTTGAGGTTACCTTGAGGTGCTTCCGGGGCTTAGTTTATGATGCCTGGAGAGTTCCTAACCTTGGGGTTACGATGAGATGATTTCGCGGCTTAGCGTCCCCGCGGCCCGGTTGTCGACCAGGCCTCCTAGTTGCTGGACTGATCAACCAGGCTGTTGGACGCGGCTGCTCGCAGCCTGACGTATGAGTCACAGCCTGGTTGATCAGGTATCCTTTGGAGGTATCCTATTGTCCTCCTAATAGAACGTTTACATTTTGACGTATACTCTACTTAAGACGAAATATTGTCGTACTAGAAAAAGGTAGCGGGTCGCGAACTTGATATACACTCCCGTTTTCTGTTTTTGGATCCTCTGGTAGGTTAGGGTAAGGTCACTTTAGTACGACAGTTTCTGGACGTTGGGAAAAAGAGGAGGATGGGCTGGGAGGACGACGGGGTCAGTGTGGTGAGGTCTCGATGTTGCTTTGATACGGGTCTTGTGAGCTCTGAATATTTACCTGAATTTACCTGAGGGCTATCGTCTCTAGTGGCCTCGAAGGGGGCAAGCATCACACTGCTCGTTAGAGGTGCCTTCAAAATAAGACGACTCTACCAGTATTTCCGTCGTTAACGGTAATTGGTGAATCGTCCATGTTGTTCAGGAGTTCGATGTGCTCATTCAGTCTTATACCACCGGTGTACCTAGGAGGCAGATGAGTATCTTGGCGAGTTCGCTTCTACTCTCACGAACGCAGACGATGAGTCACAAGAACGTGGAAACTTTCTTGTGACTCAAGCTTTCAATTTAGGAAACACTGTTCGCTGTAGTCTCATGAAAACACGAAAATCTTACTGCAGAGCTCATCTATTTTTTTTTCATCATTTCAAACTACACAGAGGTTGGGTTGTAGCTCCGGCGCCGTCCCTAGTAACCCTATTTCCACTGCTGGCCACTGTCGACTCAACACAGCACACTCCCTGTTTCATACATTCACAGTCCTCTTATATTTTTTTTGTCTTGTAGACGCTGTCTAAGACTGTCTCGAGTACCCAATATCGGACAAATTACACTGGCGCACTGCACATGTTCTATGCCTATAGTCTATTACTTCTTTATTACCACGACTGTGAAAAAAACTAAATTAACAATGTTCAAGATGAACTGCCTGAAATCTTAGCCGAGTATCCGAAGATTGAGAAAATCAGCTGGAGCGCTAAGGTGGATTCGAACCCACCACGACTTTTGCTTAGCATTCAATAGGTAGGACTGAGGAGACGCTGACGTTAGCGGTGGTTATATATACCCAATGACCTGTGAGAAACGAGTCAGCGTCTAAGACACCCGCTCAGCGAGTGTTTACTCTTAACAAAATTCTACCATGTGCTGATTGGTTGGCGCATCACTACTCTACCAATCACAGATTGCTTGGAGCTCATTGGCTATGACAGATCATGTGATGTAAACACGGAAATGGACAAAGATTCCCAGGAGGCGCCATCTTTTAGCAGACCCAAGATCATCCTTTTTTTTGTACATTTCAAATATAACGCAGCATCTATCGAGTCTAAACTAAGCCAAAGTCAATCGTCCATATAAATTAAACAAAGTGGTATGTGGAGAAGCATGGTTCTCAAAGGAGGTAGAAGTCAATAATAAGAGAGATAGCCTCATCACCACACAGTAGAAAATAATTGCTCCTCAGCCATCCTCTGATGACACACAAACTTATCAAGCTTCTCTATCCCTTTGAGATGTATTTTTTCTTGTCTCAATAGACATACTTGAATTTGAACTTGAACTTATCAGGCCGTTCGAAGTGCCCTCAAATCTTAACCCATGAGGGCTGGGTCCTGGCCAGCTCAAATGGGAAGCAGCCTGAGTCAAGAGAAAGCCAAGCCTTCGCATTTTGACGGATGAGCAGAATCCTATTGTTGGGTTTGGAACCGTTGGGATCGTCCCTAGAGTGGGACGATCCTGGCACTGTACTCACCTAGTTGTGCTTGCGAGGGTTGAGCTTTGGCTCTTTGGTCCCGCCTCTCAACCGTCAATCAACTGTGTGTGTGTGTGGGGGGAGGGGATCTTGAGCGGTATGTGTTTGGAATGTTGAGAACTGATGATGTAGGCCTGACTTAAACGAAGGCGAAAAAAAATCAATTTACGAGTGTTCTGATGATCTGATTTAACACTCAAAATAATCATTGAGAACTATTATTTCTTTAAGTTTCGCGGATTATTCTTGTATAAAACCCTTGGGGACATGACTGGCGTGTGTGAAGCTAGCTGTATTATGATCTCGTGTTGTCTATTTAAACTTCCGAAACATGAAGAACTTTGGAGAGACAGATCAGAGCAGATGCTTGAGGGCAAATTGCGTCCCTCCAGAAACCTGTCAGAAACCGAAGATGAAGACAATGTCTTTGCAGAAACTTACGAAACCTGTACATCATTCCTAATCATAGGTATTTTGTTTACAGTTATTATATAGTTTATGAGCTCCGAAGCACTACGAGGTTGTTTATAACAATAGTAACCTTTTATATTGTTTATAGCAATAGTCTGAGAAAGGCATATGGCAATGAGGCTATTAATAACTTTACCTCCAGGAGCGAGGTGACCTTCGGAGATGGGTCACCACGTATGTGAGACCAGTTTTAGAAAATGCAGCTCCCGCAAGGAACAAGCGTACAAAGAAGCACAAAATGAGACAAAGAACAAACG
The DNA here is from genome assembly GCF_040958095.1 of Procambarus clarkii. Taxonomy (NCBI): domain Eukaryota; kingdom Metazoa; phylum Arthropoda; class Malacostraca; order Decapoda; family Cambaridae; genus Procambarus; species Procambarus clarkii. Next base: position 41,623,666 of record NC_091150.1, on the reverse strand, counting down.
CAGATGATTGCATCAACACTGGTCCCAGAACTGGAAGGACAAATGCACAAAGAAATACTGAAAGAACAAGACCAGAGAACACCAGGATAGTGAAGGGAGAGAGGAGACATGTTCCTGTCTTGTATGATTTCATTGGAAATTAACAACTTTGTAGCATCTAAATCTTGAGTATACATTATATAATTATAGATAATACCTATGCTATTTTTATGACTTTCTTTTAGGTAAATCTCTTAGGTAAATGTCTTTTAGGTAAAATTATTAATAAATATTAATAAAAAAAGATTAATATAATTGTTGTAAACTATCCCAAGTATAAATATATAAACATACATGAATAAAATATTATATTTTTAATTTGAATTTGAAAAGTGACCAGATGATTTAGCTAACAAGCGTATGTGAGGACATGGTTGTTCAACCTGTCCTCTTACCTGGTTGTTCAACCTGTCCTCTCACCTGGTTGTTCAACCTGTCCTCTCACCTGGTTGTTCAACCTGTCCTCTCACCTGATACGCCTCTTTTTTTTTTTAAGGACCAAACCTATCCTTTAAAAATACAACGCATTATTTAAAATAAATCATTGAAAAATTGACGTTTTCAGTGCTTCGGCCTCGGTAGGTTAGGAGGGTTGGTTGGGTTCTTACGTTTATGGTTAGGCGAAACAGATGCATTTTTTCCGTTGTGGCAAATCTACAGATCAGTCTAGTTGAGTGATATAATGAAGCATTGTAGGAAGATCTTCATCATAGGAATGAAGGAATGTAGGAATGAAATTCCTACAATCTCACTTATTGTTGGAATATGTCAAACATATAACCGAGGGAGTCAATGTATAATTCGACCAAGAACCAAGGGCTCAAGAGCTTAAGTCCGATCCGTGGATAAACACACACACACACAGAAAAAACACATAAGGAAACTGCAAAAAGTTCAGAAGTTTGTGACGAGGCTCGTCCCAGAGTTACGAGGGATGGGATATGAAGAGCGCCTGAATGAACTGAACCTGACGACACTAGAAAAAAGAAGGGAGAGGGGGGGATATAATAGGAAAGTATAAAATACTCAGGGGAATTGACAGAGTGGAAACAGAAGAAATGCTCACACGGAATACTAACAGAACAAAGGGACATGGGTAGAAGCTGGAAACTCAGATGAGTCAAAGAGATGTTAGGAAGTTTTAGTGTGAAAGTGGCAAACAAATCGAATGAGCTTAAGGAGCAGGTTGTGGAAGCAAATTTTAAAACTAGAAATGAATGGAAATAGGACAAGAGTCATATAATTAATAATATATAAAAGGAGTCATATGGCTACAAAGGCGGGATCCAAGAGTCAATGCTCGATCCAGCAGGCACAAACTACCCACCCATTCCCTAACCTCAATCCACAAATACACACACACACAAACGTCACTGACACCCCCCCCCTTCCCCGCAGCACGTAAGCCGAACAAAGCCAATGCTAACACCGGCATACGGCGTCAAACTACCTTATCCGATAATTACAGATGACGTGAGGAGTGAACTGGCCGGTGATGCCTCTAGATGGCTTTATTGACAACCTCACAGTTGGCCGGCCGACGCGGGGGCGCGCGTCCCTACTGCCTTAGTGCCTATACTGGGTAGGGGTTGATAGGACGCAAGCACTGTGATTGGTGGTGGGGGGTTTGGGCGGTAATTAGAGGCGTGCTAAATGATCCCCAGAATTATGAGGGAATGAGTTGTGTTAAAGCTTCAGCAGGCGACATTTTTAGCTTTTCCCGCCATTGAATACACACCTGGTGTTTTATGGTGTTTTTTTTTTAATCTCTGTATTGAATTCACATGTGGTGTTTTGCGCTTTTTTTATTTGTACTAAATACACAACTGGTGTTTTATGGTGTTTTTATATCTATTAAATACGCAACTGGTGTTTTATGGTGTTTTTATATCTATTAAATACACAACTGGTGTTCTATGGTGTTTTTTAATCTATGTATTGATTACACACCTGTTGTTAAATTATTTTGTTAATATCTGCACTGAATAAGCACCTGGTGTTTATGGTGATTGTGGTGATTGATAAACAATCACTGACTTTGAAAATCTACTCATTTCAGTATTGACTGTGTTATAGAGAAAGAGGGAAGAGTTGACTAAAGTGCAGTAATTTCAATGATTAATTATTTCCGATATTAAATACTATATTTAATAATTAATTAAATACTATATTTAATTTAACCCGGTTGTGCCCGGGTCTCTCAAACTCTCCCTCAACATCCCACGTATCACCCTTCTTGTTCTCTGTCCCCTCCCTTCATCCCTTTCCCATTTTTAATCCCTTTTCCCTCTTTTCCACCCCGTCTCTCTCTCTCTCTCTCTCTCTCTCTCTCTCTCTCTCTCTCTCTCTCTCTCTCTCTCTCTCTCTCTCTCTCTCTCTCTCTCTCTCTCTGTCTCTCTCTCTCTCTCTCTCTCTCTCTCTCTCTCTCTCTCTCTCTCTCTCTCTCTCTCTCTCTCTCTCTCTCTCTCTCTCTCTCTCTGTCTCTCTCTGTCTCTCTCTCTCTCTCTCTCTCTCTCTCTCTCTCTCTCTCTCTCTCTCTCTCTCTCTCTCTCTCTCTCTCTCTCTCTCTCTCTCTCTCTCTCTCTCACTACATTGATAGATGCGGTATATGTTTGGTTAAATCACATCAGAGCTTCAAAAGTGTTATTGACAATCGGAATAAGAAGAACAAGAGATGCGTCTGACGTTTCTCTCACTTTGGTCTTTGTTCTTCCGCGAGCCGTTTCTGAGGAGCGGGGGGGGGGGGGGGGGACGGGGGTTCCTCGGCGTGTGACAGACACAGCCAGACGGGTATATAAGCCGTGGGGAAGCATCAGACAGAAGGAGTGAGAAAGTGACGGGTAAAGAACGGAGATGCGGACTTGAATTCTGTGGCTTTGTGGAGGACAGGCTGAGCGTCTTGTGTTGTCGTTCCCTACTTCCAGTTGTCCACGGAAGTTACTCCAGGAGGAGAATATTGATCACATTCATCTAATACACAGCAGTAAGGCTGCCAGCATCTGTCCAGTCTTGAGATAAGTCCTTAGGGTTCTACTACCTAAAATCATCTAAGTCCTCTAATTACCAAACACAAATCTGCTATTAGATTTGTAGATTAAAACTTAAATTTGTATGATTAAAACTCTGATGTTTTGACCAGTCTAAGATAAATGTCTTTTGAAAGCAATACGGTTTTATATTAAACGAATAACTTGACTAATGCAGAACATTCCAATCATGGAATAATGATAAAGAGATCCAATATATATTGTACAGTATGGAGTGAACCGTATTAAGGCTCCGATGTCAGATGTTAGGAGTATAATCTGCCTCCTTACAGATGTTAGGAGTATAATCTACCTCCTTACTGACGTTAGGAGTATAATCTGCCTCCTTACAGATGTATAATCTACCTCCTTACAGATGTTAGGAGTATAATCTGCCTCCTTACAGATGTTAGGAGTATAATCTACCTCCTTACAGATGTTAGGAGTATAATCTGCCTCCTTACAGATGTTAGAAGTATAATCTACCTCCTTACAGATGTTAGGAGTATAATCTGCCTCCTTACAGATGTTAGGAGTATAATCTGCCTCCTTACAGATGTTAGAAGTATAATCTACCTCCTTACAGATGTTAGGAGTATAACCTGCCTCCTTACAGATGTTAGAAGTATAATCTACCTCCTTACAGATGTTAGGAGTATAATCTGCCTCCTTACAGATGTTAGGAGTATAATCTGCCTCCTTACAGATGTTAGGAGTATAATCTGCCTCCTTACAGATGTTAGAAGTATAATCTACCTCCTTACAGATGATAGGAGTATAATCTGCCTCCTTACAGATGTTAGGAGTATAATCTGCCTCCTTACAGATGTTAGAAGTATAATCTACCTCCTTACAGATGATAGGAGTATAATCTGCCTCCTTACAGATGTTAGGAGTATAATCTGCCTCCTTACAGATGTTAGGAGTATAATCTGCCTCCTTACAGATGTTAGAAGTATAATCTACCTCCTTACAGATGATAGGAGTATAATCTGCCTCCTTACAGATGTTAGGAGTATAATCTGCCTCCTTACAGATGTTAGGAGTATAATCTGCCTTCTTACTGATGTTAGGAGTATAATCTGCCTCCTTACTGATGTTAGGAGTATAATCTACCTCCTTACTGATGTTAGGAGTATAATCTGCCTCCTTACTGATGTTAGGAGTATAATCTACCTCCTTACTGATGTATAATCTGCCTCCTTACTGATGTTAGGAGTATAATCTACCTCCTTACTGATGTTAGGAGTATAATCTGCCTCCTTACTGATGTTAGGAGTATAATCTACCTCCTTACTGATGTTAGGAGTATAATCTGCCTCCTTACTGATGTTAGGAGTATAATCTACCTCCTTACTGATGTATAATCTGCCTCCTTACTGATGTTAGGAGTATAATCTACCTCCTTACTGATGTTAGGAGTATAATCTGCCTCCTTACTGATGTTAGGAGTATAATCTACCTCCTTACTGATGTATAATCTGCCTCCTTACTGATGTTAGGAGTATAATCTACCTCCTTACTGATGTTAGGAGTATAATCTGCCTCCTTACTGATGTTAGGAGTATAATCTGCCTCCTTACTGATGTTAGGAGTATAATCTACCTCCTTACTGATGTATAATCTGCCTCCTTACTGATGTTAGGAGTATAATCTACCTCCTTACTGATGTTAGGAGTATAATCTGCCTCCTTACTGATGTTAGGAGTATAATCTACCTCCTTACTGATGTATAATCTGCCTCCTTACTGATGTTAGGAGTATAATCTACCTCCTTACTGATGTTAGGAGTATAATCTGCCTCCTTACTGATGTTAGGAGTATAATCTACCTCCTTACTGATGTATAATCTGCCTTCTTACTGATGTTAGGAGTATAATCTACCTCCTTACTGATGTTAGGAGTATAATCTACCTCCTTACTGATGTTAGGAGTATAATCTACCTCCTTACTGATGTTAGGAGTATAATCTACCTCCTTACTGATGTTAGGAGTATAATCTACCTCCTTACTGATGTTAGGAGTATAATCTGCCTCCTTACTGATGTTAGGAGTATAATCTGCCTCCTTACTGATGTTAGGAGTATAATCTACCTCCTTACAGATGTCAGAAGACACTGTTTATATTTCTCAGCAGCCCACACACTCCCACACTGTCGGCACCAGCAATCTTCCCCCCACATGCCAGCCCCTGAGCTGCCGACACACAGCCTAACCTGATTACTGCCACCGCCTGAACGAGGAAGGAGCGTGAGAGAGAGAAGAACGGGCCCTCCCTCCCTCACCCACGCGCGGTCTGGGGGGGGTGACAGTGACGGGCAGAACTGTGTAACACAGAAACGAGACGAGAGACAGAAGCGAAGATCAAAATTTATCACAGTAACAAAGAAGTTATTGTAGTTCGAAGTGATGTCGTATGCAAATTATTTTGTAAAGATTGTATTGTACGGTGCGTAGGTCAAACATCCAAAACTTTTGATATTTTGAATTTCTCGACGTACATATTTTATAAGAAGTGGTCAAATGTTTGAATTCTCTGTTTATTCGTGTCATAATATAGTGCGAAAATTATCACTATATTGATTGGGAGAGGTCAACACCTCACATTGATTGGGAGAGGTCAACACCTCACATTGATTGGGAGAGGTCAACACCTCACAAAGTCTAAAATCATTTTAAATATAAATATTATTTAATCTGCTTTAATACAATGTCATCGCTTTACTAATTTGACAAATTTTATTTAAATTTACAAATTTAACTTCACTGATATAATACTAATATTAGTAATGATTTGTACACTCCGAATCTATTTCAATCGGTCAATTAATAACAATCTTAGCAAGATGATTACTAGACAACTATCCCCCCCCCCCCTCCCCATAGGACCAACACTTTTAGGGATTGGCATTTATTGGTTAAAAGGCTTTTTGCAGGTCCTTCACTTCTAATGTTTCATGAACCTTTATCATATGATAAAGATATGAACTTTATCTTAAGATAAAGATTCATATGATATGAACCTTTTTCATATGAACCTCATATGAAACCTTCCTTTTCCTGCTCTCTCTATATGTAAACATATACATACAGAGAGAGAGAGAGAGAGAGAGAGAGAGAGAGAGAGAGAGAGAGAGAGAGAGAGAGAGAGAGAGAGAGAGAGAGAGAGAGAGAGAGAGGTGTATACTGCAGCAGCAGATTTTCATTTAGACATGTTTCATTGAATGTGACTGCATATTCAGTGTTGATTACTTCCTTGTTTAGGGCTTCTATCCCTCTGACTAGTGCTCTTGAATCTTAGTTGAATTGGAAGTGTATTTCTCCAAATGTCATCTTTGTTCGAGGTAAACTAAAAGAATAATTAACTGTAGAAATTATTACACTTATTATAATTTACACAACGTTTCGAACCTACATGGTTCAGTCTCAAGTGATGGGACTGTACTGGGTGTATTGGATTTATACCGTTAGGGGGGGGGGAGGGTCATGTACATACAAAATATAAATCGGTGAAGAGTAAGTCGTAAATGGTGAAGAATAAAGCAAAAAAAAGGGTGAAGCACATATAAAGATTAATCAGGTGTAGTGGACGTGACATTTTGAGCAGTGTCGTCAACGTTGGTATAATAATAATAATAATAATAATAATAATAATAATAATAATAATAATAATAATAATAATAATAATAATAATAATAATAATAATAATAATAATAATTTATTTAGGAAAAGTACATACATAGTTGCAGAGTTACGGTAAAAACATGATGTTTGATTTAAAGATAGCCGGAACAACCGTGGACATCTTCAAGAGGAAACTAGATTGTTTCCTCCAAGGAGTGCCGGACCAACCGGGCTGTGGTGGGTATGTGGGCCTGCGGGCCGCTCCAAGCAACAGCCTGGTGGACCAAACTCTCACAAGTCAAGCCTGGCCTCGGGCCGGGCTTGGGGAGTAGAAGAACTCCCAGAACCCCATCAACCAGGTATCAACCAGGTATCAACCAGAGATAGTACATACAATACCTAAAGCCACTAGTACGCGTAGCGTTTCGAGGCAACATCTTCACGTTCCGGTCTTGTTCTTACTCTCATAGTGGGTAGAGTGAATAGTTCCGTTATTTGGGTATTTATGGTGGGTTGTTCGACTTTTATATGAATGGTCATTCACATAAAAGTGAATGGTGGTGAAGTGGTTATGGTACACCAGTGTCATAAGTAATCCAGAGCAACAAAGGTTCGAACCCTAGTCGAGTCATTGAGTTCTTTAAGTGATTTGTGACTTTAAGATAATTGTTTACTGCAAAATAGCTCTGAATATTTCTGGCAGTATTAGTAAACTAAATGCTCATGGTTTACCGCGAGCATTTTAGTAGCTACTCGTGGTTTACCACGAGTAGGTTCGTGGCACTCCTCACTCCAAGTCAGGAGTGAGGAGTGCCACGGAGGACATAGTTGGGTGCCGAGAAGCAGAGTAATTAATAACCAGTGGGCGGCTCACCTCCGCCGCCACACGCACACATACGCAAACTAGTTTTATTGGTGACAAATCATTCTTAATAGATGGTAAGCCACATGTACCCGTCTTGCTCCAAAACTGACGTTCGCCTTTCTCACCAGGGACGCAAGGTCGGTTATCCCACGTGGACTGTGATTTGTAAACCTTACGAGATCAAGATCGCTTTTAAATGCTGTTCTCTGTGGCACTCTAGGTCCAGGGCGCCTCCTGGTGGCGGCGACCACCAGCCTCCGGCGTCGATACCCGGTGCACGGGTTCGAGGTCTCGTCTATCAGCTCACAATATACTACAAGAGCGAGAAGACCACCAACTACCTCGCGAAGGACTCTCCCAGCACCAAAGGGGAAGAACTTCAAAGAAAAGAGAGCCGTCTATGAACAAATCCACCAGGGCCGTGACGAGGATTCGAACCTACGTCCGAGATCATTCCAGACGCTGCCTTAATCGACTGAGCTACGACATGGTCAAAAAAGAGTTGAAACCAGAAGTTCTACTGAACTTACTTGGATCCTGTTGTGTACTCACCTATTTGTGCTTGCGGGGGTTGAGCTTTGGCTCTTTGGTCCCGCCTCTCAACTGTCAATCAACTGGTGTACAGATTCTGTGTGTGTGGATTTCTGTGTGTAAAGAGCCGTCTATGTCTTAACACCCGAAAGGTCGCTTTCAAAATTATTAAATAATATATATACGAATATATATAAGCACCCCACTCTCACACACAGCAGAGAGGACTGAGCTCTGAGGTTGTGGTCCTAAGGGCCCGGGTTCGATTCCCAGTCGAGGTCAAGACAAATGGGCAGCGTCTCGTTCACCTGATGGGCCTGTTCATCTAGGGGTAAATAGGTATGTGAGAGTTTGACAGCTGATAAGGGCTGCTTCCTGGGAATGTGTGTGTGTGTGTGTGTGTGTGTGTGTGTGTGTGTGTGTGTGTGTGTGTGTGTGTGTGTGTGTGTGTGTGTGTGTGTGTGTGTGTGTTAGAGAGAAAACTATATGTGGTAGATATGATGTGAACAATTTTCTTTCAAGTCTTTCAAAAAAAAAGTCTTTCTTGTAAACATATGTTGTTAAATATGACCGAAAAAGTAAGATTAATAATTCTAACGCGAATTTTCTCAATATTTCTTGTTTCTTTTTTCTGTCGATGGTAATTGAAAAATCAATTCTCCAAAATTCATTTTTATTTCTAGTCTGACGCGACGCTTGAACGCGTTTCGTAATAACTTATTACATTTTCAAAGACTTTAGTTTACACACACACAACTATAACCTGAAAACACTAAACAGAGTTTTACTTATGTTAAACACTTGAACAGCTTGTCTTATATACTCGCATTTGGGTGAGGTGATATGTTGCAACAGTTTTGGACGAGGTGAACAAACTTTTGACCATCACAAGACAGAACACGGAACATTGAGTATTAATTGGATAAATGAGAGGGAAGAATGGAAATAACTTCAAAGGGTCTATTGGCCCATACTTCCTCTTGATGCTTCTATATTGGTACGGAGTCTTGTAGTGGGTAGAATATAGTTGTGCATTAATTGGCTGTTGATTGCTGGTGTTGACTTTTTGTCAAAAAGTCTATGAACATATATATGATATATATGTATATGATATATATATATATGTATATGATATATATATATATATGTATATGATATATATATATATATGTATATGATATATATATATATATATATATATATATATATATATATATATATATATATATATATATATATATATATATATATATATATATATATATATCCGTCCATGCGTCACCAAGTAAAGCATTCGAGTATATATTTGCTTACGTGTCAGGTAAGGTGTGTAGTGTGAGCTCATAAAGTTCACGCAGGGCTTAAGATTTAAAAAATTATATATATAAATATAAACAGCGAGAGCGTCAGCATTAGAGCGGGCCGCCCGGTAATGAGAGGCTCCACGTCTGAACTCTCGTGACACGCTATGACACTCTCTGCTGTAAAAACACACGCTAACCTGCTCTAGTAGGTTTCGTCATTAATTCCTCGCGTCAAACACCGTATTTATATCGTTCCAGCATTCTTACCAAGCAAAACACGTTTATGTAGACGAGGAGTCACAATAACGTGGCTGAAATATGTTGACCAAACCACACACTAATAGTGAATGGACGACGACGTTTCGGTCTGTCCTGGACCATTCTCAAGTCGATTGTGCCACATAACTGACTTGAGAATGGTCCAGGAAGGACCGATACGTCGTCGTCCCTTCACTTCCTAGTGTGTGGTTTGGTCACTATAAAACACACTTCCTTCTGGTAAAAACTAAATAAACTACAAAAAAAAAAAATACACAGCTTTGTTTGGATCTAATGGAATGTTGGTGTTTGTTGTCGTTTGTAATCTGGGCCACAGGGGCTAACAACACTGCAAACCAGGCATGACAGGACGGATCTCATCGAAACCTTTAAAATACAGAACAATTTGGAGGATGTCGATCCGGACAATTTCTTCAAAAGGTCAGATGTAACATGAACGAGGAGTAACAGGTTCAAGCTCAACAAGCCACAATGTAAGACAGAAAACTTGAGATGCGTTCTCACCCATAGGGTTGTAAACCCGTGGAACCGCCTACCCGCCGAGGCCTTAAACGCCAAAACTCTGCTGGGGCTTAAAATACAGCTGGTAAAAGATCATCAAGGCAAATTGGGGGGAAAGGGGGCCTTTGACAAGCCGCCGGCTTCCTGTCCTCATCGAGGCCACTCGTATTAGTGGCCCTCAGGTAAATTCAGGAATTCCTGTATGCCCAACAGTGATATGTGCTGTACACAGTAACGTTTTGTAAACAGTCACCTGATTGATGAACAGCAGTATACACTCGGAAACTATACATTCACACTTACTATATATATGTGTACATATATATATATATATATATATATATATATATATATATATATATATATATATATATATATATATATATATATATATATATATATATGCACAAATCCATGTACTCCCCAACGTTATATGTCCACGCAACGATAAATACACAGGTACGCAACAAGGGCAGATATACAGAAAAAGTGCATTCATAACAATGGTATATAAACAACAACGGTATACATGCAGCTACAGTATATACACAACAATAGTATATATATACAACTACTGATTGCAAAGCTCCAGGTACCTCATGCCGACGGGTCTGAAAGGTCTGATAACTGGACATTCGGTGATGTAGTGTGGGAGATCATGCCGCAGTTCCTGCTCACAGAGTTTACACCTGGAGTGCTCAGGATTGGGAGATCCGTCACCTGTAGCCACCTGCCACAGATAACGGTAACCCAACCTGATCCTGGCAACCACTGTGTCGCACAGTCTGGTGGACGTTTTGTGCTGCCCATAAATATAGGTTTTGGATCTGAACACATCATAGCATTTTATATTGGTGCTTTCAGGTCGTTGGGAGTCAGTAATTGTCCAATCTTCTATTGGACCTGAGTGTTTGGAAGAAAATAGTTTTGACAACAGAGATTGTCTACAACAACCTAGGTCTAATTCTACCTCATCCATGAAGGAGATTTCAGTGATCATATAGTGATCACAGTGATCATATAGTGATCACAGTGATCATATAGTGATCACAGTGATCATATGAACCGGATTCAGTGAGCAGGTTCAGTATAACCTGCTCACTGAATACTCCTTTTTGTTATCAACAAATCTAGGTACATCTGCAGTTGTGCAGCTGCCCTAGACTATAAGAAGGGGAGTACAGAGTGTGTCAAAAAGTGATGCTTAAAATCCCAATCACCAAGTCACAGCCCCGCTCCTGTGCCAGGTTAGTCCACTACGGGCTCACCATAGTCCGTGCTACTTGGAACTTTTTCTTCTAAGTAGCTGACTCTAAAATAACAACACCAGCCCTATCACCCAGGATGGTTAGCCATACAGGGCCATGTGATCAGTAGTCTGCACTGGCAAATTCTGGGTGCATTATGATGATATCCTCAATAAAACGAGAGTTAAGAAGAAATTACAAAGCTCCAGGGTACCTCATACCGGAGGATCTAAATGATTTAATAACTGGGCATTCTTCTTTCTATCATTAACACTTTTTTTTTGAGATATATACAAGAGTTGTTACATTCTTGTACAGCCACTAGTACGCGTAGCGTTTCGGGCAAGTCCTTAATCCTATGGTCCCTGGAATACGATCCCCTGCCGCGAAGAATCGTTTTTTCATCCAAGTACACATTTTACTGTTGCGTTAAACAGAGGCTACAGTTAAGGAATTGCGCCCAGTAAATCCTCCCCGGCCAGGATACGAACCCATGACATAGCGCTCGCGGAACGCCAGGCGAGTGTCTTACCACTAATACACCACGGAGACTGCATATTTAGGTACATCTGCATTTGTGCAGCTACCCCTAGACTATATAAAAGGGAGTACAGTATGTCAAAAAGTACCTACTTAAAAGTATTTTACAGTATAATAATACTTTATAAAAGTATAATACTTTTTTACCGTATTTAAAAAAAAGTATCAACATATACCTATTTGATATTCCAAGAGTGCGCCTTAAGTGGTAGAGGACCCAATACCCATCCAAAAGGTGGTAGCGAACCCCATATCCATCCAACAGGTGGTAATGGACCCATACCTATCGAAAAGGTAGTAGTGGACCCCATACCTCTCCTTTTGGGTGGTAGTGGAGCCCATAAACAACGTGTGACTTGTTGTGGACCCTATACCCATTCTATTTGCAGCAGTGTATCCCAAAGACATTCCAACGTAACATCGTTTTCTGTTGACAGTCCTACAATTCATTCTCTTTCAATTTTCAAAGCACACACTATTGTATATAATATTGATTGGCGAAAGCACTATTATCATATGTAATAATTAAGATTCCTCAAAATCAAAATTACGAGCCATCAATAGAATGTAGCTGATCCATGATACTCGAATAGCATAGAAAATAGTACGTAGATTTCACATCAGAAGTGGTACTGGAAAAATACAATTATCATAAAAATTGGAGCAATCCGACTATTCTTCATGATAGTAGACGCAGTTTGCATGAACCGACTATTCTACTGTTTACGGCGATGGGACGGGTACTACGGGACATATCATGGTACGTGAGGAAGGGTTGGCACCTGGTGATAGGTAATAACTAGAAATCTACCACAGAGGAACTATGAACAATAGCAGCATAGGAACTATAAGCTTTTAATTACATATGGTAGTAACTAAGTGATTGTAACCTATCCACCACTGCCCACAGGATGGTGGGGGTCGGTGTGCAGGACAAACATAAAAATTATGACACTAGCTCTCCACATATGTCAGTTGCTGAATTTAGAAACTGTACTTTTGGTCGATCTCGAACCCATTGATGATTTGACGACGTATATTGAATTTTGTAACTAGCTCGTCAAAATTGTAACTTGCTTAGCTAAATAAATTGTGGAGTTCCGTCCCTGAGCCCATTATATGTGCCTCTGTAACCCTTTCGAATATAACATGGCATTTAGTGTTCATAATAAATACTACGCACTCAAATTTGGAATAAATGCATTGAATTTCCCCAAAAGGAAAACAAACGCCTAAGAACTGAGAACTCTCGGAACTGGAAAAATAAAATGTGCACACCTGTCTTACCTGAGGTGAATGGCCAATAGCGAGCAACTCCCACGCTTTGACACTGTTTAATTAACACCGTAGAGACAAGTGCACTTCACACTCGTCATAGACAAAAGACTGGTCAAATTTCACTAATTTCATACAAATACCGAGTTTCTATATGACAGCAAGTTGCTTTGAACTTACACACGCGTCGGTGACAAGTTAAAATCTCTTTTATGCAGTTAAGCGGCGAGATTTGATTGCCTTGCCCTTGTAGAACGATTTGAAAAATATGTGAACATTTTGTTCATTCGAAGCAATATTCCAAACAACTGCATTTGTGGTTATATATTTTTGTTTTATTTATATATACAAGCGTTCTTATATTCTTGTATATAGCCACTAGCACGCGTAGCGTTTCTGGCAAGTCTTTAATCCTAATATTCCTCGAAATACGACCCCGCCGAATTGTTTAACAAGCAGGTACCCATTTTACTGTTGGGTAAACAGAGGCTACAGTTAAGGATTGACGCCCAGTAAATCCTCCCCGATACCAATCGACAAATTTGTCAATTTCTTTCTTTATTATGCACCTATACCCATCCTGTGGGCGGTGGTATAAAGGATTACAGAGGCACATAATCGGTTCAGGAACTGAACCCTCTAGTTCGTTTAGCTAAGCAAATAACAATTTTTGACGCTAGTTACAAAATTTTTAATGTTATATATATACATGTACACATTCTCATACATACATGCACATATATATATATATATATATATATATATATATATATATATATATATATATATATATATATATATATATATATATATATATATATATATATATATACGTATACATATATACATACACATACATATTTAATCACCCACACAAATACACACACATCAATAATCTTTTGTGAAGCTCTCGCGAAATGCATGATGAGTTATGTTGACTCGGGCTTGAACTAATCCTTCCTGATCCAGATATTGAGCGTATAAAGAAATTAATGAATAAATAAAAGTACAAATTAACACCTGAATAGGAAGAAACAATTAAATAGATCGATGCGATGAAATTGGGCAGGTTATAACAAGGAGGTATAACTAAGAGGTTAAGCCAAGCTAACTGTGAACATCTAATTATACAAGTCTATTAAATCATATAGTAAGCATAAAAGTTGAAGTAAAAATATTATTATTATTATTATTATTAATTGTTCGGTGGCACATTCGGATTCGGATTCGGAAATTTGTTTTTTAAGGCTACTTACTAATTTTTTCATATTTTATAGTAATTTATACAATAAAGTTATGAGTATTTAGACACAAAAATACTACAGAAATAATTATTTTGTTTGCCTATAAATAATTTTGCACGAAAGAATACAACAAATATATTTGTATCAAGGTCCTCTGCCCCCACGCCATGGGTTGAGGGACTATCAGGAGAAAGCGCCAAGCCATTACGACTATATAGCACTGGGAATGGGTCAGGATAAGGATGGGACGGGGGAAAGGAACGGTGTTGAACCACTGATCCTTCACAGGATGCAACCCCATAAAAGTTGCCTAACTCCCGGGTGCAAATTTACTGCTAGGTGAACCATGTCCCTAGGTGAAAGACAATGTGCTAGATCATTTCTGTCCCTTTCTGTAGCCCAGGCTGGTCTTGCTCAATGACCTATAGCCAGCAAAATGCACTTATAGTTCTCGGTCAGCATAACTTAAACTTATGCAGTCACCCTTAAAACTGGCCTTGAAGTTTTCATTTATAATGGTTAATGGTAGTCTCCGAGTCCCAGAATTGGGTGTTCACTACCCGAGATCAAGTAATTGTTATAATTATAAGATGTGGAGGCTAGTTGTAAATGTTTATTTAAAAATCCCCGCTGAGGTCTCATTAAGACCATTTGCGTAGTTTGGAATCCCTCTTTTGCGCTACCGCTCACAGTATGAGTTCACAATTAACTAGCCGCCGCCGGCGACACCAATCAGACCAAACCAGGCTAGGAAAGCCCAGTGTTGCGCAAATCTATAACAATGTCTGTCTGTGTTTGCTGTCTATTCAAAGTTGGAGGCCAAACGCGTGGGGCTGGCCTCACCCAAATTTTTAAGGGAAATGGCCTGGGTACGGAACAGACATAGGCTTGTCAGGGTAGGCCTAAGTTAAATGATATAAGAATTATTATTAATTGTTCACCACCCCAATTGTTCATGCAAAGGAACAAAGGAAACCGCCCCCTCCCTCCCATCAGATTCTCGCGGATTAAATCCTGGTGAAGTGTGAAATATTGGTGGAGATGACCGGAGACTTTTTCAGCATCAGAAAAATTTATATCCTTAAAAGGCACATAAAAGTGGTTTCATTGCTCCTCAATATTATTTTTTATGAAAAGGGAAAGGGCTAAGCAGGTGGGGAAATGGAGGAAGAATTGGGGAGAGGTGGGGATGAGGGAGGGAGGAAGAGGGGAAGGGCAAGAGGGGGGGAGGGCAAGAGGGGGGAGGGTCTGGAGAGTGGAGGAATGGGAGGGACAGCGAAGACGAGGGTAGGAGGGGGAGTGGGAAGGACGTAGATTGATTAGTAGATGGATGGATAGAGCTGGATATGTGTAGATGGATGGATAAACAGATACTGATGGATAGATAAATATATCTTAAATCCAAGAATAAACAATATCCAAATCAGTAACAAAGTAGATGGTAAATTCCTTGGTGTCCTCATCGATAATAAGCTGAATTTCCAGGGAACGCATTCTAAATATAGCAACAATGTTTCTAAAACTGTTGGCAATTCTTTCTAAGATATCATGTACCTTGCTCTGCCCTGGTGACACACTATTACTCTTATCTATCCTTATCTCAATTATGGTATTTGTGCTTGGAGTTCTACTACCCAAAATCATCTACGTCCTCTAATTACTCAACACAAAGCTGCTATTAGAACAATAACAAACTCTGGCCCCAGACAGCACTCGGTACCCTTACTTAAATCTTTGAATATGTTAGATATTAAGTCACTGCACATCCTCTCAAGTGTACTCTATATATATATATATATTTAAAAACTCTGAACTGTCATGCCAATCCTGACCTTAAACGCTTCCTAGAATGTTGCAACAGAACCCATGGGCACCACACCAGAAACGAATACCTATTTGATATTCTAAGAGTGCGCCTTAACCAAACTAGAAATGCTCTACAAATCAAGGGACCCAGAACGTGGAATGACCTTTCCAATCATGTCAAAGACTGTAGACTGAAAAATGCATTTTAACCAATGCACTGCACTACCAACTAAATTGCCATTATGTAATTTTTATACTATAGTGGTACCATCTTTGATGCAACTGTGGGGGACCCATAGCTTCAGAGAAGAGAATAAAAGGTATTCAGAGAATACCTTACAGATCCTCCCTGAGCACTCAAGTATTTTCTGTTCCTACCACCGTTACTTTTTTGTATCATTTTATACAATGTGGTTTAATTAATTTTATTACATTGTGTTACAGTTTACAGAAACACACACACACACAGCAATCATTATTCAAAAACCTCATCCAGCTCTGCAGTGGTGGTTATCTTCTTGAGGTTATCTTGAGATGATTTCAGGGCTTTTAGTGTCCCCGTGGCCCGGTCCTCAACCAGGCCTCCACCCCCAGGAAGCAGCCCGTGACAGCTGACTAACAACCAGGTACCTATTTTACTGCTAGGTAACAGGGGCATAGGGTGAAAGAAACTTTGCCTATTTGTTTCTGCCTCGTGCGGGAATCGAACCCGCGCCACAGAATTACGAGTTCTGCGCGCTATCCACCAGGCTACTAGGCCCCTGCCCGTGCATACCCAAAATACTACTTTGCAGAGGTGGAGTGCGTGCCCAAGATACAGCTTTGCAGGAGTGAAGTGTGTGCCCAAGATACAGCTCTGCAGAGGTGAAGTGTGTACCAAAGATACAGCTCTACAGAGGTGGAGTGCATGCCAAAGATACAGCTGGCTTTTCCCCTCTGGATTGCAACACTTGTATAAATGTAGGTTTTTAAAGGCCATATGAAACAAATATTTTTTTAATTTAAATGCTTTATAAAATATTTTCCAACAACGTGTAATAGTTTTATTATTGAGAAATGTTAGTGTTTTGAACTGTCTTTTTTAGCAAGATTTTCTTGAAGGATGCTTTCATCAACCAATGATGATATACTACTCTACTGTATATACTACTGTATATACCAGTAGTTTTAATATATTTAATAAAATATAACTTTTCTTACAGGATCATAATGAGTATCAAAATACAGTAATAATGTACTTTAATTTTAGTTTTTCCAGCAATATACTACTACCTGTATTAATTAATGCCGTATGGTGCCGAATATAAGCTGATCATGCATCAGTAATCTTACCGTCCTAATAATTGGTTGCCAAACATCGATATCACTTATGTCAATTAGGTACAATTTGTCAATTGGAAACTTTCAATCGAAGATAACACTCCTCCTTGGGCAGCAAACATGCATTTTTATTTATTTTGCAATCAGTTTCATTATTTTAGATATGACACATCATTGCAGTTTTTCTCTACACAATTCAAAATGGCTGCATATGACCTTTAATTACAAGTTAAAAACTAGTTTATACACATATCAAATACAACTATCTGTATACAGTGGTGCCTTTGTTTACGATCGTAATCCACTCCCAGAGACGCGTCGTCAACCAAAACTAAACTTCCCACAAGAAATAATTTAAATTGAATTAATCGATTCCACACCCCCAAAATTATTAACTTAAAGATACATTTTATACCGAATAACACTCATTTTGTACTAGCTACAATACAGTATATCTTACCTTGAATGAGGACTCTCGTTGGCGTATGGAAGACAGTGAGGAGGAGAGGTATTAGTGTTTAGAAGGGAAGTCCCCTTCCATTATAACAGCAGTGATGACATTGCTGCGGTACTCTCTCACATTTTGCAGGCATACCACTAGGACCTACTTGGTTGTGGCTCACTGCTTGCATGCCTTACTAAGAATCTGTCTAAAGACACTTGTTTTTCCCTACATTTTAACACTTCTGTAGCAAGACATCACACTTATTCACTAAGAGTATTCTCTTGTTTTTACTGTAGCGTCTTTCTCACAACTATCTTCTTAGGTTGAACTTTACCACTGACTTTCTTGGGACCCATGGCATGATATATAATAAGAACTTTAATGTTAGAGCAAAAAAGCAGGTAAACAATGAAATTCTTCACAAAGAATTCAAGAGCGGTCATCACCACGAGCAATAGACTAGTAAACAAACCGAGTGTGCCTCGCCCCCAGCACTACGCGCTCGTTCGACCCATACGCGTACGTACAGACATCTTCCAAGTAAACTGTTGTGTACCAATTCTAATTTTACGATGAATTTGACGTGTTCCAAAAAATTTGTCTTCTTAAGCAGTCGTCAACCGAGGTTCCACTAGTATTTTCTGTATACTGTGCATTACAATATAAATTATATTATATTCAGCATATGTGCTCATTATTTTCTTAATTTGTTACAATGCATGCTGTATGCATTTTATAATTTTTCACCTTGATTTAGATGTTATCTTACTAAACATGTGCATTATAGTTTTCTTCGCAATTTTTTAACAAGTAATATTTTATTGACTATATCAGCAATTCAGATGTACAGTAGTTAAAGTAATCATTAAAATGCATAATTTGTATTTGAAAATTACAGGAAACACATTTTAAATTTGTGATACAGAGATTGATACAACAATTATATCATGTTGACAAATATATTTACAGCTGCAACACCACTATTTTACATTACAAATAATATATTACTGCACTGGCACAATGCTTTCTCAAAGATATCACTACGTACACAGCAAGAGAAAAAATTATTAAAGACAAATAAAGCTGTGAAGAAGCATTTAATCTCTCTTTAAACTATTATTTTCCATTTGTGCATGTATCCAAATGTGTGTATCCAACCAGTCCTCATACTGAGCCTACTACATATTTTATGCTATCTACCTCAACATACAAATTGCAGTGGTTTCGGGAAATTAGAAACACTGCAATATTGATGCTTCCTGAGCCTAATGAGCATTGCTCTGGTAGGTTAGGTGGGATGCCTAAGGTTTAACATTTTTAGTTAGGCTAAATCACTTCAGTTTTGTTTGGAGCAAAAATTAGTGAATGGGCTCAAGTATCAACCATTCATTCCTCTAGTGAGATACATAATCATCATCATCAGATTCTGAATATATTTACAGTACATTAATCCTTTAATGTTTGTGATGCACACAGTAGCCACTTGCGCAAAATGCCAGAATGTTCCGATGACGACTGTAGTCATTTTCAGTGTCATGTCAGCTAACTCGCCTTTTTGTTATTTTATTTTGCTTTTATTTCATTTCTGAAAACCCCATCATAAATTACAACTCTTTAGCTTGAAAAATGATACCAAATTGAACACTTTACCATGCACAGTAACTTCGCAGTATACAATGGAAATCAAATTTGACCAAGTGATTTGTGCTTGGCCCAAGACACTGGTAGCACCCAAAATTGGTAAAGTGTGTCAAAAAGTTAAAGGGTCTTCATGTCTTCAGAGTGTAACTCGATAGTTAAAAGTATTTTTATCCAAGCTAATGAAAAAATTTAGTTTACAAATTTAAGCATACAGTACTTTCTCAAATCTTGGTATCTACTATAGAAAATAAAATAGTTAAGAAGATAATGTAGTCCCAATATTTCTAAATATTACATAAAATACTGCTGTAAATATTATGTTCTTGTTTGCTTCTTGCAAACTGCTTGCTATATAATGCAATATATAGCCAATATATTGTATTATATGTACAGTATACAAAACATAGCCTATTGTTTACATTCAGCTTCTATTGCATCTCGTCTACTCCCTTGCCCGTGTGCTACGCTGGTATTTAGCAGCTGTAGCTACAAATATTGGCTAGCCTGACACTGTTCTAATGTAAGAATGTATTTAATTTTCATAACCAAGTACCACTTTCAGCTATTACCTTTGCTTTTGTATTATTTCAGATATTTAGTGAAAGAAGCAAAGCTTTATGCTCGGTCATGGATACTGAATAATTTCAACCCAGTTATTAGTGTTGGGTTACTTATCTTCAGGAATTAAGATCCTTATATTTAAATAAAAAAAATATCTTGGGGATTGTAGACTATTAATAGAAAGCCTTATTTAAGGTTTACAATTTAATATAAATATATGAATAAAGTTTGCTACATATGTGATTATGTAATTCAGGCTATTTCAGTGGTGACCACTTATCATATGGTGATAATATTAACCCTCTGGGATTTTATCTAAATTCACAAGATTCCAAATGATGTCGTATCCCCCTCAATCATATAAATTCCAGTATTGATAGAATTTAGCAGGTAATAAAAATATGTAACATACTGAATTCCTCCAACTCCTCCCATCTCTCTTTTAAACAAGCAGAAAACTTTTGTGCTGCTTTTCCTGTTAAAGGCAGTAAGGCTTCAATTCATTGACAATAAATACATTTTACTGTATAAAGTGGACACTCGGATGCTTGTTACACGTCATCTGCCATGTGATTAAAAAACAACAATTCATGTATCAATTAACATTGGAGTTAGAGTTAAAATACTAAAAAAATATGAAATTACTATAATCACAATTAAGATCGCTTATAAAAATATAATTTTAAGGTTATCATACATAAATTGCGGGTATGTAAATGACACATGTAGATGAAACTTGAGATGCATGCTCATTACTACATATGCATTTGTGTATGACTAATATGTCTAACCTTTAATAACATGGAAGTTAATAAATTTCCAAAGTACCATGTTTCAAAAAGTCAAGACAATACATTAGAAGTACAATAACTGGTGAAAGGGCATGTCGTCACCAGTAATTCTCAGGTGCGGAATGAGGACTTGTACCATTAGATAATTGTGCAAAACACAGATGTGTTCCTTGTCCAAGTAAGGTTGTCAGATCAAGTAAACAAACCCTGCCAACCTTAGTCTTGTTAACATTTCCCACCATATGACCTAGGCAGTCTCGACACTTTCAAATACACATCCAAATTTAGCACCCAATATATTAAAGACACCAGTTGAAGAGTGATTTATATATGGTGAGCTATAAAAAATATCTACAAAAACCTAAATGTCTATTTAATAAAGATGGATTAACCCCAATATATTAATACTCATAATTCAAGTTATAGATTTTGTATTTTATGTCTTTAGGCATTCGAGTTAAAAACTAATGACAATGCTCAGTGATGTCTACCACTACCGATTTACGCCATCCGAAGAGGAAATAGCCCACTCCTGCACCAAAGATAACAGCCAGACACAGCCACACATTATACGTCATGAATATCAGCATAAGCAAATAGCTTATAATCATCTGAAGTACATGCAACAATGTCTGGACCCCATGGTCCACGCTCAGCATGTTCACACTGTGGGGGAAAAAAAAAATAACATTAACAAAAAATTTATATACTGTACATTAGATAAAAATCTTTGACCAACTTATACCACACACAAAATGGTATCAGTTTAAACTACAATTCAGTCACATTATGAGAAAGATGTTGGCAAATGATCAAGTAATCAGGCTACACTAAAGAACAGCCCAGAGGAAAGATAAGTGTATGGAAGAACTCTAAAGAAGCTTCTGGGAAGTTTTCAAGCTGGAACCAGCTTATTTCGATTCTTAACAGTAAATAGATAACCAGGAGTGTCGCAACTGTTGTGGGTTGCATCCTACGGAGGGTCAGCAGTTCTCCCAAGGGCACCTCGACAAGTCCCTGGGAACAGGCTTCCTGTCTCCAGCAATGAGAAACCTAATAAAACTAACTATTGCTAAAGAAAAAAAAGCAAACAAAAATGCACCTGGGAGATCAACGAGTCAAAGACAACATGTGAAAATAGAGGAAGAGATTAGAGAGCAAATTTTCACAAAGAAAATTATGCAAAATACAAGAAAATTAATTATAATTTTTGGATTAAGAGAAGGAAATACAGTATAGTCTAATAGTGTCATTGTACATTACTTTTATGTTCCTTGCACACACATTCTTTTGAATAAAGATTATTATTATTATTACTAATTATTAGCACACTGAAATTACACTAACATGATATATATCGATGAGAAAATCCACTAGGACTATATGTGGGCGCGAACCTACGACTCCGGCATTGCCAGTCGCATACTCTACCACTAGACCACCACAAGTCATACAAAACCGGATTTTTAATGAAATCCAGTAGTGATTTTCGATAGAAATTACTGAAACTGTGTGATTTCAGTAGAAATCCGGTTGTATGACTTGTGGTGGTCTAATGGTAGAGTATGCGACTGGCAATGCCGGGGTCGTAGGTTCGTGCCCACATATAGTCCTAGTGGATCTGGATCATCATCAAAAGGGACAAAGGAGAGGAGAAGAACTTTATAAATGTTAAGTGCAGCTAAATGCCTATTAGAGAGAATGTGACTGACTATAGAACAAATAGCAGGTATGATAGTTAATTCCTAGTGTCAGGGACAGGAACCCTGTACTTATGCTTAGTGAGTGTACCATTTACTGACCCTTGGCAGTAAATGGTCACCAGAGGATCACATCAAAAGTATATAGTCAAAATAGCCTTCAAGTACATGCATGAAAAAATGCTTACAAATATTTCATGACATGCAAAACCCAACTTAGATTATTAAGCAGTTTTTTAATACCCATGCCAAAAAACAAATAGAAAAGGTCTAAAGACATGCTACTAAATGGCTCCTGGATTAAAAGAAGTGAAAGAAATTTTCTTCACAGACTTCACAGGACACTAAACTCCTTATTGACTATTTTGAGTGTCTAGTCTTTTTCTGCTGGTTTTCTGTTTTTTTCAGTCCAGTGATTACCTCCCTGAGGAACTCCAGGGCCTCACCAATGTTTTTAACTACCACAAGGTAGATAAACTGACAGGCAAAGTGTAGCTTCTTGGTCTTTAATCTGTTGCTTCTTATTTGTGTTACATCTGACCTTTTTAAAAAAAAAAAATTTGGATTGATATTCTCCAAACTGTTCAGTATATTAAAAGTTTCAAGGAGATCAGCCTTGTCACGTTCAGCTTGAAGTGTTGGTACAAGTTCGAAACTGTTCCTGGTATAATAGTCAACTCAGTTCAGGGATGATTTTTGTCCCCCGAGTTGGATATAATAATTCAATCGGGGCATACCGGAGATTGAATAGCTAAGTTTTCCTTGAAGTGAAAGGTACACTTGATTATTCCTAGGTTTTTTATTTTTATTTTTTTCAACCATCTCTACCTGCTGTGCAACTTTCAGTGATTGGTAGACTGAGTGAGTCCAAGGCCCTTTTCTTCATCAATTTGTTACAAGGTAGTGTTGTTGATTTCATAATTGTGACATGCATTGTTATGCTGCACATGCAAGGTCTTGCATTTTTTCTATAATAAAAGCATTTGCCCATCTTTTTACCATTTGACACAAATAAGTGTTTAGTATGCGCAAAGAGGTGAACCATTAAACCATAGACAAATTCCCTACCCTGGCAATGGTCATGATGGAAAAAACTAGCCAAAACACTTAAATTACCGACCACTGCAGAGTACGAGAAATGACTGGTTAGTCACTAATGATAGCTTAAAAGTGCTAATTAGCTTTCATTGTGTTGCTATTTTGCACTTTGTTGGTGTTCTGTACATAACTATGGACTGTAATGGGTTGGTGCCTCAGTGTAGTCTTGAGGTAGACTTGCAACTGTCTCCCTTAACTCCCTTGGTCTTGACGAGACCAATTTTATCCTTGATAAGACCAATTTGGGGAAACGAGCCTTGAATTGCAAAATTGTCCTGGTCCAAATGATTCCCGTCTTGTGGAAATTTCCATGGGGCCTTTGCTCAGAATCATGCAAGAAAAAATATAACTACAATATGTCATCATTCCGTTAAGTCATCTCTCAGATGATGACTAGAGAGTTTAAATGTCATGCATGAAATAGGTTAACTTATTAAACTAAATACAGCAGGAAAATAAATATTAATGTTACCAAAGATGTTAATGTTATGAATAATCAATTATTATTCATACCCAAACTTAAATTTAGCAGTTTTAAAAAATTAACCTGGGAAATATAAAGGCATGAAAAAATGAAAAGTTAAAAAATTGGATTTAAATTTAAATCATAATGGGACTGCAATTTTAGTAGGAAATATTTAGGAAATCTACTGGTTCTAGGAAAGTGTTTACAGATTTGATGACGTTGCCACTTACTCAGTTACTTGGTTTGCAAGACAGTCAACAAAGGGGTACACTGCCCAGTTCAAAATTAATTTATGGTTAAATAGTATTAAAGCACTTTGCCCTTAATTAAAGTGCAGTTATAGCAATATGTTTATTCACTGGGCAATATAGTCCTCATCAATGCACTGATTATTGTTTGGTTTTTATACATGATGCTAATATAAATACAAGAGTTGTATATGAATACAGCGATTGCTTACTATGCAAATGAGATTATTAAAATGTTACTATGTCAATGTTGAAATAGTCATGGAATAAAATTATTATAATTAAATTATTTATATACCAATTATGTTCATATGGTTTTCACAACTATATGATTGTAATGAAGTACTGTATACCGAAAGAATAACAGAACTGCAGATGGCCTATTGGTCCATACAAGGCAGCTATTTACACCTAACTTAAGAACAACAGAAACTGCAGAAGGCACTCATTGTGCCTTCTGCACAATGCATGTGTATAATAATAATAATGCATGTTTATAACAAGCAAAACCAAAAACACACACACACATTGTAGCCCTAATACATTATCCTTATAGTTAGTAATGTACTTCATCCATGTTTTTGGAAATTACTCAGACAAATCTAGTAATTCAGAACAAATAATATAGTAAATGAAGTATAAAAGTGATTGGGTAAAACATCAACACTAGAGTCACCTGCCACATGCAACTGTACCAGTAAGTCTCGTGTATGGCGTTGACAACTGCTGGCTGAGCTTGCCAAAACTTTGCAACATTTTACAGCTTACCAAACAAGTAAAAATTTAGATATTTAGTTTATTTCCATTTTCTCTACATTTTGCATCCAAATTAATCATTCTATAAGGAGAATATTTTTTCTGTAATTTTCTTATTTTCTGTGCATGGGCAGACATGAGTGATTCTCCATAGCTGCACTTTAGTGATTAAGATTCAAATCAATGTGAAGTGGCATCCTCATTATATAATCCAAAAACAAAGCAATAGGGAAAAAGAAGCCAAAATCAAGAGGTATACCTTACCAGGAAAACTTAATACTAAATTAATCAAAATAATAAAACCCAAAATCCAAAACTAAACACAGTACTTACGTGGGAGGCATAATGATCTGCTCCATATACCTACAGCAGCAAGATAAGGACAAATTTAAAATTATTAAACATACAAAACACAAACAAAAGAAGAAAGCTTAGTGAATCAACACTTTCTACAGTAACATGTTTACATGTATTACACATTACACATCCCTCACCAAATGTGTAACATTACCAATGTCACCAGAGTCTGAACAGCCCACTCCTCTTGGCACTAATCAACAACCCTATACAGTACTGTACAATCACACTTTCTTTCCAAGTGCTGTTTCCAACATACAGACAACTTGTGCTACTACATACAACAATATGAAGATATCTATAATTTATATGTTTTAAAGACCTGAAAGTTTTCACACTTTCTTTCCGAGTGCTGTTTCCAACATACGGATAACTTGTGCTACTACATACAATAATATGAAGATATCTATAATTTATATGTTTTAAACACCTGAAAGTTTTATGTCTAAATGAGTATTTACAATTAATCAAAGGAATTTCTCATTTTAATTGGTCATAACTTAGGTGGACAAATTTTTTTTATTTCTTGTGTAAATAAATGAGAATATGTGTGTAAATAAAGAGCACTATTACCAGGTATATAAGAGATGGATGCACTGTGCTAACCATCAACAAACTCAGTTAAAAGGAAAATATATATGCTACATTAATTTAAATATCTAAGCAAATGAAACCGAGGCGAGTTTACATTAAGAAGAATGTAACGTTGTATGGTGTAACACAAAACATCTACAACTACAGTACTACACGGATACTAATGACAGTCCTTACGTTTGTTACACAACCCTTCAAAACACTGAATCACTTCAAAAGATCTTTGAAGGGTAGAATCTCTCTCTCAAGGAAACTAATAGCACTACTGTATATAATTTTCTGATATTAATGTGCAAGTTATATTACTACAATACCATTATAAAATACTGCAAAATGAACAGTTTAATTAGGAAGCACATTTTTTAACAAGACAAAATACCAGCCACTGACTTTAACCAGTCACAAATGAACATTCAAGAACCAATAACTGATTCGAATCATGTTATTTTATTTACACAAAAGTAATTAATACACAATGAACTTACTGTGTTGCTTTATTTTCTCCAGTGATATTCCCTTTGTGGATATTGCCACAGTACTGCACTGCTGCTATAGCCCTTCGGAACAGATGTTCTCTGCAAAATAGGTTCAAGATTTACTCAAGATTACAATAACAGTAAATGGCAATAAAAAAAAAGCAATTACAATTACATTGCCTAATTTACCTAATTGACTAAGTACAAAAAAAAATTCAGGCTACAATTTGAACAGATTATTTATTCAACTGTATAAAATGCCCAGAAAATTACTATAATTGTTTTCCATTTTATTGTACAGTGCTATTTTTAATTTGTACCGCTATTTACAAATTTTTCGGGTTACGAGCTCAATTTCTTTGTAAAATTCGATTCGGTTTACGAGCTTTGCCTTGAATTGCGAGTTTGTTGATACAAGTGGGTCGACCGAGCAAGTGGCTCCTGGTGGAACGGGCGACCGCGCCCCAGTTTAACAGTGCCTCCCACGTAGTGACAATGGCACTTTAATTCTTTTTAAAGAATTTCATTGTTTTAAGCTTGTTTGGTTTCTAAACATAAAAGTAATTATTATATACCACACCATGGGTCCCAAGAAAGTCAGTGGTAAGGTTCAACCTAAGAAAACACACGTGAGGATGACCATAGAGGAAAAACAAGTCTATAGAAAGGTTCTTGGCGAGAAACAAGCAGCGAGCCACAACCAGGTCCTAGCGGTATGCAGGCAAAACGTAGGAGAGAGAGAGAGTACCCCAGAGAATACATAATGGAAGGAGACTCCCCTTCCAAACACTAATGCCTCTCCTCCTCCTCTCCCCCCTCCCCCAATCCTCAGTCTTCCATATGCCAACAAGTCATCAATAAAGGTAAGCTATAACTTGTACATACTTTAGTACAAAATGTGTGTGTTTATTATGCATGAAATATATTTTGAAGTTAATATTTTTGGGAGTGTGGAACGGATTAATTCAATTTACATCATTTCTTATGGGATAATTCGTTTCGGGTTACGAGCCGTCTCTGGGAACGGATTAAATTTGTAAATGAGGGTACCACTGCATGCATAAAATTAACCATGTTTCATATGTCGAGATGAAAACATCATCCAAGTCTTTGCCATGATGAATATTAGTCACCAAGGGATAGGTGACTAATGGCTAATAGATTAGCACTATACATAACTGTCTGGCTACATTAGTGCTATGCTATCCTAAATAATAAAAAATTTTGTAGGAATAAAATGCCTATTAACATGAGACTCATAAATGACATTCCATTGTTATGTGTACATACGGTGGTACCTCAGGTTACGAACATCCCTGTTTATGAACTTTTCGGGTTATGAGCCCAATTTGCTCAGAAAATTTTAATCGGTTTATGAACTTTGCATCGGGATACTAGTCATCAGTACAGGTAAGTAATAACTTGAACATAATTTCATAGTGAAGATTTGGGAGAATTAGGTATAAAATTTACATTGAAGTCAAGTTTTTGGGGAGTCAGAAATGGATTAATTCCTTTCCCATTATTTCTTATGGGGAAATAGGCTTCGGTTTACAAATTTTCGGGTTACGAACCGTCTCCAGGAACGGATTATATTCGTAAACTGAGGTAACCCTGTATATGCTTTTTAGCTAAATATATTCTTATGAAGTAAGGAAGAGTGGCAGGGTGACTGGAGAATAGGGGGTAAGGGATAGAGGGAGGTACCAGCCACCCACACTCTTTCCCTCATAGCTTCTCCATTGAATTTTTCCGTAATATCAAGACACCCACATTTATTTCATCAAAGTGAAAATAATAAACACCCAGTTTGATAGTGCCAAGGGGCAAGCAATCGCAACGAATCTGAATCCTATGTGCGTTACCAAATCAGGGAGCATTTTGGGGATAATAAGCACAAGACCACAAGATGTTTGCTACGTATCTTTTCATGACTGTCTTTGCCAAAAGAAACTTATCCATGCTATCTCATCCTAGTTAAATATGGGAAAAAACCATCTTAATTTCAGCATCACAAGAATCCTGAGTAACATGTAATTGTTATACTGTATATAACAAAAATTTATGCTAGCTGGCAAGTCTGGCCACCCCCATCCTGCCTCACTCAGCCAGACACTGGCTTGCCATTACGGTACAGTATTATATTTTTAACAATTAACTCCGCCTGGAGCAATTAATAACAATAAATTTGCATCATGCTGAGTGAGTGAGGGAGTGTGTGGGGGTCATCTGCTAGGTAATACAGGTGGTGCCCCACAATCAGGTGATAATGATTTGTGGCGACATACAGTGCAGTGGTAATGTGGGGAATGTTGACCCTTTGGGTGGAGATGACTAGAGGACTTATTGACAAAGCTCTCAAAATTTTAATGAACTTTTGCATCTTATTTGAACACACATTTTCTCTCTAGATGTCACTTATAATTATGCAAATATGTTTTAAATCTCAAAATAAAAATGGTTTGTAATATTTAAGTAAACATTAATAATACTAAATTGAAAACAAGAGTAAAAAAAGTTAAGATTTAATACAAAAATGCCTATGATCTGATATTAATAATTGACAAACGAACACTTCATTGGCGAGTAAAACTAATCGGAGAAAATAAATCAATGCCGATAACAACATTTAAGTCAAATCAAATGTTACATCTACAATTTCTATTATTAATACTGTATGTGGAACAAGGCAGTGTATACCCTGTAACCATGAACAGTTAGCTAATAAGTATATAGGTAGTACTCAAGACTTGAAGTGTTATGGAACAATTATTGCAAACTGTATTTTCAAACAGCAACACACTAATGCACAATGTACAACAGCTTCAATGATACGCACCTCCAGTACTTTAGTCCTTCGTACAGTAATGCAAGAATGAAGATACCAATCATGGAACCAATCAAGCCTCCAACATTACTGATATGCCACCAGTCAAATAAAATAGTTTCAACATACCCAAAGTGAAATGTCATCTGAAATAAGTGAAAATCATATATTAATTTAATAAACAGAGAATTTCTCGGTTCTAAAAAAGTCTAATCTCTTGAAACAAAGCAACATGGTCTGTGAAATTCATGCAATGTTCTCAGTATGTCTATGACACTTTTACTCTCCACCAGTCCTATTCTGCACTGCCTACTCTTTCACCCCAGTAGGTTATTTTATTGTTCACATTTTGGAATATCTTCCACATGAATGTTATGCAACATTTTAATCGGTAC
This sequence comes from Procambarus clarkii, assembly GCF_040958095.1. NCBI lineage: Eukaryota > Metazoa > Arthropoda > Malacostraca > Decapoda > Cambaridae > Procambarus > Procambarus clarkii. Next base: position 41,593,710 of record NC_091150.1, on the reverse strand, counting down.
CTTCACCAAGAGCACATTCCAACTGCTTTGAGACTTTCCTAGTACTTCATGCATTTTACTTTAAGTGTGCAGTACATGTTCTACGTACAGTATTCCTTCTATTTCAGGTATTTCTCCTGCCTTTCAGGAGAAGGAATACTGAGCAGTATTGCATGTGAGATAACAAGTGATTGACGTAGAAGCATTGGAAGTAGCACCTCTTACTTGTAGGTTCTCTAATCCACCTGATCATTTTTCTGGTGATGCTAAGTTAGGCAAAGCAGTAAAAATTACAAACACATGCTCAGGCAGATTATGTTATGAGTAACAAAATGTGAACAGCATACAGTGCATGGATCATTAGGTATAACTCTTAAAAGAACCAAAGGTCCAAGGAAAGGCCAAATACTTTAGTCACAGGGCACCGTGGGTACGGAAAACCTCGATCACTAGGCTGAGTGATGAAGCCTCATTGTCTGAACAAAGAACAGACTGGCCAACATGGGAAGATAAGGGAATTATCAGGAGAAAGTGCCAAGCCATTACAACTATATAGCACTTTGAAGGGACTAGGATTAGGAGTTTGGATGGGAAGGGAGAAGGAATGGTGCCCAACCACGTAGACTGTCGGGGATTGAACACCGACCTGCATGAAGCAAGACTGCCTTTCTACCATCCAGCCCAAGTGGCTGGATGGTGGCAGATAGGGATAGCTAAGGGATGCACTTATTAAGTACAGTACATTTTAAAGTTCTGTTTAAAAAGCAGGTTACCTCAGTAATGGGTTGATAATTGATCCTCAAATGCTTTTTGACCCACAGGGGCAATGACGACACTGTAAAGACTACTTTTTAAAAGAAAAATTAAAGTACTGTATCACGGGTACCTACCGATAGTCAAGCTAACCAGTTATAGTCAGTGCCTAAGTTCAGGAAAAGTACTTAGTGGGTAGACCAGAATATAGCGACATTTTAATGGGTTTAAAGTTTCAGAATGACATAAGTGAATTCTCAAAGTAACTTACTTGCATTCCCATACCCCCCATGTCATCTGTATCATTCATCATCATATGCACCATATGACTGCTGTGGCCAACATGAACTGTTGAAACAACAGTATATATTAACATATATAGTACATAAGAACCAATTTTTTTAATAAATGATAGATAAATAATGCTCTGCACAGTGACAGCACCATTGCCAATATGAAATACAAGGTTGTTACTGGGAAAGCCAATATGAATCGAGGAGTTTTTTTTTTTTTCAAAAGATCTTTAGCTTTTGCATGGTATACGAACTTTAATAAAATATTGCATCCAAATATCGCTCTGCTATGATGACCAAACCACACACCAGAAGATGAAGAAATGACATTTCAGTCCGTCCTGGACCACTATCAAGTCGTACGTGATCCATCACCTACGACTAAATAATGGTCCAGGACAGACCTAACCGTTGTCGTTTCTTCACCTTCTGGTGGGTGTCATTTGGTTATCATATCTTCAGTCACGTTATTGTGGATCATCCTAGCTGTGCTATCTTGTGGTGGTCTTATTACTATCGTACAGGAATAGTATTGCTTATCCAACATGAGTGGCAGCATTTATTACCACCACAAGTACAGTAATTATTTGCAGGTTTCCATCAATATATTCCATGACCAATTTCACTGAATAAAAACACTAAAGGCTGTCTACAGACCTGAGCTAGGAGCCATGTTGATCCCAGATACAACAGCGTCCACAACTGCTTTAGCTGTTGTGTTGATCACTGTTAAACCCATGTCATGCCCCGAGTGGTCCATGCCAGAGTGGTCCATGCCAGAGTGGTCCATACCAGAGTGGTCCATGCCAGAGTGGTCCATATGGTGAGCGTGATTCATTTTTCAGCTGTGTATCCACTTGAGGATGAGTAAATATACCTGAAAAAACACAGAGTTGCTAACATAAGCCAACTGGAGTAGCAAGAATAAAAAAAACTTTCAATAGACTAGGTTTATAAATTTTCTTAGTGAATGTTAACATTTAAAAATGAAGCAGTAAACAAAGAGACCACATTTGTATTTACAAATGCAATTATTGTGACCCAACAGGAAAAAAACAAAAGTTAGGCGATACATACTGTATAAGAATCAAACTGTGTTGGACTGCTTATATACTGTAGTATGCTGTAATGAAGGTACAGTACTCAAATAATTTCATGTGTTTAACAAGGAAGGAAGGGAGGGAGGGGAGGGAGGGAATTATCAAAGGAAAGTGCCAAGCCATTAAGATTTATATTATATATATATATATATAATATATATATAATATATATATATATATATATATATATATATATATATTATATATAATATATAATATATAATATATATATATATATATATATATATATATATACATACATATATATTATATATATATTATATATATATATATATATATATATAATCACTTGGAAAGGATCAGGATGAGATGGGACAAGGGAAAGGAATGGGAAAGGAATTTAAATGTTTAAGGAGAGAACTGTATTTATCCTGGCATGGCTTGTGAATGTCACACAAGCCTTCAGGAAATGGATGGGGGAGGGGGGGGAGGGAGGGAAGGGGGATTGTAACTTAAAGGAGAAACTAAGCATCGTGCCTACATAGCAGATATATACAAGTAGCAGTGGGAAAGACTTATATCCAGAAGGTTGGAGGAACAATGGGCTAAAATAATAATCGACTATTACATAAGAGACGTACCAAGAAAACTCATTAGCAAATTATTAGAAAAACCTTATGTTGTTAATAAAGCTTATTCCTAATGATGCATATAATAGGCTCATGAAATAAATGGGTCTCTAGGAGCAAGTTTGAACTGAGCTGAGATAGGATTACAGCTCTTGCCTGCAGTTTCCCCAGTTTCCTTATATGATAGGGAACTATGATAGTTTCAAGGTACTGTATTATACATTCTCATGAAATAAACGTCTCAAGGACCAGGCTTCAGACGAGCTGAGGTAGAATAACAGCTCTTGCTTGCAGTTTCACTAGGTATGTTAATTGACAGCCCTTATGGACCCTAGCCTTAGTTATATAATGAAAAAGAAAATAGTATGAGAGGGGCAAAAGTGAGTGAGTGATAAATTTCAACATGCTGTTCATTCAAAACAGGAATTCTCAAAATAATATTGTTTTATATTATTTTATGATAATATAAAATAGTTATTTTATGTAATAATATTTTATATTACCATATTGTATATATTTAGGCACTGTTTAGGTTCTGTTGGCGATTATTTGTTGTATGCGGGTGAAGCATTTACAGCGATGTGATTCAAACAAAATTCGTCTGTGAAGCATTTGTTCCGGAAGTGTTCGAACGTTATCAATTGAGAATCATGTGTTAACCTTTTTTTCATTCATAAACATGGGGTTTCGCGGATGTATGGAATGGACTTGGGTTTTTTTGTTTGGAGGACGGGCTAGGTGATGAGTGAGTGTAACACAGAGGCATTAGGTGAAATTAAACATGCCCAACCATTTCTGTCCCGCTCAGTAATCGAACCGGGAATCCCAAACTGTGAGCAAGGCTCGAGTCACAGGAGGCGGCAGAAGGCCATGCGAGACGGGGGGTTGTCACACAACACAAGCAGTCTCGTCTTGCCACCACATTCTGCTGAACTACAAGTTTCGTTGGGAGGCGGTCAACTCTGTGTTGGTCAACATTCAGCCTGCTGGAGAGATGTCAGATCTTGCCCTTCAGCGTAAGGGTCGCTAGTTGATGGAACGGACTACAAGAGGAGATCGCAGAGGAAAAGTTAATAAGCAAACTTCAAACGGAAATACTTGTAGCAAGGGAGGGAGGGAGGGATGGATGGATGTTTTTGCATTAATCGTCTTATATATGAAAAGGCAGGGCTTTGGAGCTATTGCTTGCTACTTTAAACACAACTAGCCGAGTGCGCGCACGTACACACAAGCACGCGCTATATATTTAATCTGTCTCTGGAAATATGGGTACAATCCACTTCTGAATCTCTGACTAGGAAACTTTGCACACGGAATTTATGATCCTGTTAGTGCATGCGTAGGCTAGATACAATGGGAGCCAATTCAAACATCAAAACTAATCAACGTAAAGTGTGGCAGCGAGGCCCCAAGCAACACTTGCCAACCGAACGAGTGGAAATAGACCAAAAAAGTGACACCAGGAAATCTTTGTAATAGTTCACATCACACTGTGCTGCCTCCATAACTATTAGCCTACATTAATAGAGGATAGATTAAGGTAAAGTATGAGAAAAGAAAACTTGACTGTACCATCAAACTGTTGTGTCACTAACCAGGACTTGAGAAGCCACAGTCGACACACCCGGAACACACTCCTTCCAGGCGCACACTGAGGACGTGCGCTCCTGCCACTCTTGAACCTCTCCAATATCCACTAACACATGTTATCTACCAATAACAGTTAGTACCTAGAAATCAGCGTGGCAATATTGGGGTAACACCGTTGTGAAGCATCACTATGGCAAAACTATCATGCAGGTACGCCTCCTCCCCCCCCCCCTCCTGTCTAACCCACTCACTGTCAACAGGAGGGGAAGAGGAGACGGGTCATGGAAGGTCGACGACGCCAGTACCAATGCTGTCGCCCTTCACTAACATCGCCGCTATTAATACAATCCGTCTATGTTAACTGTACCAGCACCACCACATTATTGTACACTAGAAGAGATACTCAGCGTCCCTTCACCTTCTAGTGTGTTGTCTGGTCAACTCTCCCTCCCTCCCTACTTATCTCCCAGCGGACAAATCTTGATCGAGCAATGCTGTCAATACTGAAGCAACGGTGTCGACGTGCGAGCACCAAATCCCATCAAGCGAGTTGTTACTAATTACGACTTCAACTTCAAGTTACTTAAAACTACTTAATGCCGCCACCACCTTCGTATTTGCTGAACCTATGTACTTAACAATGACCGGCGACGAAGGATACCGGTCACTGGAGAGTAGAAGGAGCGAGTTAAGGTTATCACAGTTAGCGAGTTAAGGGGGGGGGGGGATGGGGTGAGACTACGGTCAACTTCCCCTATTCACTGGCAACTCTCTATGAATAACAGGAACGAATGGATACACCAGATGGACAATTTAGTAATTATTTAAGTTCAATATAAAAATCCTAATCTATCTTCCCAATCAAGGCAATAGAATTATTAACACTTATGATGTTAGAACATAAGGGACCAGTACTCACTCAAGATACAGTAGTGATGAAGCTTCCTTGTAGACACTGGATCGTTAGTCTCCCTCCCCCTGTGATGCCCAACACTACACCCAAGACGCCTGTCTGGACTAACACACACAGCACAACTCACTCTCCTCCCTTGATTGATTGATTGATAAAGATTAAGCCAGCCAAGAGGTGGCACGGGCATGAATAGCCCGTAATCCTCCCCCCTCTCGTAACGAGCCCGTCTATCCCCAATTTTCCATTGAGTTAATGGATTTGAATCTGGTAACAAAGGATAGCCTTCCAACTCTAGAAACTACTAGAGGTGAGGTTTGTGTAGCCTTACCTCACCTCCCTGTGAAAGCCTCGCAAGTCAGGTGCTATCCCAAGTCTCTACTCAAGTCACCTCAACAACTGTTACATCAACCAGAAAGGGGAAATCCTCCTCCTGGGAATTTTTGTCCAGTTTTCTTTTAAGAAATTTATAAGATACCAATTTAAAATACAGAGGCTTGTTACTTTGTTGCTTGTGGCTTTCATCAGACGCACAATTCCCAGCTGAAATATTCAGTGAACTCTTCACTTAGAAAAATTAAAGATAATTTTTTAGAAAACAGTTTTGTGTTAACAAACAAGTCTCGTGCACCAGTCTCCCAGGTTTCTCTGGAGCACCTCCTTCCCTCAACTCTAATACATGTCACACTAGACTAAACCCTCATCATCATAACTAATACCATCAAGAAATCGTGTTGCAAACATTCAAGAACTCTACCGAGGAGCTTATTATAGTTTAACGAAAAAATGACATTAAAACAATACATAGGCCACTGCTAAGGTAAGGTAGAAATAGAAAAACGCGGCATGCGAATATCGAGAGGTGGGACCTACACGCAGTAATGACATCCAAACCACACTATCCACCCCGTGACCCTGGTGCGTGCACACCCAAGTGTGTGGACTAACGGACTGCATGGGGGGAGGGGGTGCGCGAAACCATGGCAACGGGTGGAGAGACGCCCAGCAGTCTTATCGCCTGAAAACCATGATAATGTTGAGGAACGTGGAGACCCACCGGCACCTGCCACGCATTCGGGTAAAGATGGGTTTCCGCCCTTTGAAGGGGGATAAGGAAGACCTCTTCTTGGACAGCAGACATCACAGGAGAGGTGGATCGCCGTCACTTCCATGAGTAAACAATGGCCACCCCGGCCCCACGCGGTGGACGAGACATTTCCCGTCACGCAGGGTGCAGTCGCACCTCCACAGATTTCCAGTATCATCTATTGATACTGGTAATGGCTCAAAAGGGCCACCACTTACGAGCTATTCATGCCCGTGCCACCTTTTGCGTGGCTTAATCATCCCACGTAGTCTGATGTCTTCCTCTGACACACGGCTCTCTCTAGTCGCCGCTCCTGTATCTACAGCAAAAGATAACAAACAAAACTCTTCACACTGTTATTCTCAACACTGACGCGCCACGGTGACGCGTCTCCCAACATTAATACTCCTGCAATCGTCGGTAGGACAAACTTCACGCAAACTGCACATACCATCAAGATGATTGATTGATGAAGATTAAGCCAACCAAAAGGTGGCACGGGCATGAATAGCCCGTAAGTGGTGGCCCTTTTGAGCCATTACCAGTATCAATAGGTGATCTGTGGAGGTGCGACTGCACCCTGCTTGACGGGAGATGTCTCCCGTGACCATCAAGAAGAACGAAATGCATCATGAGCTGAACAAATCCATAAGGGCCGTGACGAGGATTCGAACCTGCGTCCAGGAGCATCCCGGAAGCAGGGACGCAGGAGCATGAGGTGGTTGTTTCCCCCCTCACTGTCTCGCACCCTCAATCTCATCACCCCCCCCCCACACACACACACACACACACCTACCCACCCACCAGGTACAACAAGGCCAACAGGTGGGGCATAGAGCGCGCTAGACCTCACTTCTCTGTAATCACTGGTAACCGGTAGGCAAGTACCGATTCGTATGTACCTACACAATCCAGCACCCCAGTTACAGGCCCGCTCCTGTGCCAGGTAAGTCCACTACGGGCTCACCATAGCCCGTGCTACTTTGGAACTTTTGTGCCAAGTAGCTGAATCTAAAACAACCAGCACCTCCTCACACACACACACCCTCCGTGGTCAGAGACCGGACCGTGAGGTCATTGAGCCTCTTAGTTAACACTCTTATTAGCAATCATCTTTATCCTCCTCTCACAATTTCCAACCACAAACACTCCCGCCTCCTTTAACTAAATCATGTTTAAAGTGAGTCAATTAAATTATTGTCGCCAACAGAGCATACTTTTGTTGTATAACATGCTCCTCCTGTAAGCAAATTCAGGCCAAAAGAACTTTTATTATTATTTATTATTATTATTATTATTAAGTAGATCTGCATTTATGCAATTTTCAAGTTCAAGTATGTTTATTGAGACAAGAAAGAAATACATCTCAAAGGGATAGAGTAGCTTAGGCTATTTCTAACCCCGCTTTATGCAACTTCCCTCGGCTATATGAAGGGTTACATAGTGTGTGTGTGAGTGTGTGTATTTACTATTTGTGTGTGCAGAATCGAGCTACATGGCAAACAATTACCCATGTGATCACAGTCAAACGTATTCACAAGTCGTATTTCAAAGTTCGTACGATAACCAAGGGTAAGGTTTAGTGTGGAGGCTCAAGACCCATCAAGTATACTTCAGTCCTGAAAACAGTCCAGGTGTGTGCGTGTATATATACACCGAAAGGATGGGTACACTTCTGTGTATATATCAGTGAGCGAGAAGAATAATTTCGGCAGCATCTTTATCTAAGAGGGAGACCAAGATGGTGGCGTGTTTTCCCAGAGTTACATCATAAACTCTCCCCCAACTCCGACAACCACAGGTTCGTCCTAATACCCACAATTACACCAGATAATGTTCTTTCGTAATTACGTCATCAGATCCTATAATTACTTTAACTATTACTTAAACTATATACGAGCAACATTTAATTGCTGGCGTTGCCTTACTCTCTCTCTAATAGTACATTGCATTTTGACTTATAAATCCCATAAGATCAAAAAATGTCCTAAAAACCATAGCGGCTCGTAAAATTGACGTGATGTCCCGTTTTCTATTTGTGGGCCATCGGTTAGGTTCGGGCAATATTAGTACATTTTAGTGACATTATGAACACGAAGACCGTCAAGACCAATAGAAGCATCAAGTCATTATTTCCCCATGGTCCCGCGTTCAATTCCTGTGGCAGGACAAGCGTTTGGGCAATATTTCCTTTCACCCTAATGCCTCTTTTTTAGCATAGCAATAAATAGGTACCCGGGATTAGGCAACTGTCCGTTGCAGCCTAGGAAAGGTCAGGAGTTGGCCAAGCGGGAACCGCGACAAGCCTAAGGATATGCTCCCTTTGGGAAGACGTAAAAGGGGTTTAACGTGTGCATAATTTTTCTTGCAACTCCTTTAATAAATTAACTCGATAAGAACATCACCGAGAGAACAAGTGAACAAAGCACGCCTCTGCATGTTTGCAAGTTGATGGTTTCCCCCATGAACCATCTGACACAGGCCAAGATACACCTGACTGCTCGGCTAATCGTGCATAATGTGATCCTTATCCTTATCTCCTTCGAGTGTCATAACATGATACAGTGACAGACCATCTTGGAAGCTGAATCTCTCATATACCATGATCCCAGTGTTTTAAGAATACGTCAGTATGGCAGAAGAAAACTGTGTAACATTTCAATATTTTGTAACTGCAGATTTCGTTTGCATGTGTAAATGGGTGTATCGACGTATGGTTGTTCCTGGATGGCCAAATGTTGTCAGTATTACTCTGATTGTGCGCACTCTCCCTGTTATTGACAATGCTCAGAGAGATTACAAGTTTGACTAATGGCTTCGTGTACGAGAGAATCACTTCCCGTAATCTGGTGAAGTGGAGAGCGAGCGATAAAGACTCCGTTATCACTAGCGGCCACAGATGATGCTCGCCTTAGGCTTCATCCCACATAACGTTAAACAAATACTCAAACTCGCTAAACAAGCTTCTGAACTATGAATAATGAGGATTTGAAGACCACCGCCAGCGCTGGTTTGTTGTTGTTTTAGATTTAGCTACTCAGAACGAAGTGTCCATGTAGCACGGGCTATGGTGAGCCCGTGACCAGCGCTCTCTCTCATTTACTTTCAGCAAGTAGTGCGTGGTGAAGTGCCCACGCAAACACACGCCGTCTCCGGTGATGTAGTTGTTTTCTGATGCAAGAGCAGCAGCAGGAGAGAGGGGGAACCTAATAACGGGGATTAAAGTTGAGAAATCTACCGCCCTGGGGAGGATGGCGTAACTTATAAAATACTTAATGAACTTGCTATTATGACGAAAAGCCCACTGTTAGACCTCTTTAATATCAGTTATAAAGAGGACAGTATTCCTAGTAAATGGAAAAAAACTATCATCCCTATCCCTTAAGCTAATGGAGAGTACAGACCTGTGTCCTTAACCTCGTGTTTTTGTAAAATGATGGAGAGGATAATTTTAAATAGACTTTTATATATTATAGGTGATCAGCTGTCTAGTAATTTGTTCGGGTTCCTCAGAGGCAAAAGTACAAAGGGTTCAAAGTACAGGTTCAAACGGTGTTGGATAATTTGGGAAATCTGTGTCACTATATGGGACTGGTGGTTAATGAAGACAAAACGAAGTTAGAATGTAAAAGTCGGAGGCCCATTATATTGAAAATAAATGGTAAAAATAGAGAGTTAATATATATAAATATTTAGGCATATATGTTGGATATACTCATGAGAGTTTGGAAGCCGAGATGAACAGACTGTTGGGTCAATGTCGGAAGAGATTACAACCTCTGAAGGCCTTGGCATGCTGTGGAAAGGGAGTGGGAGTCCCTGTGCTACGAATGATATACTTGAGTACTGTAAGATCTCTTATTGATTATGCTGCACCTGTCATTTCTTGTTTTGGTAAAGGTAGGATGGGCAAGTTGGAGAAGGTACAAAATGAAGCCATGAGAATTATCTTAGGATGACCAAGAAATGCCATGATTGAGATAATGAGGATGGAGTTGAATCTGAAGATTATTGGGGATAGAATTTCAGAGATAAATCTAGCCTCTGCCATTAAATTAATGAGAGGTTATCTTCTTGAGGTGGGGGAGCTAATGAATTAATCCTCTCAATTCCAAAGGTGGGAAGTAATGAACAATGTATGATAAAGAAGAGAGCATACATGAGTACCTTATGCTCTAATGTTATAAAGTATGATATTACAGAATGTATTGCTCTGCTCTAGGAGAGTTGAGGGCAACATATGATTGTATAATTAGAAAATTACCTACAGGAAACACACTACATATATATTGTGATGGGTCAGTAGCTAGGGATGCAACCCGTTCTCGCATCTGCTTATAGCAAATATTGACTTATTTAATAAGTGCATATGTGACATACTGATTGATTGTGAATATTTTAGTTTACCTTGAAAAGCTTCATAGAAAACACCGACCTCACCTAACCTTCTTTGACGTTTTGGAGGACGAGTGCTGTGGAGAGACTGTGGATCGCGCAAAAGGGAAAGCAACGAAGAGAAAGGAAGCGCAGGCCCCTCAGAGAGTAAAGGAAGTACCTAAGCAAACATTAGTTGTGGGAGATTCCCAGATAAGGTATTTGGATAGAACGTTTTGTGCTAGAGATAGGGGGAACAGGTTAAGGGTTTGCTATCCCGGAGCTGGCATTGGTGATATTATAAACAACATGCATGATATTATGGCTGGTAATGGGAACAATCCCATTATTTGCATTAGCGTGGGAGGAAATGATGTTGGTCGAGTTAGGAGTGAGGAACTGATTCAGAGGTATAAAACAGCCATAGAGTTAGTTAGGAGCAAGGGAGGAATCCCGATCATATGTGGCATTCTTCCAAGAAAGGGAGTGGGAAATGAATGGATATCGAGGGCACTTGGTGTCAATTGCCGGCTGGAAAGATATTGCAAATCAAATGCAATATCTTTCATAGACAACTGGGAACACTTCTATGGAAGAAATGAAATGTATGCTCGTGATGGGGTGCATCTATCGAGAGCTGGGGTTGTTGCTGTTGCGAAATCGTTAGAAGAAGTGGTTAGAGGTGTTTGTTTGGGTTTAAACTGTTAGTAGATAGAGGTATGGGAATTGATTTGGAGGAGGGAGGTAGTAGAGGTGTGTGTTTGTGGGAGGGGGGAGTTGGCAGAGCGATCAGGGAAAGAGAAGGTCCGCAAAATAACAATTCACTTAGGGTATATTACACTAACAGTAGAAGTCTAAGAAATAAAATTAACGAATTAAATGCTCTTGTCTGCACAGAAAAAATAGATATTATTGCACTTACCGAAACGTGGATGAATGTAGAAAATAGAGAACTATTAGCTGAATATCAAATATATGGATTTAAACTATTTCACACAGATAGATATATTAGACGAGGAGGTGGAGTAGCCATATATGTTAGGGACAATTTGAAATGTAGTCTCAAAGAGGGAATCAAAACAGAGCCACACACAGAAACTATTTGGATTGAATTAAACGAAAAAGCTAATAATATTATAATAGGAGTAATATATAGGCCACCAAATTTAGACGGATTGGAAGCAAAGCATCTATGGGATGAAATATCTAGAGCATCTAGATCTAACAGTATTTATGTCATGGGTGACTTTAATTTTAGCGGAATAAACTGGTTGAACAAAACAGGGAATAGTGAAGCAGAAGATTTTCTAGAATTAATTGACGATTGCTTTCTTACGCAACACATTAAGGAACCAACACGGGAAAATAATATTTTAGATTTAGTGTTAACTAACAGGGAAACACAAATTAATGACATCGAAATAGGGAGTGAGCTAGGGAGCAGTGATCACAAAGAAATCAGATTTAGCATAGAATGGAATAGACCAGTAGGAGAAAATTCTGTTAAAGTGCCAGATTTTCGAAAAGCTGATTTTAATAGCCTAAGAAATTTTTTGGGTCAAATTGATTGGAAAGTCTTGGGTATGGGGTGTGGGCCGGTCTTGGAGCGAGATATGAACCCAGCGATAGGTGACTTAAATGGGGATTTCGATGTGGATTCAATATATAACTTATTTAAGAATATTCTAAACAAAGCACAGGAACGTAGTATACCATACAAATTGAATAGATCGAATACTAATGACCCAAAGTGGATAACAAAGAATTTGAAGAACCTTATAGGTAAAAAGAGAGCTTGGTACAAAAGGATTAAAAATGGGGAGGTCACTTTAGAACAGGAATTCGTACAACTGGTTAGAAATGTTAAAAAAGAGATAAGGAAAGCAAAAAGAAACTATGAAGTTTGCATAGCAGGGCAAGCAAAGACAAATCCTAAAGGGTTTTTTCAGTTATATCGTACTAAGACTAGGGAAAGGATAGGTCCATTAAAAACTGAGACAGGTCAAATAACAGATAGTGATGAAGAGATGAGTAGTATTTTTAATAAATATTTTGTATCTGTATTTACTAAAGAGGAACTTAACAATATGCCTTCAGCCGAACAAGTCTATGTGGGTGGGGACGAGGACAGGTTGACGAGTTTAGCAGTTACCAGGGAGGATGTTCTTAAACAAATAGTAAAACTCAAACCAAACAAATCCCCAGGGCCGGATGAAGTGTTTGCCAGGGTGCTTAAAGAATGCAAAGAGGAGCTTTGTGACCCACTGTCAACCATATTTAATAAATCAATAGAGTCAGGCAGAGTGCCAGAGTTTTGGAAAGTTGCTAATGTGATACCAGTTTTTAAGAAAGGAGATAGATCATTTGCGTCTAACTATCGACCAATTAGCCTAACGTCTATTGTGGGAAAGTTACTCGAATCTATAATAGCAAATAAAATTCGTCTTCATCTTGAAAAACATAAATTAATAATTGAGTCGCAACATGGTTTTATAAATGGCCGTTCATGTTTAACAAATTTGTTATCTTTTTATTCTAGCATTGTTGAGGCAGTTGATAGTGGTAAGGATTGCGATGTTGTATACCTTGACTTTAGCAAAGCTTTTGATACAGTGCCACATGAAAGACTGATTAAAAAGATAGAGTCTCATGGTATTGGGGGTGCTATATTAAGCTGGATTAGGGCATGGCTATACCAAAGGAAACAGAGAGTTAGTATAAATGGAATCAAGTCAGAGTGGGAAAATGTTGTAAGTGGAGTGCCTCAAGGCTCTGTCCTGGGACCTCTGTTGTTTATAATATATATAAATGATTTAGATTCAGGTTTGAGTAGCAACATTTGCAAATTTGCCGATGATACGAAAATCGGTAGGGAAATTAATTCGGAGGAGGACTCACTATCACTTCAAGTTGATCTAGATAGGGTTTTGAAATGGTCAAAGGATTGGCAGATGCAGTTTAATGCTGATAAATGTAAAGTTCTGAGGTTAGGTAATGATGATAGAGTTACAAGATACGAGCTAGATGGTGTTGTGATTGCGAAGTCGGATTGCGAAAGGGATCTGGGAGTTATGATTAGTAAGAATTTAAAACAAAAGGATCAATGCATAAATGTTCGTAATAAGGCAAATCGGACACTTGGATTTATTAATCGCAGCGTTAGTAACAAGACACCTGGTGTGGTTCTCAAGCTATATCTTGCTCTAGTTAGGCCCCATTTAGATTATGCAGTTCAGTTTTGGTCGCCATATTATAGAATGGATATAAATTCACTTGAACGTGTCCAGCGTAGGATGACTAAGTTAATTCCCCAAATTAGAAATCTTTCATATGAAGAAAGATTAACAAAGCTTAAGTTGCATTCACTGGAAAGGCGAAGAGTTAGGGGTGACATGATAGAGGTTTACAAGTGGATGAATGGACATAACCGGGGGGATATTAATAGGGTATTAAAAGTATCAACACAGGACAGAACACGAAACAATGGATATAAATTGGATAAGTTTAGATTTAGGAAAGACTTGGGTAAATACTGGTTCAGTAACAGGGTTGTTGATTTGTGGAACCAATTGCCGCGTAACATTGTGGAGGTGGGGTCCCTCGATTGTTTCAAGCACGGGTTGGACAAGTATATGAGTGGGATTGGGTGGTTATAGAATAGGAGCTGCCTCGTATGGGCCAATAGGCCTTCTGCAGTTACCTTTGTTCTTATGTTCTTATGTTCTTATGTTCTTAGTATGTTAAGATAAGCATCTTATTGCTTCTTAATTACAATTATTACTTAACCTATACCGTTGATAGGTATAGACAAGTGCAGACTTTGTTCACATGCCTTTATATGACTAACCATCCTGTGTGATGCTGATTTTTAGCATCACGTGGCTAGTTTTTTGACACCCTGTACTCTCCTTCATATAGTCTAGGGTAGCTGCACAAATGTAGATGTACCTAAATGTATTGTTAAAACAAAAAACGTGAGAGAGAGGGAAGAGGAAGAAAGAGGGGGGGGGGGATACACACAGAAATCACACTAACGTGATACCTCCAGTGAACAAATCCACAAGGGCCGTGACGAGGATTCGAACCCGATTCGGCTACGGGATCCAGTAAGTTCAGTAGAACTTCGGTTTCAACTCTTTTAACCCCGTCGTAGTTCAGTCGATTAAGGCAGTGTCTGGGATGCTCCCGGACGCAGGTTCGAATCCTCGTCACGGCCCTTATGGATTTGTTCGGGGGGGGGGGGATAGAGAAAAGGAAGACAAGAGAATGGGGAGGAAGAGACCTGGGAGTAGCCGGTTAACCCTTCAAGTAAGTAAAATTAAATGCAATAAGAAGCGGTGGAGGCAGACTCGATACTCTACTTCAAATGTAGACACGACAATGGGATCGGGGACCCGTGTACACCCCGCAAGCACAAGGCAAGTCCACACAGACGGGCACGTGTTGATGTGTATAGTGCACGAGAACTTGTGTGAGAGATTAACACACCGTGAACACACTCTGGTGAGTGCAAAGTACAAGTGCCCTCGCTACATTCAGCACCACAACCACCATCCCTTCACCAACGGCAGCACTACAACTCTTCCCTGCAACACTGCCTCAAGATCTCAACCACCACAATAACCTAACCAATGCAGTAACAACCCCCAAATACCACTACACTACCTCCACCACCACAAAAATCAGCTGCCACAACAACAACAACCCCCCCCCCACAGCCGCCACAACAACCTCCACAGCCGCCACAACCACCCCCCAACAGCCGCCACAACAATAGCCCTCATCTCTCCCATCACGTGACTCGCAAGATTACGTCACAAAACTTCACTATTCTCTGAATACGAGTAAAGCAATAAATACTCACATACAAATCAACCATACACATCTACATATCAGTCTTGTAGCTTCTTACTCTACGCCTTTTTTGTACAAGAACATTTATTTTGCTTACCAGTCATTCGTTAAATATCATTAACGCTCATTCAATAATACAATGAGAAAAGTGGTACGACCTCATCCAAGTGGAGTTTCATCAGAGCAAGACACTGCTGGAGAATAACATCACTTTTATTGTTGATGCTTTCAGACATAAATCTTATATCAAGGGTTCCTTTTATTTCAAAATTAACAGGTTGTTCTCTTGTATTCTGATCCTTCCTGATCACCACTAAATTCATTATCAATGAATTTATATCAATATAATAAATTATATTGTTATTAAATTTATATCAATATAATAAATTATATTGTTATTAAATTTATATCAATATAAATCAAATTCATTATCAATATAAATTTATCTGATATCTGGTACTTGTATTTTCATTTTATTCGTTTGCAGCCTAACACTTTTCATCATTGAATTACATTTGCTAATTTTCAGTCCACATTAGAAATCTATAGTCTTGTATTCTTCTTGAATACACATTTAAATTTATTTCCCGACCTATTTTGTGTAGTATTGGCAGTCACTTATTATCGTTTACTCTTATATCAAGATCCTTTAAGTGCATACATATTCGCACATGTGACTTAAGCATACAGCTATGTCGATAAACGACTCGTCACGCCAAGTTAGGACGACCTTTGTTAAATCATTACCAATGACTGTATATCTGTACACTACTAGGCTACGAATCGGCATCTGCCACCACGGTGCTTGAAAACTACCAACCCACTATAGCCTAACTAAACAACGTCCGCTCGCAAGGGAAGACTGAACAATGCCAGCATTTTCACCCACAATTCACCAATTATCATATAATAACTTAGATGACCAAATCGTGCCAGTCACCGTGACGTGCTTACTTTCGTAATACAAAATAATGTTGCTGCTGCACGCAGTCTTTCTCTGCAATAATACGAATGTGTGTCAGCTGGACAATAGCAGGAGGGTAGGGCAAGAGATCGGGTACTGGGTAGGGCAAGACTGATTGATTGATAAAGATTAAGCCACCCAAAAGGTGGCACGGGCAGGAATAGCCGGTAAGTAGGGCAAGAGATCGGGGTAGGTCTTTCATTAGGTGGAGCAGTAAATGAGGTAGACTGGTACAGCATCACGGGACCAGACGTTGAGAGCATAAGCAGGGAACCAGTCCCTAATGTTATAAAAAAAAATTATTTACCCGTGTACAAGCTACCACTTGTGGCAGTTGTTCTATC